>NC_137685.1:14699708-15047208 GCF_963989245.1 Nansenia antarctica | reverse complement strand
GCCCGGATGACCATCAACGCACAGCCCTCAGATGGACCCCTGATGGACGAAGAACAAGGGGGACGCCCCAAAGAAACCTGGAGGAGAACCGTCGAGAGGCAGCGGGACATGCCGGGTCTGAGACCCCGGGAGGCGGCGGCCGCTGTGGCGAGGGACAGAGACCGGCGGCGTCAACTCGTTGGAGGCCCTACTCTTCACACCCGAAGAAAAAGGACCTAAGTCAAGTAAGTCAAGAAATGATTAATGTTACAACTTACAACTGTGTATTTTTTAATAATGTTACATCTGTGTATTTTTTATAATATGTGGTAGCTTTTGTAGAAAAGCAATTAACCATTCGAGGGCAGGGGGTTGTGGAGACATTTACCACTGGTACAGGGTACTCCACAACTAGGGCTGGGCAAACAATCAACATTTCTTTTTCGATAATCGCAAGAATTAACGATCAATTATCGATTAATTGAAACGCTTTTTTGAGCTTTTTTTTCATTTTTCATTTCATTTTTTTTTTTTTTATAAAATCCCTTCCCAGACTCATAGGGCTTTCACACCGGCAAAGAACCGTGCCGGTTCGCGTTCGCGTTCGGAAACCTCTGAACCTTGGTGCTGTCTGGCGAACGAGCCCGCGTTCATACCAGTGTAACCTGAACCATCCGCGTTATCAACGCTGGGTGATGAAGGGGCGGGATAAACAAACATTTCACAACTAGATGGCAGCTACTTCACTGGAAATGAAGATAATATCTTCCACTACAGTATCTGAAATAAACAAAATTTTCTGTGAAACAAAACAAAAGACTCTTTCTACACGCGTTCTTTTACTAATCAGCTGCTCCGTTACTGGAATAGAAATGGCTTACGAAATTCGCGTTCGCGCATGTCCGCGCGCGTGTGCGTGTTTGCTGAGCATGTGAGGAAGATAGAGAGAATAATGACACTTTTGATATTGTTTTTGATCACCAATGATTAGATTTACATTAGATTACATGTTGTCTACTTCCTCCTTGCTGGTCTCTGCAGCCTAGAATATGACACACCCACTGACGACGTGACTGTTCTACGTTTTGGTTCACGCTTGAGAACCACAACTTTTTGGTGCCCGCTGCGAACCAACTTTTCAGGTTCCGAACCAATTGAGCTTCGGTCTGAACGCGCCGGCCGGTTCCAGACGTGAAAGCCCTATCATACACATCTACAACCCTCTTTCTGCAGGCCTCAGAGAGCTCGATTTATCTCTCCATGGTGACACCACTCACTTCAACAATCAAGAGCAAACCAAACTAAATGTCTGAGGTTTAAATAAGACAGGCTCCTCCAAAATCCTCTCTAACAATGTTCTAATCATTTACACACAGAGTAGCAATACACAAAGTAGCAATACATGTGGGGGGTGTCTTGTTTTTGCTCACAAGAAAATTGCATTTCCATTAATTCCATTTTACAAATAGATTAAATATTTAAGAAAATAATAATTTCTGTTTCATTTGATTAGTTATATTACCTCCATCCATCAATATTGTTCAAATGAAAATCAAATGTCCATATCTTTAAATATCTTGAAAAAGACAATGGTTTTCATGTAGTATCCTATCTTTTTCACATGACAGCTGCCACTAGAACTGGGATACTTGTCTTAATTAGTGTTCCTACTACTACTACGTAGGAACAGTATTGTTATTGGTGGTATACTCCTTATTATTCTTTTTCCCCGCTTTGGTCAAATAGCTCAAAAAGTCCCTGACCGAAAATGCTATAAATGTGCATGCCACAACTAGAGAGCATCAGTAACTATGGCAGAAAGAATGACCATGATTAAACCATAGGTGGCGCTATAATAACAAAAAGTAAATAATTCACTTCAGAATGCTGGCATTTCCACCCCGGATGTATGAAACTTGGTACGTATGTGTCTTTCCTCATGGGGAACATATTTGCCTCAAGAACCGATAAGGTCCGCCATGATGGATTTTTCTGAAGGTGCAAAATCTGGCCAAACTTATCAAAATTAACTTAAAATCCCCTGTAAGTCTGATTGGTCCAACATTGCATATGGACATGCATGGTGCATGTCTCTCCTTAGGGTGTTAAAGGATAAGAGATCCATTCCAAGTTGGCGGAGAAAATAGCGGTAAGTCATTAAAGCCGAGCAGGTGATTTTATATAGAAGGTGATCAAATACCAATATTGTTATGTACGACAGTATGTCATTGCAGCACTTTGTTGCACTTTACGACGTCACGTTCTGTTAGAGCTTTACGACTGTGTGTGTGTGTTGTCAGAATGAATGGCACTTGACAGTAAACGGATCTCAGTTTGTATAGCTGTGTGGATCTACATTTATTAGCATAACACAAACATAATAAATTAGATAGAACAACCCTGTTCATTAATGTTCATTAATGCTTGAGTTCATGTTCATGTTCGCACTGTTACTGTGTTGTGTGCCAATGCACCCCTGTGATGCTGTGTGTGTTATTGAGACCGTTGGGAGAGAGAGCTCCGGTGAACTAAGAAAGTTGTGTATGAGATAGTTTACAATTAAACGCACAGATTACATGAGAGAAGCTATCTGTCATTATTTCAACCACTGTCCAAGTGGGGACGTTACAATACTTTCGTTTTAGAACGAAACGTTAGGCTAGCAGCGTTTAGCAGTCACCATTCTTGAGCAAAACATGATACAAACAAACATTAAAATACTCGTGTCGTCTTGATTTTTTTTTCGGTTTCAATGTATGACGCATCATTTGAAAGCTTACCATCTGTAGTTTCAGACTATGTAAACAAACGAAAAATTACGTAAGCAAATGGTTATTATTTATCTGGTATAGATACCACTTCTGCGCCGGCACAAATCCGCACCCGACTGTAATTACCGTAATTTCTAAACGGTTTGTGCTATCGAAAAAAATCCAACTGTCACTGAAAGCTGAGATGTTGCACTTCAACCAACATATAGGGTATTACGGTAAAATGTGACGTGAGGACATTCTCAGAGTCAGTTTACTCACAGTGATTGGCGGAGCGTTCAGGGACACATGCTTTTTTTCAGTTCTCCGGTCATAATAACTCGCTGCCTTTCTGCGCAGCCTGAATCAAAGTGGAATCATTTGGTGGCGGAGCAAATTCATTTGTGGCGGCCCGCCACCAATAAATGCATATAGAGGAAACACTGCTCTCTCTGTCCATCTGTCTCTCTGTTTGTCTGCCTGTCTGTCTGTCTTTCTCTCTCGCTCCTTCTCACTCTATCTGTGCATGTCTATGTTGTTCTTAGGTCGTTCGTCTGTTTCTCAGGGGGGTAGTTGCCAGAGAGACTTGTGTGTGTCCGCAGTACAACGTCCCCCTGCCCGGTCACCGCCACGATGACTCAGCAGACACTAAACCTTGTCCCTTCTTCTTCTCTCCTCTCCCCTCCCCCCCCCCCCCCCCCCACCACCGCCTCTCTCCCAGGTGTGCACCCTGACAAAAGAAGACAACCGCAAGGTGGGGGAGATCCCCGAGGACGAGCAGCTCCATGTGCTGCCCCTCTACAAGGTCTCGCTCACCGACGAGCACGGCAGCGAGGAGGGCCAGCGGCAGAAGATGAAGTCCGGCGCCATCCAGGTGCTGGACAACTTCTGCCGCGCCGTCCGCAAGCTCCCCGAGCCGGAGAAGAAAACCGCGGTCGTCAAAACACACAATTTCCTGGACCCCAACATCGGCGGCGTGTCGGTGGCCCCGGCCCATGGCTCCATCCTGCCCGGCGCGAGCTGCATGCCACCACGCCGCTGAAGAGGCCCGACCGCTCCCACCCCACGCGCATCTCCCTGGTCTTCTACATGACCAAGAACCTGAACCAGCCCGTCCACGGCCTGGCCGTGTGGGAGGCCACGCTCACAAGGACCAGAACAACCCCTGGACAGCCTGCCTGCCCTGCCTACCCTCCTGCCTGCCTGCCCTGCCTACCCTCCTGCCTGCCTAACGACTACTCCTCCTGCCTAAGCCCCTGCCTGCCTAACGACTACTCCTCCTGCCTAAGCCCCTGCCTGCCGACTACTCCCCCTGCCTGACCCCCGCTTGCCCTACGCCTACGACCATTCTCTGCCTAACCCCTTTAATAAATATCCTTTGTTATTACCCTAGTCTCTGTGTCCGTCTGTTCTGGGGTGCTGCCACATTTGACCGCTTGATTCAGGCCTAACAATATTACTATTATCCATATTCTCAAATGCATAATGGTTTCAGGGAGGAAAGGAGCGTTTTTGGATTGTGGCTCTTGCAAAAATATTTTTTCGTCAATGTGGCTCCTGATTAGGACAAGGTTGAGTACCACTGATCTAGAAGCTCCATTCCTTTTTTTTTTTCTGAGTGGCTCATATCCCACTCATATTTCTTTTATTTTTTTATTGACAGTTACAGTGAAGATTTAGACAGGAAGGATGGGTGAGAGAGAGAGAGGAGGGATGACATGCAGGATATGTCCCCGGACGGAATCGAACCGGGGACCCTGCAGTTACATGGTCAACGCTTAACCCGCTATGCCACCTAAGCGCCCCCCTAGAAGCTCCATTCCTTTACTCAGTACTCAAGTCGTAAAAGAAAATCAGGGGGGAGGTGGATTTGATCATATGGGGACAATTTTAGCATCCCCACAGCGTCAGTGACTTCAGTGTCAGTGACTTGGTAAAAATGTCATTGCATGTGTGCGTGCCCTCTCCCTCGCCCACAGTATTTTACTCAATATGCGCAAAACTAAATGTTGAAATAGCAGTAACACCACGTTCATTGATAAAACGACATAAGGGATAGAAAGGGGGGATGGCAGTTTTAGAAGGGGGATGATTTTGACCGTTTTTATTTCAGGGGGGGATGCCATCCCCCCTCAACTTGAGTGCTGCCTTTACTTATCTATTTGTCTCCTACTCTTCTTCTGCACTGACATTATAGACCTGAACAGATTAAAACCATCAGCTGAAAGTCGTCCTCCCTCTTGTCTTCTGTCCTGTGTTTCCAGGTCAGTTTGTGAGCTTAGAATTATAAGGTTATAATCTCCGTTTAGGGTAGTTCAGAGATATTGAGCGTCAACGTTTTTACATTCCATTATGTTTTGTGAGATGGAACCTTTGTAATTTATGAATTACTAACTCAAAAATGTCATTTTTAAAATGACTCAAAAATGTCATTTTAAAAATAACACCACACAGGCATTAATAAACACCTAATGGATCAGATTATGTAAAAAACTCAATTTTGACAAAAAATTCTAACGTCACGAGTTAGCATAAAGGACATGTAGATAGAGAGAGGAGGATACTGCTGCTTTAGATCATTGGGACACACCTGGACTGGCTGTTGATACACAGGATATATTGAGATAAATAACAAATACATGGCCAAAAGGACATTCTGAAAGTAAGTGAAATGTGTTAAAAAACAATGAAAACTAACTTGCCTTCCTCCTAGCTGGTATTGCACTTTTTGGCTGAAATAACCTCAATTAAATCTCTGACACAGTTTTTCCCATTCCTCCATGCAGAATTATTCCAGATGTGTGGTGTTTGAGGGGTGTCTTGTCTTGCATGCACAGCCAGTTTCAAATCACCCCACAGCATCTCAATAGGATTCAGATCCGGGCTTTCACTTCAGCCGTTCCAGAACTCTCCATTTCTTTCTTTTGAGCCGTTCGTTGGTGGATTTACTGGCATGTTTTGGGTCATTGTCATGTTGCATGGTCCACATCTGCTTTAGCTTCAGTTTTACATGGTCTCACATTTTCCTCAAGCACCCTGTGATACAATATAGAATTCATAGTGGATTCTATGATGGTGAGCAATGACCTCTACAACAGCATGTTTGGATACTGGATTCTGATTGGCTAGCAACAGTGGTAAATACCCCCAACTCCCTTCAGTTCAGCTCCGACCGCATTTCCAGTATCAATGCGCCTCCCAATCAATCTGATTAAGAACACCTGTGCTGACTCCGCCCACTGTTTAGCCAATAATCTACAAATCTGGAGTGTCATTCCAAGGCACCAATCACGAACAAGTTGGCTCAAAGGCCAAGTGAATGTGGCCCTAGCCTACAATGCAATCGTTAATGTTGTTTATGGGACTATATTCTGTGGCGGAAGGATATATGTATTCTGAAATGATTAATCGTTTAAAGAAGTTGTGGAACAGCAGTCAGTCTTCGTCAAACGAAGAAGTGAGAGAACGTGCTTGTATAGAGATGGTAAGTAAGCACGCAGATCAGAAAGAGAAGATGGAAGTACATCGGCCACGTGTTGAGGAAAAGCCCGGATGACCATCAACGCATATAATATATATAATATATAATAGCCCTCAGATGGACCCCTGAATGATGGACGAAGAAAAAGGGGAAAGCCCCAAAGAAACCTGGAGGAGAACCGTCGAGAGGCAGCGTGACATGCCGGGTCTGAGATCCCGGGAGGCGGCGGCCGCTGTGGCGAGGGACAGAGACCGGTGGCGTCAACTCGTTGGAGGCCCTACTCTTCACACCCGGGGGGTATTCCATCAACTTCGCTAAAGGAAAATCCTGGCTTATTTTTGATAACTTCTCGCAAGACTTATCAGAATATGCCTGGATATTTTTAGGAACTCTCGTGAGACTTGTCAGACTAAACCTGGATTTTCTTTTAGCGATGTTGATGGAATACCCCCCTGAAGAAAAAGGACCTAAGTCAAGTAAGTCAAGAAATGATTAATGATTGTAAATAAATGAATTTAATGTTACAACTTACAACTGTGTATTTTTTAAATAATGTTACATCTGTGCATTTTTTATATTATGTGGTAGCTTTTGTAGAAAAGCAATTAACCATTCGAGGGCAGGGGGTTGTGGAGACATTTACCACTGGTACAGGGTACTCCACAACCCCCTTCCTCTCATGGTAAGTTGCTTACATTTCCACCCCCATGCTTCACAGCTGCTATGAGGTTCTTGTGCTCAAATGCTGTCTTTGGTTTGTACCAAACAAGTCTTCTATTACTGTGCATAAATACTTCATCCAAAACACATTGTTCCAGAAGTCATGGTGTTTGAAAATGCTTGGACGGCCTGACCTGGCCATGTTGGCAGTTGTTTTAAATGTTCTCCACTTGTAAATTATTTTCAGGACAGTGGAATGGCTGATTTCTAATTGTTTGGAGATCTTTATAAATCCCTTCCCAGACTCATACACATCTACAACCCTCTTTCTGCAGGCCTCAGAGAGCTCGATTTATCTCTCCATGGTGACACCACTCACTTCAACAATCAAGAGCAAACCAAACTAAATGTCTGAGGTTTAAATAAGACAGGCTCCTCCAAAATCCTCTCTAACAATGTTCTAATCATTTACACACAAAGTAGCAATACATGTGGGGGGTGTCTTGTTTTTGCTCACAAGAAAATTGCATTTCCATTTTACAAATAGATTAAATATTTAAGAAAATAATTATTTCTGTTTCATTTGATTAGTTATATTACCTCCATCCATCAATATTGTTCAAATGAAAATCAAATGTCCATATGTTTAAATATGTTGAAAAAGACAATGGTTTTCATGTAGTATCCTATCTTTTTCACATGACAGCTGCCACTAGAACTGGGATACTTGTCTTAATTAGTGTTCCTACTACTACTACTACTACTACTACTACTACTACTACTACTACTACTACTACTACTACTACTACTACTACTACTACTACTACGTAGGAACAGTATTGTTATTGGTGGTATACTCCTTATTATTCTTTTTCCCCGCTTTGGTCAAATAGCTCAAAAAGTCCCTGACCGAAAATGCTATGAATTTGCATGCCACAACTAGAGAGCATCAGTAACTATGGCAGAAAGAATGACCATGATTAAACCATAGGTGGCGCTATAATAACCAAAAGTAAATAATTAACTTCAGAATGCTGGCATTTCCACCCCGGATGTATGAAACTTGGTACGTATGTGTCTTTCCTCATGGGGAACATATTTGCCTCAAGAACCGATAAGGTCCGCCATGATGGATTTTTCTGAAGGTGCAAAATCTGGCCAAACTTATAAAAATTAACTTAAAATCACCTGTAAGTCTGATTGGTCCAAAATTGCATATGGACATGCATGGTGCATGTCTCTCCTTATGGTGTTAAAGGATAAGAGATCCATTCCAAGTTGGCGGAGAAAAAATATGACGGTCACAGTACAATTATAATGTCATAAAATCTGGATTTATACTGTGTAGACCTGATCACAACAATACTACCAGACTATAACTGTGGTCCTATTAACAACAATACTGCCAGACTATAACTGTGGTCCTATTAACAACAATACTGCCAGACTAAATTGTGTAAACACTGTTGGGCCCCCTGTGGGGAGCATGCAGCGTCTGGCCAGTAGAGGGAGCTACAGGACTGGTGGAGAGTAGATGAAGACATGATTGAAGACTGGTTGGTGTCAATCATGTCATTGTCATTTGGCATTTAACTTGTGTGTTTTTTTTCTCTTCCGACAATCGGTAGGAAGTGATGGTGAGACCAAGACATAGGCCTACACTATGGACCAGTGATTCAGTAGGAGACATAGGCCTACACTATGGACCAGTGAAGACATAGGCCTACACTATGGACCATTGAAGACATAGGCCTACACTATGGACCAGGACAGCTTGGCCCGTGCGTCCTCTCTCTCCCTGGGTCGGCGCACGGAGACGGAGGCCCCCCTAGTGGGGCTACCGCAGCAGCAGCAGCAGAAGCCTCCGGGTCTGGGCGGGTCACTCTCCTCCAGCCACAGCCAGTACACCATCCTCCTGGAGGAACCGCCACCACCACCCCACTCCTCCTCCTCCTCCTCCTTCTCTTCCACCCGGCCAGGCTGCTCCACACCGCCTCCTCCTCCTCCTCCTCCCCTCCACCCCCACCTCCCCCATCGCCCCAGGGAAAAGCACCACCACCCCCACCACTGCCAGGGCAGGCAAGTTCACTCCAAAGTGCTCTTCAGGTAGCTGCTCCCCTCTCACAGGTAGTAGAGGAAGTCATCCAGGTTCATGTTGGGCTCTCTGTGGATGCTCTGTCCCACCAGGAAAGCAAGCTTGTGGGCATACTGGCAGGGTGCAGGCACTCGGATGATCCCCTGAAATAATTGGGGGAGACAATCAACAACAATTTATGCATCAAAAAACAACTTGCATGCCTGAAATGGGAAAACCATATGTAAATACAGTATGTTTGATTTCATAACCACTATGGCGGTGGGGGGGGGGACGGCGTCTGGGGTAGCGGGGGGCCCGGGGCCGGGGACGAGCCCTACTTCTCCCCCTCCACCTCCTCCTCCGCCACCTCCCCTCAGGGTGCCCCCCAGGACAGCTTGGCCCGTTCGCCCTCTCTCTCCCTGGGTCGGCGCACGGAGACGGAGGCCCCCCTGGTGGGGCTACCGCAGCAGCAGAAGCCTCCGGGTCTGGGCGGGTCACTCTCCTCCAGCCACAGCCAGTACACCATCCTCCTGGAGGAACCCCCACCACCACCCCACTCCTCCTCCTCCTCCTTCTCTTCCACCCGGCCAGGCTGCTCCACACCGCCTCCTCCTATAATTAATTAACCCCCAGACAGCCCTGCTTCATGGGTACCCCCCGATGTCAAACACCACTGGTACCTCCTCCTCCTCCTCCTCCTCCCCTCCACCCCCACCTCCCCCATCGCCCCAGGGAAAAGCACCACCACCACCACTGCCAGGGCAGGCCTAAGCTCCGTTCCCTCAGTGTGCAGTATGGCCTGGGAGAGAGAGAGAGGCCCCAGAGCTCTGTCCGCGGTCGCTCTCGCAGCATCCAGTACTGCAGCCTGCACAAGGAGGCCTCCAAGGTAATGCATGGATGCTGGTTCAGGACCCCAGTTTAGAGGTGTGCGTGTGTGTGTGTGTGTGTGTGTGTGTTAGGGCTGGGACGACGCGTCGACTACGTCAATACTTCGACTTGCGTAATGTGCGTCGGTGCGTCGCAAAGTCGCAAAAAAAATCTAACTGCAATTGCGGCATTGCGCCGACGTGGTGGCGGGGGCGCTGTTTCGCAAATAGGTTAGCTTTCGTTTTTGCTAGCGAAACAGCTGATAGTATGTTGACTGCTGAAGGAGAATACATATTTGAAAGTACAGAATGTCTGAGAGCCTTATATTGCATTATATTACATTATATTTTGAATGGTCATCTGGTGCCTGAATATAGTTTTTTTCCTTTACATAAATAATTACATTTCCACCATAAATTGATGCAGAAAGGGCACAAATTGGTGCATATCAATTCACCAGAATGCACGAAATTAAGTGTTTGATGTTTAAGGACCCCCAGACAGCCCTGCTTCATGGGTCCCCCCCGATGTCAAACACCACTGGTACCACCTCCGCCTCATTTTGAGCCAGGAAAACCCCTGATGGCCATGTTGGCATTCAAGTTGGCTAAACATAGCAGTGCAGTGTTTCCTCCAGGAATTTTTACATTAGTGGCGGAGAGCCCTCGATTTTTTTCGTGTGCACGCGCGCTCAAAACAACGACCTAATTTCAACCAAAACTAGAGGGAGGATGAAAAAAATAAATAAATGAATATACAGAATATAAACTTGTGATACCGGTTTCCATCCATCAGCTCTGAAGGTTTACGTTACTCACGGATCCAATGTCCTTCCAAACGAGCAGTCTTGGCTCCGTCTCAAACACAACAGGAAAAGTATGTCCAACTTGGCGAAAGTTTCCGAGTATTTCCAACTTGCGCGAGTTCTTCAACTTGCGACAGTTTTTCAGCAGGGATGGTTGAGTCTGCACGGTTCTCATGCCGGTTCACATTTAGACCAATCAGGAGTAGCCCTTGTGTCACGTCGTCAACTGAATGTTTAATGTCATTAATCTGATTTTGGATCAGCGGTTAGAGAGAGATGGGTGTGGATTTAGGTGCACTTTTAGTCAACATCCATTATAGCGCTGATCTAGGATCAGATATATTTTAATCAGCTAAAATGTTCAGAGGTGGATTTTTTTTTTTTTCTATTTTTTTGTGTGGACTGAATCAATTAGTGGCGGAGGAAATTCATTCGTGGCGGCCCGCCACCAATAAATGCATATAGAGGAAACACTGGTATTGGCATCTGTGATATCTACTCCGCTAGGTGTAATTCGGAAATCTGTTCATTGTTATTACACGTTTATTATATTCAACAATGCAAGACAGATGGGTAAATGTAACTTAATAGAGGAATTGAAGGGGATTGTTGTTATCCCAACATGATAATCAGTTGACAGCCCATACCATTGTCTTCCGACGGGTTCTTCAACAGACAGTTGGGAAGCCAGAGAGATCTTGGTTGCGCTGACATGAGACAATTGTGTCCATTCGGTACTCTAAGTGACCTCTCTCATATAAGCCGGAGTGTGTTATGTTCACTCTGCATACACGTTAAATTCCACAACACTCTGGTCTCAGACAGGGTATGTCTGAGTTCAACAGCTTATCCTGTAAGTAGGGCTGGGACGATGCGTCGACGTCCACTACCCCCCACTACCTCTCTCTCTCTTGCTCTCTCTCGCTCTTTCTTTCTGTCTCTCTCGCGCTCTCTTTCTCTCGTCTGTTCGTCTGTCTCTCTCTGTCCATCTGTCTCTCTGTTTGTCTGCCTCTCTGTCTGTCTTTCTCTCTCGCTCCTTCTCACTCTATCTGTGCATGTCTATGTTGTTCTTAGGTCGTTCGTCTGTTTCTCAGGGGGGTAGTTGCCAGAGAGACTTGTGTGTGTGTCCGCAGTACAACGTCCCCCTGCCCGGTCACCGCCACGATGACTCAGCAGACACTAAACCTTGTCCCTTCTTCTTCTCTCCTCTCCCCTTCCCCTTCCCCCCCCCCACCACCGCCTCTCTCCCAGGTGTGCACCCTGACGAAAGAGGACAACCGCAAGGTGGGGGAGATCCCCGAGGACGAGCAGCTCCATGTGCTGCCCCTCTACGAGGTGTCGCTCACCGACGAGCACGGCAGCGAGGAGGGCCAGCGGCAGAAGATGAAGTCCGACACCATCCAGGTGCTGGACAACTTCCGCCGCGCCGTCCGCAAGCTCCCCGAGCTGGCCAAGTCCTGCCGACAGCGCCGCCTGGAGGCCAAGAAGGCCACCTCGGAGAAGAAGAAAGGCAAGCAGCAGGAGAAGGCGGCCGCGTCGGGAGAGACGCCGGAGAAGACCGCGGTCGTCAAAACGGAGGTCCGGCACGCTGGCTCCCCTCACCCCCAGCAAGGCAATAAAAGCAGTAAAGGTAAATCTTTTTTTTTTTTTTAAATGGGTTAGGGTTAGATGGTCTGATATATATATTTTTAGGAATACCTGGAATATGAAATGATAAAAACCTTTCATTACGAATATATTGCAAGAAAACGAACCCACTGGTTCCTCTTGACCCACTTACCTGTATGCATCTATGGGTTAAGAATTTCCTTTTACACACATATAGTACTGCATCCAACTCCATGTCTCATGTAAAACAGTTTCTGGGTGATTGTGGACAGTATTGAACACTTTGTGTGGACATCAGACAAGAAGACATGCATAAAAACATTATTTAACATGGGCGTCAAGGGGAAATTGTGGCATCACCAGTTTCAGTATTTTTCAATACTTTCCACCACTTGGATTTCTTAAGACTTTTGATATGTTATGAAGGACATATCCATGAGACTAGGACAGTTGAAAGAGTTTCTGTTGCAATTTGTCTGAGGTCATATTGTATAATGCCTGTACTATCAACCCACTTCTGTTCTCTCTCCATCTGTCCTCTTTTCACTCTGTGTCTTGTCTTGCTGTCTGTGTTTTGTCTGTTTCTGACTGTGACATGGCTGTTACTGTCTTCATTGTCTGCGTGTTTGTACTGTCCGTGTCTCTCTCCATGATCTACTCTTCTGTTTGCATGGCTCCCTTGTAAAAGAGACCTTGGTCACAGCTCCCCAGGCTAGACAGTGGTGGGGACCGGGCTGGACAGCCTAGAGGTGGTGGCAGAACAGAGGATGGGGAAAAAACTGGCGGCCATGCTGGCCAATCCCTCCCACCCGATGTACTGCGAGCTGGCAGGGATGAGGAGCAAGTTCAGCCACAGATTTGTTCTCCCCCGTCAAAGTACAAAAAGATTTGGACAGTCCTTTATTCCAGCTGCACTCCGACTCTACAACCAGGCCCTGCAGGGTGGGGGAGACCTGGAGATGGAACTTTTGGAACTTTTTACTTATTGAGCCTGCACTGTTTTATGTTTTTTATTGAATGTTTTTTCTGTTTTCTGTACTGAATGCTTTCTGCCCTAACTGAGCTGTTTGACAACAAAATTTCCCCAATGGGGACAATAAAGGTTTTCAATCAATCAGTAAAAAAAAGTACATACATACATGAAAGCGCACACACACACACACACACACACATAGACACACACAGACACACGCGCACATGCACACACGCACACACGCACACACACACATGTCCAGACACGATATCCAAACCCAGAAGCAAAGGGGAAAACAAAAGTAGTGAAGAAGATATATAAGTCAGAAAATATGCAACCGTGGCCTGTGGTGGTCTGGCACCGCTGTCTACAGTGCACACATGTGCCCATGTTGGCATGGGTTCGAGTCTGGCCCATGCCCTGCTGACGTGTCTCTCTCCTTACTTTCCTGTCTGTCTTTACTATATCTGTCCAATAAAATGAAATGTGAGTGGGACAACCCAACTCAGAAAAAATGACTTAAAATGTTATTTATTTCTTAAAATATGCAACCGTCTTGAACCGACCTGAAAATGTGTGCGTAAAATGACACCAGGACACCGGACGCCCCGCTACAGGTTAACTCTGGCACATCTGAGCTCTTATCCAAGAGATCAGAGATTAGAAAGACTTCACACACAAACACAGGAGGCTAATTCCCCATGTCAGACAAGTGTGTGTGTGTGTGTGTGTGTGTGTGTATTGAGCGCCCCAGTCCTACTCGCTGCGATAGTGGACATAAAGTTTAGAACCTATAGACACACTTCGTTGCATAAATGCATTTCATGAAGTCCAGAGAAGCTTTGCAGAAGCTTTATTTTGATCCATGCCATGATGGTAATTGTGTAGCATATATCTGATAGCATATATCCGATGAGGTTCCGTGGAAAGCTCTTGGAATACCTTTCAGGCTCACTATCAGGTAAATATATCTATCAGGATGTCAGCATCCTATTTCACCTGTGTACACACACCGACTCCAAAAGAGCTTGTCATATAGCCAAGTTAGGTGTCTTTAGTGCGATAGGTGTATTTGGGGCAAACAATAAGTCAATAGGAGAGAATCTAAATTTAAATAATTTTATTGTGTATTCTGTGTATTGTCTGTATGTGTGACTGTGTGTGTGTGTGTGTTTGGCCATGAGAGTCCAATCCAACCCCTCACACACTTCTCAGTGTCTGGGCCTTAGGGATGCAGAATGGCGTGGCGTGGGCGCTGGCCGTCCTCTGTATGCACTGGCTGGTGGTGAGGGCCTTGCTCTCTCCCTGCCATTGTCCAGAGCCACTAACAGCGGCTTGGTGGCCACGATGCGGCCATTCATGCCAGCCATGGCCTTGGTGGCCGCCTCAGGGAAGGAGAAGCACACAAAGCCATAGCCCTGGCTGCGTCCACCCTCCGTCGCCACCTTTGCACTGGTGATTGTTCCGAAGGGGGCGAACACCTTGCGCAGGGCCTCGTCATCCATGCTGTCGTCCAGGTTCTTCACATACAGATTTACACCCTGGTAGAGAGAGACCCTGTTTAGTGAGATGATTTTTCAACCCCTCAAATACATAATTACAAAGTACATCAACTTCTATGTTAGTATTAATAAATAAGAGATTTTGGAGAGTTGGGAGATCGAGGCTCATTCACTTTAGAGCAGTGGTTCTCAAACCTCTCCTCGGGGACCCCCAGCCTCTCCACATATTTGATCTGTTCCAACTAATCAAGTTGAATCAGGTGTGCTGGTGGTGGAACAGATCAAATATTATGTGGAGGGCCTGGGGGTCCCGGAAGAGAGGTTTGAGAACCACTGCTTTAGAGAAAGGCACTGTCGAGAACCGCAGTTACCTCTGCTTACCTCTTACCTCTGCTTGACGCAGTTACCTCTGCTTACCTCTTACCTCTGCTTGACGCAGTTACCTCTGACTGCGTCAA
This sequence comes from Nansenia antarctica, assembly GCF_963989245.1. NCBI lineage: Eukaryota > Metazoa > Chordata > Actinopteri > Argentiniformes > Microstomatidae > Nansenia > Nansenia antarctica. The sequence goes on along the minus strand of NC_137685.1, from coordinate 15,032,048 downwards.
GCAGCAAAACCTTCATTGTGGGGGCCAGTTATTTTTCATTACCAATCATTAATGTTTTCTTGACGTGTAGCTGAAACAGGCTCTATATGACTTGTAAACTGTGGTAGGATACAAATCATGATGGTATTTGAGAGATTAATTGCGCATATCTTAAGTTGATGAGTGAGTGTTGCTTAACAGTTCTTTTCCTCACTCAAAAACTTTTCGTTTCAACTGTTTTGGCATGGTCAGTATTTTTTTTAAATTATTATTCCAATTACCTTTGAGGTACAACTAGCACTGTTTTTAGTATGACTAAGAGGATAGTGATGACCACAGCAGTGGTTTTTATACTTTTTGTTGTTAAATAAGATTTGGTTCTGGTCATCACCTAATCAGTACCTCACTAAGTAGAATAAGGTGTGTCTGTGTTGGAATTCAACAGACACTGGAATGGAATGGCTGCCAGAAATGTAGAGATGCTGATTTCATTTTTCTCTTATTTTTTTTTCAGGGATGGATATACTATACACCAGGGGTGCCCAAGATCTACTTTTCAAGTAGCCAGTCTGCCAAGATCTACCAGTCTAGATTCAACATCGCAAACGTACACACACATACTACAAACACACACACACACACACACACACACACACACACACACACACACACACACAGTTCCCAGCCTGCATAGTAAACTCACAATAAACTTTCTCTCTCTCTGTCACACAGCCACACAGGAGAAGACCATCACAAACCCTCCCTCTTTGCTATTCTCACTCACACACACCAGGGGCGGAGCTATGTCCAGGGGCGGGGCCAGGGCCAGAGAGGGCCTAAATATGTATACATTATATTATTATTAATGTCATTATATATGGTGGTCTATAATTGATAGGGTGGAGATGACTGTGAATGTAGTAGAATAGGATTTCTTTTTCACTTTTGCCAACCAACCCCATTGAAATTCCATTGTTTTCATTGCAATAGGAAAAGTAAATCAAGCATACTTATGTGTTTCATGGGAACACAGGTCTGCTGTGAAATCGACTGGATATTATACTCACCATTTGGACGTTCCTTTTTGAAAGTCCAACTGGGGGCTGACGGTGTTTTTTTTTTTTTTGCACGAGCAAAACCTAATCAAGCCCTAAGTGGGTTCTCTGGGGTGACCTTTGACCCTTGCCCTTGAACAATGACTCCTCCCAATCATATTCAGTTGTAATCTTCTGTCTTGTACTGTATTTGTTTATTAATGATGGTTTTCTTGGCTCTCTAATGGACATGTGGATTAGTACCAACAGTTGCTTGTAGCCTACCACCCCACAAAAAGTTCCCCCTGGGAAAAATAAACTTCTATCTATCTCCCTTACCCAACCCTTACCCAACGGGTGACGTCAGAGTTGGGCCGTCCATCAATCCAACAGACTGACAAGCTAGGATAGTAAAACATGTCTTACCCTTATGGCCAGAGGCCCACAGTACAGACGACCTGACCTCCATGGCCTCCATGGCAACAATAGCACAGAATGCATGGACATAAAGACACAATGATGATGTCTTGTCTGTCTCTCTACTAGGGGCGTAACGGATCACCTAACTCACGGATCGGATCGTGTCACGGTTTTTGAGTCACGGATCGGATCATTTTTCGGATCAACACAAAACATAAAAATAAAAATAAAATAAAACTTTTTCCTCTAATTCTGTAAAAACACCACTTTCACTGTGTAAAACCCAACAACATTCAAGATGTCAAAACTGGAATATATATATATATATATATGTGTGTATGTGTGTATATATATATACATACATAACATATTCTACACTCAAACATTAGGCTACATATTAAACAGAAACACACATTCAACTTAAATGATGCAGTAGCCAGTAGGAGAGAGGGAGGAGGCACCTGGTTGCAGCAGTGAATCACTGGGCTCTTTAAAGCAGACAAATAAACATGTTTTATGCCACTTTTAACTAAATAATAAAGTGAAACCTTACTTTAAACATGGTATGAAAAAATTGGCTACATTATCACAAGTTGTCAAGCTGCCTTTTTCGTGCCTCCTGTCAACACACCAGGGTGATGTCGCGGCAAATGTGTGGCCATGCTCGTACGACTTTCTCGTTGCACAACGCTTAAACACCGTAACTTTTTTATCGACCACACTTCCAATGACACTGTCCGTCATTGTTATAATTGACAGAGAAGCCGAAGTGCTCCCATACATGGGATTTAAATGACGAGGGAGGCATTTCGAGTTCTTCTCTGTCGCCAACATTAGCAGCACTCGCCATGATACACTTGGGCTGCGTTCGTAAATTTGCTCTGAGAGCGCCGGAGAGCACACTGGGTCCGACGTCATAAATGGACCAAGTCATTTGATTGGACAAGAGGCGTTCCATGAATGCTGATCAGATTCCAGAGCAAATTTACGAACGCAGCCTTGTTGTTCTGGAGTTTTTTTCCCCATTATCAACCTATCATTGCGCTTTAGAGTAAAACAAAGCACGCAACTGTCGCGTCTATCTTTTCATGGCAACTCTACATTGTGATTTACAAGGGATATTAACTAATATTAAGTAATATTATTACTTGGTTACATTTGGCAATTGATCCGCGGTACACATGCGTGCCGAACCGTGGGGGGCGATCCGTTACACCCCTAATCTCCCTTGATTGTATTGATCTATCAGGAAACCCCAAGCTAAGTGACTTGCCACTCTACACTCCTCCTACTTTTACAACCCACAATGCTCCCCTTAGGGTATTCCAGCATTGGAATTCCTGTCTCACCTGACTTTGCATCTCCTGTTTGGCACTGCGGAACTCCTCCAGCAGAGACTGGGCCTCGCTCTTCTCCTGCTGCAGACGGCATTTCTCTTGTGTCAGCTGTTCCAGGGCCTCTGAAGTCTTCCCTGAGGTCTCGGCTGCCTTTGTATGGAAAGATGGACATTGTCAACCAGACAAATATAATGCCAGAAGAACTCACTAGTGTGTGGGTTGGTTGAGGTGAGTGGCAAACTCAGATATCATGAGATTTGCAGATCCTCTGGTTAAGCGTTGTTTTGTACAGCCCAAATTACCTTTAACTAGTTAGTGAGACAATTATTCAACATTTGTAATACCATGCAGAATTAAATTGCATGCTTTGCATGTCAGTCATCCCATTCCAAATTAGATTTTGAGGCTTTAGTGGGTTTACAATGATCTTGTGTGATTTAGTCGTAATTTTCAGGAATCATAGCAATGCCAAGATCTACAGCTACGCAACAGGCAAATGGCTTTGTCTACAGCATTAATGAGAGGGACCTCATGAAAGGTTAACTTAAAAGTGAAAAGTGAGTTGAGAAAATATATTTATTACATCCTGTGGTCTGAGAACGGATACTTTCAATCTGTTGTGTCAATGGAAATATCCATCAGTGATTTACAGCTGTACTGTATAACAATGTTTATTTATTTTGGTCCCACAAAAGCGGTTTTTAAAATGTGTCCTACCCAATACTCAGTATGTATACAAACATGTTGTGGCCAGGGGATGTTCTAGGGGAGTGGGCTCACTGATTTTCGCCTTTCTGTTTCTGATGGCTGCGTCTTTGAATCATGTGTGCATGTAGAAACACAACTAATGTCCGACAGTGCAAATCCGTTAGTAGGTTAAGCCTACTCCTGGACTAGAACGCATTAGGAAATTAACTATTGAACATGGCGTTTAGTCCAGAACAGAAGACCCCAACTTTTCAAATCACGTTCTTAGTCCACAGGATTCCAGGTTTTTAATAGCACTTATTTGTAAGGGACTAAAAGCAAGATAAAGAAGTTAGTATGTGAAGATGTAAAATAAAAATAAATAAAAATGTAAGCACAACAGGAAAGGAGACCAAATCAGCATGCAAGCATTAAGGCTGCAGCACAACCTCAGCCATTCAAATATGATTATTAGTTTCAGGACATGTTAGTGTGGAATACCTCAAGCTGCTTGGAAAGAGCATTTTTGAGTTGGTCCTCAAGCTGGGTGACTTGCTGAGTGGCTTTGTCTCTCTCGTTCTGCAAGGCTTCCTTATGAACACTCAGGGATGCCACCTTGGTGTCCAATTCTTCTCTTGCCTTAGCAGACACTGATGCCTCCTCCGTGGCAGCATTGAAATGTCCCTCTATCAGTGCCCTTTCAGCATGTAGGGCCTGGGCATCTGCTTCAAGCCTTTTCTGGATAGCTCGCAGCTTCTCTACCTCACTAAGGAGCCTTGAGCATTCCCCATCACCGCTCTCTTGGCTGCTGCGGAGAGAGGAAATGTCCTGCTCCAGCCTTGACTGTACAGCTAGGAGGTCCATTTTCTCCTTAGCCAGGGAGGAGGCCTCTTTGCCAAGCTCTTCCAGCTTGGTAGACAGACACTCTTTTTCTCCAGCCAAGTCCCCCTTTGCCTGGTCTCTCTGCTTCAGTTCAGACTTCAAGGCCTTAACCTCTGCATTCAAGGCTTTTATTTCCTGTGCAGCATTGTTAAGGCTGGAAGACATCTCATCCATGGCCTTGTCTCCAGTGAGAGATTGTTGAGTAATGTCCTGTACTTTGGCTTGCAGTTGGACTTTCTCGTCAAGCAGACCCTGTTTCTCAGCTATCAATCCAGTGTGAGTGGCCTTAAATTGTTCTACCTCTTTAAGCAAGCGATGTTGTTCAGAGGCCACTGTATCTCTTTCAATGCAAACAGAGGCAACCTCTGCCTTCAGATTGGATTCAGACTCCAGGAGAGTAGTCCTTTCATGTGTCACAGTTGACAGTTTTGTCTGTAAGTCCTGTACTTCTTTAGAGAGGGCATCCTTAGCAGAGGTCAGTGTATTTTGCTCATTGGCTTTAGCCTGCAGCTGAGATTCAAGAAACTTCTTTGCCTCTGCAGATGATTCTGCCTGGCCTTTGAGCTCCTTAACCTGCAGAAGTAGATCATCTTTGCCCTTCTGCAGGAGCTGTAGGCTCTTGTGAAGCTCTGCCTGCTGGGACAGCAGGAGCTCCCTCTCTTTTGTTAGGTTATTCCTCTGTTGAACAAGCTCCAAACTTACAGATTCAGCTTCAACTTTTAGTTTGCTGTGCTCCTCTGCAAGATCAGTTTTGTCTTTTTCAAGCTTCTCCCTCTTAGTCTCCTGCTGCTGAATCTCTTGCTGGTACTTCAGGAGGACCTCATTCTTCTCTGTATTGACCTTTTGAAGCTCTTCAATTTGGGCTTGGTGCTCAGCTTCAGCATTCTTCAGGCTTGTGTTTTTGACCTGTGCCTCCTGAACAACAGCTCTCAGATTCTCCACCTCTTTGGACAGTGAAGCCTTCTCTCTATCTAACTGCTGGTTTGTGGTCAAAAGATTATCTTGATCTTCTGTGAGCTTGTCCCTAAATGTCAAGAGTTCTTCTGTCTTGAATGAGAGCTCCTTGTGACAAGCCTCAGAGGCAGAGAGATTGGCCTGTACATCTGAGAGCTGCTTCTCAAGATTCTCCTTCTGAGCCTTGAACGTAGCACTTTCCTTAGATATACAATCCAGAGCTGTGATTTGCTTCTGCAGGTCTGCAGACAAACGCTCAACGTCCTGCTTGGAGGAGTCAAGTTCAGCAGAAAGAGACTGAGGGAAAAAAGTTGAAAGAAAAAGGGGAAAGGTGAAGTGAACACAACCAAAAATGAAGTAAAGCAAATGAACAAAAGTAATAAAATGCAACTGGAAGGGTTAAGCTGGTGCAAGCATAAGCATTATGGGGAAAAAGATACCACAGCAGACACCACCCTGAACTTACAACAAATACATTGAAAACAGGGGTACAGCAATCAAACATTTTCAATTGAGAGTATGGGTTTGTGTGTGAATTATAATTGTGATGGCAACTCTTTTTAGGTCTATGTTAGTGATTTCTCAAGGACCAAAGTGTCTACTTTTCCATTACTTACATTTTGCATGTAAAACAGGATAAACACTGACTAAACCAGGAGAGCAGTTCATGGGTTGAAATATCAATTAGCCTTTTCATATGGCATAATGCATACTGCATCCAAAACACTATGCTAAATGATCAGAGCAGTTCCATTCAATCAATCAAGATTCTTAAGAAGTTGAGGTACAATTACAAAACAAACTCACAAGTCACACATACGTTTATCAAACTCCATCTATAAGAGCAAGGTGGTAAACTAAAACCACCACCAAGCATCAGTTTATAGTAACCCTGCTTTCAAAGAAGCCCATTAAAAAAAAAACATAGCCACACAGAAAATGCTGAAATGAAGATGAATATTAGGACCATAATTTGCTGGTTGTTAATTGTAACATAAACATGAACATTTATGATTACTGCTAGGGCATTTGAAGGGACGAGCTGGGTTCCAACATTCATAAACATTTTCTCACACCCATCCTGACCAAAGGCACATTTTCTTACACACATCCAAAATATGTAGTAGAAGGAAGCAGGGTGAGCAACCTTAATAAAATATGTGCAATGACATTTGTAGTATAAAGTGTATATACAGTGCCTATAGAAAGGCTACACCCTCTTTCAACATTTTCATCTTTTGTTGCCCCAGAGGCTGGAATCGAAATACATTAAATTAGGATTTCTTTCACACTGATCTACACAGCCTACTGGACACTTACAAAGTGAAGTAAAGACCTGTTTGCAAAGGTCTACACCCCCCTTGCTGTGGCGCTCCTAAAATTAGCTAAAATGCAAACATTTATTCAACAATTTATTCAGATGAATTGAGTCCATCTGAGTGCAAGGATAATAGTTCATGTGATATCGGAATGAATATCATTGTCCTTGTAGGGTCCCCGATTTTAATAGAAAACAATTACACACTGTGTAGATTAGGATGTCACTACCAACTCAGCAAATTTCTCAACTTTCTCTTGACCCCTGATCAAGTGACAAGCTCACCCATAACATGCTGCAGCTACCACTATTCTTCACATGGGACAAGGTGCACCAGTGTGCTGGGTTTGCAATAAACGTAATGCTTTGTAGTAAAGCCAAAGAAACACATTTCTAGCATCACTTGAATTCATTGTTGCAAACACAATTATTGATTTGCATTTGAGCCACAGCGAGGGGGGTCTTTTACAAACAGGTATTTTTATTTTTTTATTTTATAAATTACTACTACAAATATTTAGAATTTGTATTTCTGTATTGCTGTCTAGATCAGTGAAACAAAGACAATAAAATCAGATTCCAGGCTCTGAGGCAACAAAATGTGAACATCCTGTATGTCTATAGCCACTACATGTGGGAATCACAGTTTGCATTACAACAATCAAACATTACTTAACAGCTCAAAACATGGCCATTGCAGTGTTTCCTCAAGGATTTTTCATATTAGTGGCGGAGCGCTCATTTTTCGCGCGCGGTGCGCACTGGCGCTCAAAACAAAGACGTAATTTCACCAAAAACTAGAGGGTGGCAACAATTATAATTTCTTAAATAGCGGTTAAGTCATTAAAGCCGAGCAGGTGATTTTATATAGAAGGTGATACCAATATACCAAATACCAATATATCCTACAGCTGCAGCGGAACATGCGGAAGGCGCATTACACACACACACACACACACACACAGAGAAAGATCAATACGAAGTAGGCCTACATGAGAGTACACGCACAAAACCGGCTAACGTTACTCATTAACTGTTTACACAAGTAAAATCACAGTGTGACAGTCAGATGGAGCATTCGGTAAACAACAACAGCAAGGTAATGCTATCAGTTGAGTTAAAGAAAACCAACTCTTACCTTTGAGGACACCAACATGAGCCCTGCTTACCCGTACCTCCGCCGTTCTGTTCGTGGTGATTTTAGAGGCAATAGATTATTTTTGCCCCGCACATATTGCTATGAATAGTTCGAAGCTAGGTGCTTGCACGTTAGGTGCGAGAATGCTCGGTTAACCCATTAGGGGGAACATTATTTGTTTCACAAAATAGGCTGATTTAGTTGACCATGAACATCAGAGACATACATTACGAATGTTCATTTAAAATACTCTATACTGAGCACTGGTATAAGAACATGAACCAGAGAACAGCAGTAAATGCAATAACCCACAGTCGTCGCTGATGATGTTGCATTTTCGATTAGGATACGGGATTAAAGGCACCGGCGACGGGCTAAAAGAGAAATCCAAATGTCCCGCTAAATTCGGACCAATCACAAAACTGTTTTGAAAGCGCGTCGACTCGCGCCGCGCGCCTGTTGAGAGCGATTCAGTCTCGATTGCAGTGCGAACACAAACGACGAGGTTAATTGCAACATTGTAACATATTGTAACTAACTACGCCCTAAATCGTAACGAAATGTAGGTCTGGAAGCGGCCTAAATCTAGCTTCAATCTGCTTTTTTTCTGTTCTCCGGTCATAATAACTCGCTGCCTTTCTGCGCAGCCTGAATCAAAGTGGACTGTCTGAATCAATTAGTGGCGGAGGAAATTCATTCGTGGCGGCCCGCCACGAATAAATGCATATAGAGGAAACACTGCATTGGTGGATATTTGGTACTAAAAGGCAGCACCTCCACAGAATCTGTGATTCTAATAGACTGGAGACAAACAATATGATGCTATGATAAGTTGGTGCTTACCTGGGCCTTCTCCTTATAAGATTGCAAGTCAGATACCAGCCTCTCCAGCTCCTGGGTTTTCTCCCTGGAGATGCTCAGTTCCTCCCTCGCCTTGTTAGCCTGACCCTGAAGCTCCTGTGCATGGCGCTCTGAGGCCTCAGACAGGCCCTTCTCCTGAGAGGCCTCAAGCTCCTTGGCCTGGGTCTCACACTGCTGCACATGCTTTTCCTATACAATGCATAAGAAGAGAGACATTTTAACTAATTACATCACCAATTGTTAGGAAAGGGACAGGGAGGGAGAGAATGATCAGGAAAAGGTCTGGTCAAGTCCCTATAATTTATGTGTTATAGGTTAATATGTGGCAGCACTCAAGAAAAGGCATTTCTAATAACATTCAAAGCCATTTCGGTAGTCTTCACCAACCTCTTATTGTCCCTGACTTTCAATGTTTTATCCAGATCATCACTCACCAGGTCAACAATTTTCTTCTGCAGGCTGTTTAGCTGACCCTGATGTTTGTCTGTGATCTCCTTCAGCTCCTGGTCCTTCCGGCCCAGTTCCTGCTGTTGTTGCTCTTCAGAACGTGCCATCCGTTCCTTCTCCTCTGCCAGTTGGGTCTGTAACTCTTCTAACTGCCTAGGAAAAGGAGGGGGAGAGGGGGATAACTAAACTACTACTACAAACTAGAGGCTCATTCTATGGGACAGTTTTAAATAATGATAGACTGAATATTGATCATATCGATGGCCGAAACGCAAAACCTCTGCAAAATGTTCTGATTTGCGGTTTTCACTTTAAATTAAAGTAAAGGCCGATTTAAAGTTCTGCGTCGAATTTACGTGCGTAGCTTACGTAATCTACGTAAGGGGTCTCGCACTTTACACTTCTGCGTAGGCCGCGCTGCAATTACACCATCACATCGCTAGGTGGCAGTGTGTTTTCTATGCCTCTGTGCTGTGCCTCTTCCGGTTAGGAACTCAATGGAGCTCAAAGCTCAAAGCGGCATAATAGCGATCTTTTTGTTGTTATGCTTGTTGTAAATAAAAGTTCTATGATCCATTGAAATGACACTAAACTAAGATAATACGATGGTTATCATAATTTTTCTAATCTTTATTAATGAGTAATTACAGAAAAAGTTAATGACATTTCTGTCATGGCTTCCGCATTTTGGCCGACGAGAGAGTCGGAATCATGTGCTACCAAGCGGACCAATCACAGAGCTTATGGTTGCGTAGAAACTGACGCGTTCTTAAATTTTTGGAGATGTGCGCGTCAAGCCTCTCCGTAGGCAAGGCGGGCCCACGCGGGCCGACGCAAGGCTACGGCGTCGATTTTACGCAGAAGTTTAAATCGGCCTTCAGGCTGCACATGATAAGTCTGTCTGTGAAAAAGTGAATTTTGCAGATAGGAGGTCTGAAGTGTTGAAAAACCCACTCAATATAACAAATAACAGTTTTAGAATCACTAAATACTTATAATTTGTGAATTGGATTCACTGTATCGCCAGCCGTCCTGTTCCTAGGCTACTGGGTTAGAGATACATGGCTTTTAAACAAACATGTTTTAAAATGTTCATGTTCAAAAGCAAGGACTGTGTGATCATCTAATTATGTGTAGTTATGTTGATGTTCTATCAGCGTGTTCTGATGTGCTAAACATGCAGTTACATGTCAGTATAGCGATGTTTTCTTTTTAGCTGCTAGGTAGCTCAACGAGATGATACCAACATTCAAATAAGCAAATCTTCTTCAACTATTTTTCAATTTATGACACATCCTTTGAAAGCTTACAATCTGCACTTTCATAATCTCTGAACTGAAAAATTACCTTGCCCTACTTGGGGACTTTTTCACCAGACCATGTCACATATGGAGACAAAATTAACCTCAGTAATACCTGATAAACCAAGATAGAAATATGGTGAGACCTACTTTAATATAGCAACTATCACATGCTTTATGAGCAACATCTTACTATTTGAGATGAGCATTAAAACTACAGTACAAGTACAAGATGAGTAATTTGTGAATATTTTGTATTCTGTTCAGCAAGCAATGTAAAGACACTTCAACATCACCCAAGATTATACAACTGTAATTTCTTAAATAACACTAAAGGCAAGTCAGGTATCAACATTTGTAAGATAAAAATTAACGTTTCATTGTTCTACAACAGAGCAAATAACATTTGGATTGGCATGTTTGAGGACACACCTCTGCTGAAAATGCAATGTACGAGAGACTTCATCAGAACATTTTTGGGCTGTTAAAGGCATGTACCTTTCTTTTTGAGTGAGGTCTTCATTCATTTTGGTGAGCTGTTCTGAGCGATCACCTGTTGACTTCATCATGTCTGAGATGTCACTTTTGAGTTGGGCCTTGTCCTTTGTGATCTGATCAAGTTTCTCATCCCCAGCCTTTAGCTTCCTCTCCAGGCCTGAATGTGAGAAACACAATTAAATCTACTAGTCAGTCCCTGAACAAGAACACACGCCGTTTTGTTACAACATACGCATATTTCCCACACAATGGACATGTCAGTAAAGACAACTTTCCCACACAATGGACATAAACACAACTTTATCACCAAGGAGAGCAATAATGGTGATATTTTGTGATTTTTTTTATCATCACGTGTCCCCTTTTTAACCAGGCATATTCACACTTACACCGGTGTTTTATGGAATGAAATATAACCCATAAGGAAGACAATTCATTGGAATTTACTCACACTTTACTCAACTAGAACAAAAAAACAATGTCACATAAATGGTGACTTGTACTGTGTGTGTGCTGTACGTTAAACACCACAATTCTGGCCAAAGCTCTGACCTGCAAGTTGGCTCCTTAGAGCCTCTGATTCATCGGAGAGAGATGTGCATTGCTCCTCCTTTTTGCCAAGCTTCTCAAGCAACTCTGAAAGAAGGAGTTGAATTCAGATTACTTCATGTATCTACAAGTAAGATCTGTCAAACAAAAAGGGTATGAAAGATCAACCCAAGTAAATACATTTACCTTGCATAGTTTGTGTTGATTTAATCTTCTCATCTGTGCTTTCTTCCAGTTTTTGTTTCTGAGGAAATAAAAAAAGTTATTAGTATATGTGTGCATGCTGGAATGTGTTGTTCCAAGACACACCTCAAAATTACTCACAATTCATAATGAGACATCCAAGTTATGCTTATACTAAAGACTGAAATGATGGTTTATCCATGATGATATAATAAGTCAAAACCTCTATAGGCATCTAGCCTCTTGAAGAATGTGTCACCACCATGTGATGAATCTTTGTAGCACAACATTGCATTCTTTGTAGCATTCACTAGCATGCTGATGATGCTATGCTCTTCCTTACCTGAGCTTACCTTAAGTCCTATCCCAACAGTCATGCCACCCATGCCCAACCCCTGGCTCCTCACCACCCTTCTGTAGGCCCCATAACTCACCAGCTCCTGCTCCAAGGAGCTCTTTTCCTGCTGAACAGAGGTCAGGCTGTGCTGCACAGAGAGAAGCTTCTGCTGCTGTCCTTCCAACTCAGAGCTTAACTCGTTGAACTATAGCACAGGCCAGATGGTGACACCATGCATGGACATGGAGGACATTTTGAAGAAAACAAAATGACAATAAGTAAACAAAATAAATATGGAGGAAAGGGTAATAATGAATAAAAATAAATTCAAGTAAGGAATTTGATGAAAGGGATAAGCTATAACAGATAGTATCATACAGATGTATTCCATGATCAATTGGCAAATGTGTTAGTTATAACATATGGGATTGGATATACATTTGGAGATTGAAATGGTGATTGACAATGGGAAGATGGATGTAGGCCCACCTTGACGCCCTGTGAGCGGGCCTGGCTCTGGGCCTCCTCCAGCTGGGTCCTCAGGCTCTGGAGCTCAAATAAGCTCCAGAGCCTGAGGCCCTGAATTTCCTGGGAATTCAGGGCCTCCATAGCTGCCATAGCTGCCACCTGCTCTTGGGCCTCTCTGGCTCTGTCCTGGACCTGCTGGACTAACTTTGCTTCGTTGTCTTCCAGCTCCTTTACCTTCATCTCAGCAGCATGCAGTTTGCCCAGCACATCCTCCATCTCCACCAGGTGCTGCTCCTCAGCACTCTCCACACTGGTCCGCAGAGACTCATCCAGATGCTCCTTCTCTTCTGACACAATCAGCAGCTGTGATTTTAGCTCCTCTGTCTCCTGTGCCAAGACTGCAGCCCCTGCCCTGTGCCTGGCCCCTGCCTCCTCCAGCGCTAACTTGTGGTCCACCTTCAGCCTCTCCAAGGCACTCTTGGTCTCTACTAGCTCTGTCGCCTGGGCACCTTCCCCTTTGCTGAAGGACACCTTCAACCCCTCCATTGCTTGTTGATGAGAGGCAATGGCAGATTCCAGCTTAGAGCGCCACAACTCTATGATGTCTGCATTTTCCTTCTCACCTTGGCTCAGGCGCATTCGCAACTGCTCGTTGTCACCGGAGAGCCTCCCGGATGAAGCCTGAAGCTGGGCCAGTGCTTCACGGTGGGCTTTCTCTTCAGCGCCCATCCTCTCCTTTAGCTCAGTCAGCTCACCCTGTTGATTGGCTTCCTGAGAGGCCAGCTGAGCTCTTAGTGTGATCACCTCCTCAAGAAGAGGTGAGGCAGTGGAGTCAGCACCCTCAGAGACCTGTTGGGACTCCAGACGCAGCCGCAAGTCGGCCACTTCCCTTGTCCGCAGAGAGAGGTCCCTCTCCAGCTCCATGATGCGGGACTTCTCGGACACCGTGGCAACCTATAGGACAGGACAACTCTGGCTCAAAAAGAGTGTGTTCTGTATACACTTGCAAGACAAGGTAACTGCTGAATATCCCTGGCATCGCGCAAGTCTTTGAGGAAGGGTCTGTATTGAGTTTAAATAGGGCCCTATACAAACACGTGGCAGAGAGGTCCATCATAGCAGTAGTATAAGTACATCAAATGACACTCTAATCCCACATTTGTAATATAGGATGCCTGTTCCTAATGTATTGCGCTGCCCTCTAGTGGATATAGTTTGGTGGTACCATATCAGTTCTCACACAGCACACCTCTGGTGTTTTGAACTTCACCCCCCAGGAGCTGCAGTGTCTCCTGGTTTTCATACTTCGAATTAGATCTGGAAACCCAGACGTGTACACTCTCAGTGATTCATTACATCAATTGAAAAAAGAAAACCAGCAGAGACTGTGGCCCTTAAGGATTGCAGTTGAATGCCCTTACCATATTGGTTGTGATACACCTAAGGGAGGAACACATTGGCTAGGAATAGGAGCAGGAGAAAGACTGGCAAGAGATGGGGAACCCCAGATAAGCAGGCTGGGAGGGTCAGGTGTCTGACACACAGGATAACTGGGAACAAGGGGGGGTTGGGGATAGGGAAACTGACTGGCTACTCAGCAGCACCAGCATCAGGGCTTAAAGTGGGGAAAAATGCTGCGCCTGAAACTTTTTCTTGGGGAGGGGGGTCACAGTTTGAGATATTGGGAGAGCGGGTACAGAAGACAGCTTCTTGTCTCAATGTTTAAATGCATTAACACTATTTTATAGTCAATACAAAATATATGTCTCAATGTTAAAATGCATTAATACTGTTTTATACTCAATACAAAATAAACGTAATGCTTTGTACTACTAACATACATACACCTAGACTAGAGACTGTCATCATTCTCTCCTAGTGGGAGATCTTACCTCACAGATGAGGACAGTGGGTGAGTCTTGGTCTGGTTGACCGAGGTCTGGGTTTCCCACAGGGTGGGTCAGGACACACGCCTGAGTCACTGGCAGATCCTCCACGCCGTCCACGGTCAGGACTAGTAATATCAAACATGATTATGTTTATTGGTAGGGTTTCTAGAATGTTCTACAGGCTATATAGGTGGTTCACAACAACACACAAGTGTTGTAATCATTTCTGGGGCCTCATTTATAGAACGTGCTTAGATCAAATGTTGATCTTACCCGTGTCGTACGTAGAAAACCACGTCAACGTAGTGATTTATACAATTTCAACGTGAGTCAATTTGACCGTGGAAACGATCGTAGCTCGACGTCGAGTATTCAACTTGCTTACGCACATTACCTACTGGTTATGCGGAGTTATTACAGGCATGTGAGCCGCACTGCCTAGTGTAATTCATGCAAGTGGCTCGTAATAAAATTAACGATGTTGTTATCAGCCGAGAAAATGAGTTTAATTCAAGATTTAAAGGGAACTGATGTTTATGATTGTATTTCAGTCTTTCTTTATATCCCTCCGGAGCTGTCTCCCCTTCAACATGCCTAGTGCGTTCCACAACGGACCTTGCCCGGCCACGCGCTCAATTATACTGGATTTACCCGGTGTCTGGGAGTGAGCAGCCATATAAGAATAAGACCATTATATTATTACAGTATAAGCAGCACTCGATAAAAACAGTCAAAATCGCCCCCCCCTTTCCATACTTTATGTCATTTTATCAATGAACGTGGTATTACTGCTATTTCAAGGTGCGAGGGGGCACGGCACGCACACATGCAATGACATTTTTACCAAGTTACTGACACTGAAGTCACTGACGCTGTGGGGATGCTAAAATTGTCCTCTTATGATCAAATCCACCATCTCCCCTGATTTTCTTTTACAACTTGAGTAGAGTATTTAAGCATGTGCCTGGTTAGTTGTCATGATCAAACGTTACAAATGCAACTTACAGAGAAGCCACCCTTCTCTGCCCTCTCCCGCTTCCAGACGAACGGCTACCCTATATTATATTATATTATAGCACTTGTCTTAATTCAGCCGCTTGTTTTTTCTTTCTTTTTTTTTTCTCCTAGCACCAGGGGAGCCCCCCCTCCCAAATTTCGTTGTTTGGTACCTGTACTATATTAATGACAATAAAGACCATTCATTCATTCTGTGGTAACCTAACTAATGAATAATGGGAATGCCATTCATTCATTCATTCATTCATTCATTCATTCATAGAAAACCGACAAGGGTTGCGTTCGTAAAGTCGTTCTGATAGCGCCGGAGCGCACACTGGGTTCAACGTCCATAAAGGGATCGAGTAATTAGATTGGACGAGAGGCATTCCCATGAGTGCTGGTCAGATTTCCAGAGCGTGTTTACGAACGCACCCGAGAGCAGCGAGCTAACGTACCGTAGCTATGGTAACACAGAGGACATGGCTAGCCAGCTAACGTTAAGACGTGGATGTTGTAACGTTAACTAACTACAGATACCTGAGACCAATACCAATTATAACAAATAACTGACATTTGAAAAATAACTGACATCTGAAAAATAACTGACATTTGAAAAATAACTGGCATTTGAAAAACAACTGATATTTCCGCTGTTTCGCCTTGGTGGGGAGTCTAAAGATAGCCTCTCTCTTAACAACACGACCGCCTGATATGTACATAATCAAATGTGATATGTAATGTAGATATGATTGATAACCTGCAGTGTACATATCTACTTTTCCCTTCTTGTTTTTAGTTTTTTTTTTTTTCTAGCACCAGGGGAGCCCCCCCCTCCCAAATTTCGTTGTTTGGTACCTGTATCAATGACAATAAAGACCATTCATTCATATAATTGAGCCGCTATCACAGGGCGTTAATACAAACCTCACCTGCGTTCATTTTACCTGCGTTGGTATTTATAGAAGGAAGCACGCAACTTTAAACCATCTCAGCCCGTTTTATAAATAATTGCTCACGTCCGTTTAGAAAAATGTGCTTACGTGAAAGTCAAAGATGAGATGACGTTCAAGTACTTTTTTATTTATTTTTATTTATAAATGAGGCCCCCTGAACTAATAAATGCACTTTATTATAGTGGGTTGATGTTATGTACTGTAACGTGATTTGTAAAATTCGAGCCATGCTTGCCGTAGCTAAATTACCATCCAACTTTGTCCACTCGGTGGACTAGAAGGAATAATGACATTGACATTTCGTGAGCTTAGAATGATAAGGTCTATCTCCGTTTAGGGCAGTTCAGAGATAACTGTAACCTACCTTCCTCCTCAGTGATAATAACAGGGGCCTCTTCAGAGCCCCAGGTTTTATAGATGTAGTAACCAGCAGCGGCTGCCAGGCCAGCCACACAGACACATTTGCGTCCTCCCAGCTGGTTTAGAACACAACTCATCTTTTAATTAATCGTCTCTCTCTCTTGTTAGCTATACTTCTTACATCTCCTACTGAAATGAAAGACTGTCTGAAACTGCGTTCCTCTGTTTTTACTATAGAATCATATGACATCACTGAAATGTCACCTTTTATGATGTCACAATGTACAGATCACAAGTGTTTGACAGCTCTCTCTCTAAGAGAAACTAAATCCTACATCTGTGGGGGTCGCTAATAATACATGACCACAACCATTATTTGATCAAAAATGTAAATGTAATGAGTATTATTTATATTTATTTATATGAGAAATATTCTAAAATAAACACGTTTTCCAAAAGAACTACACGCACCAGCATTAATCTCCTGTGAATGACAGTATGCCTTTGACTGCCTGCACTTTACCACCAAGACACTATGGGGCGCAGTAGAATATTGTGCAACAGCAGAATATGATCGTTGAGAGCTTGCGAATGTGAAAACACGATTATTGAGGAGAAAACATTCCGTAGCTAGGCACGTACGCAAGTTGAAATCATCTCTGTAAGACGTTCAGTTTCTTGATCCGCCATCTGTATGTGCAATATATTATCCTCGTCCATATAAAAAGAAGGACTATCACACTCACATGTTCATATTATTGGTTTATTTACCAAAATCTTCACAGCACCAGCAAACTCCTCAATACTGTGGTATCCATCAACTTGTCTGAAACAACATTCGCGCCAAAACGGATATTTATACATAAACGTCACGTGATATATATATATATATACATAAACGTCACGTGTTACACATGTCACATGTACAGATAACAATATAACCTTCACAATAAATGTGCACAAGGCACTACAACACAAATATGTACCATGAATGTACACTCATCCTAACACATGAGAACACACATCCCAACACCCCCACTTGTTCTCATCATCTCAAGCCGAAAAGGATGATACCCATATTAGTTTCCAAAGAAAAAACTCTTGAATTTTCTGAACTTAAACTTAACTACTGGCTTTGTAAGTGTATCTGCAGCCATGTCTTCTGATGGACAGTAAACAATATCACAGCTTGACAAACTAAACGAAACAGTTGGATAGCGATAATACGATAGCTTTAAATACTGTAGACTCTATTATCCATGCCGTTTAATAGTTGAGTAAAAAAAAAAAAAAAAAAATCATGCTTTCCTGAGTAGTGGTGGCTAGACTGACGTATTCAGCCTCACATGTCGAGAGTGCTACAGTGGGTTGTTTCTTTGACTTCCAAGATATGGCAGGGCCTTGTTTTGTCAGGCTAAAACAGTACCCTGTAGTACTACGTCTATCTTCCACAGAAGATGCCCAATCAGAATCACTATAAGCTATAAGACTTAAGTCTTCATCAGATTTCTTAAAGCACAACTCATAGTCACTTGTCCCTTTTAGGTATCTCAAAACATGTTTAGCAGCTACTAGGTTCTCTGCTTTTGGGTTTGCCAGTGTTTGTGATAGTTTACTAACTATCCAGCTAATATCTGGTCGGGTACAAGTCATAGCATAGATCAAACTGCCTATAATCTTTGCTGGTGTCACTCTCCTCGTTTCGGTCACCTTCCACTTTTAGTTCACATGGTGTATATCTAGGTTTACAGTTTGACATTCCAAATCTATCAAGCATTTTTTTGGATGTATGTTTTCTGATTCATTTTGATTTCCTCTCCCTTTTGCTCAAACTGAATGCCCAGGAAAGATGATATTTTCCCAGATCCTTCATATTAAACTGGGCTTTCATGTTTTCTAAAACTCTTAAATGTCAAATGTCTTAATCATTTGAACACTGTATCACACTCACCCCACAATGCTTATCAAATCGAGCAAACAACATATCAAATAAGCTAAATCCAAAAAAGAAACTGTCATACAATAGCAATATAATAAATGACACTTCTAAGTGATTTTCCTCTACGTGACTTTAGGCATATTCCACCTAGCATACTTAATGAAAATGCAATGAGTCATTATGGAGGAATACCACATGGGAAGAGCCACACAGAACAGCGTCATGAACAGTGCTAACAGAAGGACACCAGTCCCTGCAGCCCCCCAAAGGCAACTCTCTGTCGGTGCAACTTAAGCTCCTGGCCGTCACAATGGCAGATGGGGTAAACCATGCCATGAAGTGGAAAATAGACCTCTTGTGTTTTTAATGGCAAAGAAGACTTCAAGCAAGACTATGCGGTGGTCTGCCAAACTCACCCAAAGTGAAGCAGAGGCAAGTGTTGAACAATTGTACCATGCCAGCCCACTCAGTGTGAACGGTGTAAAAGCAATATTGAAATGGTATCATATAACCAAACTGGTTTTATAATTGTAGTATAGTACTTTCATTTGCAATAACAGACACAGTCATGTTTAATTACTGATAACATTTTATTTAAAAAAAAAAACTTTTTAATTTAAATTTCTTTATTTTCAAATATGAATGGCATTTTAAAATGTATGGACATCTTTGTACATTTGTGTTGCAATCTTCTTATGTCAAATGTGGATTAGAAAAGACAA
The DNA here is from genome assembly GCF_963989245.1 of Nansenia antarctica. Lineage (NCBI taxonomy): Eukaryota > Metazoa > Chordata > Actinopteri > Argentiniformes > Microstomatidae > Nansenia > Nansenia antarctica. The sequence continues at coordinate 15,012,793 of NC_137685.1, read as the reverse complement.
ATGTCAAAACAAAAAATAACTCAATGCTGCCATCTTGTGTTAAGTTTAGGTCAACCTTAAAGTTGTGCATTACACATTTAGTGCTAAGACAGCTTGCCACCATTCCTACAAACTCACCTCACAGCGCATTGTTGACAGATTGCAGTTAATTGACAGTTAAGTCTGCGTGCAGCATGGGTTCCAGTCTTTCCATTTTCTTATTGCAGTATAAGTAGTTACTGAAGACCGACAAGTTACCATTGCTCCTGCCTGTCCGCATTTCATCAAACCATAAAGAAATGCAGCGTATTCAGCATGCAGCACACACACACACACACACACACACACACACACGCACGCACACACGCACAGACACAGATGTGGCTGTTATATACTCGCCAAATAGACCACTAGCCCATACCACCTAAAAACAAGTGAACTACATAATTGGCAGTTCATGAGAATACACACGTGAAATGTGAGAGATGAAAGCACAAGTAATGCGATGGAACCAGACACAGATTCTACCCAAAGTTGCTCGTTATTATTCGGGAAAAAGCTATGATTGACATGTCTGTGCGTCAGCCATTATGTTTCTTCAAATCGATTCATATCATTGTTGATGGCCACAAAATAAAAATGCCCATTTTGTTTGCAACATAGGACACTCAACTCACGATTCGATACGATTTTTCTCTTTAAGTAATTTTTTCTGAGTGGGGCAGTCCCACTCATATTTCAAATTTTATTGGACAGATATAGTGAAGACAGACAGGAAAGTAAGATACATATACCGTTAATGACATCTCTGTACACCTCTACTATCAGGGTTTGATTGATTGATTGAAAACTTTATTAGAAGATTTGCAGAAGTAGGTACATGAAAGTACATATTACATACAAGGTCAACTAAAAGGATAAAAACCCAAGAAAGCCACTGGCTTATTTCAATTGGGGTCCTTGGTAGAGTGTTGGGATCAGGGCAATATGCAATATTCTGTTTTACACTTGACATGTGTCTTACCTTGGTGTGAGCGTGGAGTCCAGGTGTTCTGTGTCCGTCGCTGGTCAAGTATGTCTAATAGCGGCCGCGGGAGAGTCGACCAATTCTGAAACTCCAGGAAGTAACTTAGCACCTCAGGCTCCGCCTTCCTCAACCTGAAACCAATCAAACACAACAGACGATGTAAAGCAGTGACATTAGCTTATAATAGTTTCTGTATGTGTGTGTGTGTGTGTGTGTGTGTGTGTGTGTGTGTGTGTGTCTTACATGATGGGCTGCAGGAAAAGGGAGGGCTCCAGTCCTGCCTGCAACAGAGCGGGAAGCCAGTAGAGAGCAGTCCGTAAGCCTGCGTTCAGCGCCACATACAACAGCTCACTCAACTCCTCTGGCGTGAACATGCTTCTGTTCTTCTCCTCTGGTCCGGATATGTTGATGCTCTTACTCAACTGCTCTGGTCTGGAGATACTCCTTTGCTGGATTATTTGCTGCAGCTGCTCGGGTTTGTGGGTGCAAATGGCATAAATCCATACCTCCTGATTTAAACTTTCCCCCGCAGCTAACAACAACCGGACAGATTCACACACAGAGACAGAGACAGAGACAGAGACAGAGACAGAGAGAGAGAGAGAGAGACAGAGAGACAGAGAGACAGAGAGACAGAGAGACAGAGAGACAGAGAGAGAGAGAGAGAGAGAGAGAGAGAGAGAGAGAGAGAGAGAGAGAGAGAGAGAGAGAGAGAGAGAGAGAGAGAGAGAGATGAGGGTAAAGGTAAGACTGGTGGAGTGCAAGGGAAGTGTGTGTGTGAGTAATCAATCCATGTCACTCATAGTGTGTGTGTGTGTGTGTGTGTATATACCTCAACACACACACAGAGCCGTTATCTCTGAGGGCGTAGGATAGGGGTGACTCCCAGCCAAAGACAGAGTTACAGTTCTGGCCGTCTGGGCTGAAGCCCTCTCTCAGCAGCAGCTCCACAGCGTGGCTCTGTCCATTCACCACAGCCATGTACAACGGACTCACTGAAGACTCTCCACGGTCACATGCACGATCCGTCACAGTAATAAGCTTGGCTAGGATACTGCAAGGACAAAGACAAAAACACCCACCGACCCACCCACCCACCCACACACACACACACACAAACACACCCACACACATGTGAGAAGATGCCATGTTTCTTTGAGCAGGAGAAAATATGTTTCAAATGCATGTTTGCATACCTGATGTGTCCGAACTGCGCTGCGGCGTGGATGGGGAGCTGTGGCCATTCGCCATGGCAGGCTAGGTTTGGGTCAGCACCGTGGGTGAGGAGAACATCCACACAACCCTCATGCCCTCCTTGAGAGGCTACCATCAAGGGCGTAGCCAAGTCCAATGCCTGGGCATTAACATTCGCACCTACAACCAAGACATATATTAATATGCAATATATCACAGTATATATAGGCAGTATATTGGCTCCCATAATATTTATATATATATATATATATATATATATATATATATATATATATATATATACACATACATATATATATATACACATTACACATACATACATACATAGCATTGGATGCTTATCTTTCATCTTTTTTGTCGTGTAAACAACTGTAATGATTATGCACATGAAAAATATAAACAACTCCACCAGTAAGCCATCACACACAAGCAGCCATTTACAAAAAGCATACAGATGCAGAGCTGTGTACCTGCATCAATGAGGATTTGCAGGCATTCCTGCTGTCCGTACTGTGCAGCTACAAACAAGGGTGTGATCTTGTAGTCGTCATACACTTCAAGAATACACTTGCCCGCCAGGATACACACAATCTCCCTGTAACCCTGAGGAGAGAGTGGGAGTGAATTTCTGTGTGTGTGTGTGTGTGTGTGTGTGTGTGTGTGTGTGTCCGACTGGCCCCACCTCCTCTACACAGCAGTCGGGCTGCCCGATCACGTCTCTTCACAACACTGGCTCCCCGCTGGTGGAATGAGCTCCCCACGGCTGTCAGAACGGCAGAGTCACTACCCATCTTCCGTCGTAGACTGAAGACCTATCTCTTCAGGTTACATCTTAACTGCTCACAATGAGTTATGAATAGTCACAATGACCGCGGGAGGAACCTGCTGCTCAGAGTCAATGGAGAGAGGGAATCTTAGGTGAGAGTGCACAAGGTCTACAGTCACAACAATAGGGAAGATTGAGAGGGGGAGTACATATCGTGGCATGTTTCAACTACCTAATTTGGCACCGTCCCCTTCATCCTCTCTATTTCACCAGAGCATAAATGGCTAAAGTGACAATGTAAATATTAATTTTTAACACCAAGCATGCAGACAGCCATCATCGCAAAGCTCTCCCACTCGTTTCTCACCTGCAGCCCTGAGGAGCACACGTACACACGCCGTGGCACCGAGCGCCGCAGCTTCGTGGAGCGCGTTCCAGCCACGGTTGTCTCTGCTGTCCACGCTGAGGCCCCTCTGGGTCAGAGAACGCACCAGCCCCCGGTCGCAGAACCTAGGATGGTAGGGGAAGGTAGGGCAATACCGCTACCTGATTGGTTGGCGAAGCACTCGTGAAGAGCCCCCTCATCGTGAAGAGCCCCCTCACTCGCCAGCCAATGAGGGGGCTCTTCATGAGTGTTTCGCCAACCAATCAGGTAGCTGTATTGCCCTACCTTCCCTGCTTCGCCAACCAATCAGGTAGCGCCGGCAGGCCCGGATTAACCCCCTAGGGTGCCCTTGGGTGACCAGACTTGATGTGTGCCCCCCCCCCCCAACACACACACCCTCCTACTTTGCAAGTGAAAGTGTGATATTTACTATGGTTACAAAACCCATAGATTTACAAGAGCATATAACTACAGTACAGGCTCATCACAGTTGGGCCTAATGCCGTAGTATAGCCTTTACACTGATGCTCAAATCTGAATGCAACTCACATCACAATGCAACACGACTTTCTATATATAGGCTAATTATTTCCATCATAAATGGCCTGAGACTACATGCTAAACCATAACAAAGGGGGAAAATGCACATACTGTATACTACAATAAAACAAGCTCAATACCAACCAAGTCCAATAACGACTGTTGCAGGCATATAAGAATAAGAACATATTGTCTGTCAGCATTAATGAAGCGTACTACAGGTATTATGGAAATAAACAGCGCCTCTCTCTTTGCCGCTCTGCTCACCTTCGTGATGCTGTATCAGACGTAGGCTATAGCCCTGTGATGCTGTATCAGACGTAGGCTATAGCCCTGTGATGCTGTATCAGACGTAGGCTATAGCCCTGTGATGCTGTATCAGACGTAGGCTATAGCCCTGTGCATCACACAGCCTGCCCAAATCAGCCACAGCCTCATATTAGCCCCAAATAATCATAAATAAGCCTTACCTTTAGCAGAACTTATTTTTTCTTGATTTTACGGAGGCAAAGTCGTTTACTAAATCCTCAAAGTCCATCTCTTTGACCAACTCGGATTAAATTGCCAGCAGGGAATCTTATTATTATCAGGCCTCTCTTATTGCACTATAGTTCTCTCTCAACGCTTTGGTAGAGTCAGTCCTACAACTCCATCTAGTACTGGACAGTGGTTTTAGAGTCCTGCTGATGTTCACATCCTTCTTTTTAAATATCCGGCTCCATCGGTGAGAGGATGCTGCACAAAACGCATACAATGACTGAAGTAGGTCAAAGAAATCACTCGCATCCTTACAGCTATTAATGCTGTTTACACCGACAACATGAAGGGAATGTCCAGCACAGGGCACGTAATGAATCAGGGGGTTTGCTTTTTTAAGATGCGCCTGGAGGCCGTTATATTTACCCGACATGTCTAACCCCAGGTCATGACATGAACCATTCTTACTACACATTCAGGTCATGACATGAACCATTCTTACTCCACATTCAGGTCATGACATGAACCATTCTTACTCCACATTCAGGTCATGACATGAACCATTCTTACTCCACATTCAGGTCATGACATGAACCATTCTTACTCCATATTCAGGTCATGACATGAACCATTCTTACTCCACATTCAGGTCATGACATGAACCATTCTTACTCCACATTCAGGTCATGACATGAACCATTCTTACTACACATTCAGGTCATGACATGAACCATTCTTACTCCACATTCAGGTCATGACATGAACCATTCTTACTACACATTCAGGTCATGACATGAACCATTCTTACTCCACATTCAGCAAGACTTGCTCCAGTGTGGCTGTGAATGGGCTCGCTCGCTCTGCTACACACACACTGTTAACTTCGGTGCTAATTTTAGGCCTAGGTGAAATAAATAAAAAAGTCCAATTTTTAAGTGTGGCCGTATGTCTGGAGTCTTTGCCTTGCTTAGTTTTTCGCTTGGCAGAGCCACTCAGTTGTCGCCTGGACATTTGGATTTCTTCGTTGATAGTTTGGCGGCACTGCGTCATCGCGCACTTGTCTGTGACTGGGGGGGGGGGCACTTACACCGAAATCGCAATTATTTATCTTTTTATACATGATAGCCTAAATATAACCGTTAGTTTTGTACCTATGTGGATGACTTCCAGTAAATATAGCCTATATTTTAAAAATGTGCGCAAAATATTTTAAAGGTCTCTTCATTGTCCGAATAATTTGGTGCCCCCCCATTGGCTGGTGCCCCAGGGCGTTCACCCGATGCAATATACGGATAGTCCGGGCTTGATAATTATCTCCTCCTCAGTCAAGTGGTAAGCTATGGCTGTGCTCTCAGTGACGGGGGAGGCTGGTGGAGGTAGGAACCAGAGGACAGGCTCATTGTAACACATGTATTACAATGAACCCGTCGACCTCCAGCAGCCTCCCCTGCACAGTCAGGAAGAAGGGAAAAACCTTGGAAATAATCCTATGAAGAAACCCCTCAGTGGAAACAGAGCCTGAATTAACCTCATCTGTCCTGTAATCAGCCAAGAGATCAGATAAGACTGTCAGAGGACAATCATCTGGCACTGACCATCTTCCTGAGATACAGCTCTGAAAGCTGAGGGTCAGGGGTCGCTAGGATGTAGCCGTGCATTATTGGAAGTGAAGTGAGGCAGTGTAACGAGGGTGTGTCACACAGTTACACGACTACACACAACTACCACAGTTGAGCCGATAGCAGGGGAGGCTGGTGGAGGTAGAAATGGGAGGACAGGCTCATTGTAATGCAGGGAATGGAACAGGGAATAGTATCAAGCACACATGTTTGCGTTCCATTATAATGAGCCCATCCTCCTGTTTGTATCTCCACCAGTCTCCCCTGGTATATAGCAAAAATTAAAATATATATCTCTTAGTAGTGGGAGATGAAGGTAACTAAGGGTTCTGATAGATAGATAGATAGATAGATAGATAGATAGATAGATAGCAGTGGCGGCTGGCCGATAGAGGGCGCTGGGGCGCTGCCCCCACCTTCACTTCCTAGTTCCCCACCTTCACTTCCTAGTTGCGATTTGTAAAAGTTTTTTTTTTAAATAAACATTGTTTATTCACAAAATGCGGCTGATATTCTGTCGGCGCCTATCAGCATTCATTAAAAATCCTCCAATACAATAAACATTTTATCTGTGTGTGTGTAAAATTCACTGTTAAAATACATAGGGGGAGGCGTCGGGGCGCCGGTCAATGCAAGTCTATGGCAGGCCGAATACTTTTCGCTTACACGTGAGCTGTAGCAGCGCTCCAATTGGCTGTCTCCTATTTCTAGGCCGGGGCGCAAAAATGTGCGTCCTGAATATCCGGTTGTTAAGTCTGACGTCAAACGTGACGTTTTGCAATTTCCGGCTTTTACAAAAAAAGAAAACAATGTGGTGGTCTGTAAACTGTGCAGAAATGAAATGGCCTATCACAGGAGTACATCTGCAATGAACGAGCACCTCAAGCGAAAGCATCCTGGAGCTCTTTGTGAAGACAGATACCACCGTAAGTCAGCGTTGTATTTCTGTTCACTTTTCCGGCCGTGTATGAGTGAAAAATGGATAGCTACTAGCTAATGTTACACAAGCAATGTAGCTCACCACAGTTTGTATGTCTTGTCTTCTGGTGTTAGTAACGTTAGCTATGTAGCTGGCTAGCTACGGTAGCCTATTGTCATTGTGGTGCTCGCACCTACTGTACGTTATCTAGCTCGTAGCTCGCATGCTACGTTAGCATCAATTTAGCTAATCATAACATAGCAGCGAGAGTATTAAGGCTGATCTGTGCATGATATTGCTGCATTCTGACATATTTCATGTCGCATCTCCCCCCTTTGATGGTATATGACGCTATAGTCAGTCGCAATGGTCCAAAATTCAAGTGCTTCGTAACACAGACGGGTGAATTTCATGAATGAAAGTGAAAGTTCTGTCACAAAACGCCGTTACGTATCCTCACACATGTTTAAGTGGGTATTGCGTGGGTAAAGTGAAATTACGTCTTTGTTTTGAGCGCCAGTGCGCGTTTTATGCGTGTGCACGCGGAAAAAAAATCGTGCACGCGGGGGAAAAAAATCGCGCGAAAGAGGACCCCCCCGCCACTGATGTGAAAAATCCTGGAGGAAACACTGCTGTGCCCCACCAAAAATGTTTAGCACCAGCCGCCACTGATAGACAGATAGATTGATAGATAGATCGATCCTTTATTGATCCCTGAGAGAAATTCACGAGTTACAGAAGCTCTGACCACAAAAACAACAACAAAATAAAGTGACAATTGAATAATAATCCAAATAAAATATATAAAAATACAAAATAAAGACCAATAGACACGTGGGACCTTATCTACAGTAGAGAACTTGTTTACCTTCATCAGTTGGTTCTTGTTGGAGTTGTGGAAGTCGTACTTCCTCTGGCAGTCTTCCTTCAGCAGCAGGTTGTACAGAGCGATCCACACCTGGCCGTCCAGCTTCGTCATCTTCACACGGTCCTCCGGTGGAATCTTCTGCCATTTGCCACCTGCCATGTACTTCTCCACCTCACCTGTAGGGGGAGACAGAGTACGGCTATAATGATATGTAGGGTAAGGGCCATGCAAGCTTAATTCATTGTTTAATGGAAATGAAAAAAACGGTATCAAAGTGTATCAGTTGTTTCTGTAGTGGCTATAAAGATCATGTTTATGTTAACTTCATGTTATCAAACCAAAAATTGTCTTTTGATCTACCGTATTTTCCGGACTATAAGTCGCGCTTTTTTTCATAGTTTGGCTGGTCCTGCGACTTATAGTCAGGTGCGACTTATATATCAATATATATATCATTTCATACTGACTGACATGAACCAAGGAGTAAACATTACCGTCTACAGCCGACAGAGGGCGCTCTGGGCCGCTCTGGGCTTGTGACAACTATATGCTGCTCCTATTCCCCTGAAGAAGTGATCTAAAACATTACCGTCTACAGCCGACAGAGGGCGCTCTGGGCCGCTCTGGGCTTGTGACAACTATATGCTGCTCCTATTCCCCTGAAGAAGCTATCTAAAACATTAGCTTGTTGACGCTAAGCAAACGGTAGCTTGGTGAACTTGCTTACTGGTAACTTGCTTGTTGGACTCGCTGGCTTGTTATGTTCATTTAGCCTATTCAGCCTCCCAGGTATGTTCTTTATGCTATTGTGTTGCTGAATAACTGTTAATGTGCTACGTTAACATACCAGACTTCTATTCAGCCTGTTGTTCTGTGTGCTATTGTGTAGTTGAATAAACTTGCCTTTCCAGATTAAATGTCTGTTCTTGGTCTTGGATTTTGTGAAATATATTTCTAAATAAATGCGACTTATAGTCCAGTGCGACTTATATATGTTTTTTCCCTCTTAATGTCGCATTTTTTGGCTGATGCGACTTATACTCCGGAGCGACTTATAGTCCGGAAAATACGGTATTTTCCAGATTGATGTTCAGTGACGTGTGTGTGTGTGTGTGTGTGTGTGTGTGTGTGTGTGTGTGTGTGTGTGTGTGCGTGTGTGTGCGTGTGTGTGCGTGTGTGTGCGTGTGTCTGAGCGTGTGCATGCACTTAGACTAGGGCTGGGTTCAAAAAATCGATTTCCCGATTCTGAATCGATCTTCATTAAAATGAGCGATTATCGATTCATAAATCCCGAGATCGACTTTTTTTTTTTTTTTTTTTTTTTTTGCTTGCAGCTTCAACCCGCAACGAGATCTCGTGGCCAGATCTCGCGCTACAAGAATTTATCATATCTCACGCAACGTGAGGTCTCAACACTAAAATCTAAAAACATGGCGATGGCAGGGACACTCAAGTCACCACCAGGCTTAAAGTCAGATGTCTGGGTGCATTTTGGATTTAAAAAATGTGACGTTAGAGATGAGCTGGACAAAAGCAAAGTCATATGTAAATAAAAAGTACATTCATGTAACTGCTTTGGAGTCAATTCATTGATATGTTTAACAATGCTACATGTTATAGGGTTCCTTGAACCATTTATAGCATTAGTTCGGAGAATCTCTTTCATATTCAAGCAAAAAATGTATATTGTAACTAGATCGAATCGGAATCGAATCGAATCGAATCGTGAATCGAATCGAATTGGGAGCTGTGAATCGGAATCGAATCGTTTTGGGAAATCAGTGGCGATACCCAGCCCTAACTTAGACTATCCACAGATTTAAGTACGTTAACATGTGACCATGTGCATGCATTTGTGTGTGTGTGACAAACCTGCAGTGTAGCGACTCCAGGGGCAGTTCTCTACCAGCTGCACCAGGACACAGGGCAGGTTATGAGTGCACAGCATCCTACTGATCACACTTATACTGTAAAACAACAAGGGCAACCATTTTCATCAGCAACATTACTATTATCACAAGAATCTATATATCTAAAGATTAGTTTTTTTATTATTATTTTTTTTCAATGTAACCTTTATTTTGGCAGGGAGTCCCACTGAGATCAAGGTCTCTTTTACAAGGGAGCATACATACAATTTAAACAAGAAAAAGGACCACATTGTTCAATGAATGTGCTGTCAAGCTGTGGGTGAAATCTGGTGAGACCATTCAGTCTGTTCACCAGATCAGTATCACCAATCACTTTTGTTTGTTAATATTTGTATTAATACTCCCAAAAAGATAGTTTTGATTAATCTACTGAACATCTACATGAACTACATAGTTGAGTTTTCTACAACAGCATGTTTGGATACTGGATTCTGATTGGCTAGCAACAGTGGTAAATATCCCAACAACCTTCAGTTCAGACTGCATTTCCAGTATCAATGCGCCTCCCAATCTGATTAAGTACACCTGTGCTGACCTACAATGCAATCGTTGATCTTAGTGCTTCAAGTCCCACGATGTAACACATTATCTAAGTCACATTCTCGAAGTCACATTATCTAAGTCACATTATCTAAGTCCCTAACGGACCCGTCCCAGTGAATCCCATACCTGTCAGTATGGTCTGTGATGTAGCGCAGGACAGACAGAGCCTTGAGGGAGATGTCAAACTCCAGTGTAGTATTCTGCCCCTGCAACTCCTGCATCAGACACACACAGCACAGTAGAGCTCTTACAACCAAAGCACCTCCTCTATCCTGGGTTAAACAACGCTCTACTTGCCTGGAATCCAGACGGCAGATTTTTCAGTGTTGTGTTCATGTTTTTATGTTGCGTTTCCCTCAGATGTTTTCTTAAGCAGGGTATATTTACATTTGACATTCTTACCATTTAGCAGACGCTTTTATCCAAAAGTGACTTATAGTTAGAAAGATTACAGGGACAGTCTCCCTGGTGTAACTTAGGGCTAAGTGCCTTACTCAAGGGCACACTAGTAGTGGTGTTCCCAGGTTGGGATTTGAAATCAAGACCTTCTGATTACCAGTCCAACGTGGAGGGGGTGGGGTTAGGGTTAATAGTAGGAGAAACGCTGGTGTTGTGTACTATTTAAATATTTTCACGTGATTATTGTTATATCTGATTCTGTATAATAATAATATATGATTATATCACGTGTGATTTGCTCCTCTGGGATGAATACAGTTCTGTTCAACTGAATTGAAGTCAACACTGCTACACTCTTCACCTGTATGGAGGAGAGGTCTGCACTCGGTGTTCCATTAAGTCTGACCTGCTTGGGGGTGTCGTCCTTGATGGTTCGATTGTAATTTACACAGTTAAAGTACACATATAAAATATACATAGAGCTTCACAATGATCGAGATGTTTAAAAAAAAAACAAGCAAACTGCAAACATTGCTAGTGTTGTGCTGAGGCGTATGTAAACTACTGCTCACCTTATGATACATAACTGCTTCCAGAAGGTTTATGATTGAAACCTCGTGGTGAATCTGAATGTCAGACAATAGAGCAGAAGAAACAATGGAATGAACTGTCAGTATAACAACGACATCAGCATGTGAATACAGAATGTCAGTGGAGGTAGGAGGTGGTGCATTCCTTGCATTACACTGAGCCCCGTCCTCCGATTTCTACCTCCACCAGCCTCCACTGTAATATGATCACAGCAGAGGTCAGACACGGTTTCTCCTCTCACCACCATATACAGAGGAAACGTGCTCTTCGGATCGAAGTCCCGAAGCTGACAATGAATAGGAAACACTTTTTGTTTCCAAACCTCCACCAGAATCATCTCATGGACCAAGGTGGGGATCTGGGGAAGAGGGAAAAGGAGAATGCATTTTGTCAATGGAACCAGCCAGGGCCAGAGTGGTCTTATAATCGATCCTTCCTTCCTTTTTAGATTGAATGAAATCACTGATCTGATATGACTCGATGGGTGAAGGCAATGCATGCTGTGTGCGAAGCGTGTTTAAACCAAACCCAATCCAAGCTAATTGATTATGTTACTTCAAGGGGGAGGAAGGAAGGACGCATCGTTAGAGTATTCGAACGGGCCCCATCATTGGAAGCACACTACTAGTGTTATTATCATTATTATACTTGAATTATTCCAATTGGAACAAGATCGCCTGACTGTCTTAAGACATTGATATTCAGTGTCTTAAGACACCTCAAGATGTTCTGTGTCTTCAAGACACAGAAAATATGGCTCTTATGCTCCATGTCTTAAGTGAGTGCATGAGTGCATGTCTTCAGGTTAGGTCTTAAGACGACTTAAGACAATCTTGACAGACAAAATGTCTTATTTTGGTTAATTAAGCTCACCTTCCCGTGCGACACCAGGAGCTCCTTGATGAACTCGTCCTGCGTGAATGAAGCGACTATCGCCTGCATGTAGAGTTTTTCTATATACTCCTGTTGTCTGAACCACCTGTCGATCAAGAAACACAACGGAATGAGCAACAAACAGAACATCATATCGCTGACAGATTCAAAATGTAAAGTTCAGTTAGACTAGAGGCGAACCAGCTAGCCGCTAGTTAGTGTGTGTCCCTGCGATGCTGAGCAGCTTTCACACCTGGGAGAGCCCATCTCCTTCAGAGAGAACGTTTGCAGACTTCGGACGAATCCTTCTGCCTCTCCAGACGAAGTAACTGACGAAGTAACTGACTCCATATCTCAGACTTGTTAAATAACAAAGCGATGTAAAACAACGTGTGACGTTTAGAAATAAAAGGAGCGAGTTACGATAACGGCCGAGGAAGTGGATTCTATGATGGTGAGCAATGACTTCTCCAACAGCATGTTTGGATACTGGATTCTGATTGGCTAGCAACAGTGGTAAATACCCCCAACTCCCTTCAGTTCAGCTCCGACCGCATTTCCAGTATCAATGCGCCTCCCAATCAATCTGATTAAAAACACCTGTGCTGACTCCGCCCACTGTTTAGCCAATATCAGTCTACCAATCTGGAGTGACATTCCAAGGCACCAATCACGAACAAGTTGGCTCAAAGGCCAGTGAATTGTGGCCCTAGCCTACAATGCAATCGTTAATGCTGTTTATGGGACTATATTCTGTGGCGGAAGGATATATGTATTCTGAAATGATTAATCGTTTAAAGAAGTTGTGGAACAGCAGTCAGTCTTCGTCAAACGAAGAAGTGAGAGAACGTGCTGGTATAGAGATGGTAAGTAAGCACGCAGATCAGAAAGAGAAGATGGAAGTACATCGGCCACGTGTTGAGGAAAAGCCCGGATGACCATCAACGCACAGCCCTCAAGAAAAAGGGGAAAGAAACCTGGAGGAGAACCGTCGAGAGGCAGCGGGACAAACCTGGAGGAGAACCGTCGAGAGGCAGCGGGACATGCCGGGTCTGAGACCCCGGGAGGCGGCGGCCGCTGTGGCGAGGGACAGAGACCGGTGGCGTCAACTCGTTGGAGGCCCTACTCTTCACACCTGGGGGGTATTCCATCAACGTCACTAAAGGAAAATCCTGGCTTATTTTTGATAACGTCTCGCGAGACTTTAGAATATGCCTGGATATTTTTAGGAACTCTCGCGAGACTTGTCAGACTAAACCTGGATTTTCTTTTAGCGATGTTGATGGAATACCCCCCTGAAGAAAAAGGACCTAAGTCAAGTAAGTCAAGAAATTATTAATGATTGTAAATAAATGAATTTAATGTTACAACTTACAACTGTGTATTTTTAATAATGTTACATCTGTGTATTTTTTATATTATGTGGTAGCTTTTGTTGAAAAGCAATTAACCATTCGAGGGCGGGGGGGTTGTGGAGACATTTACCACTGGTACAGGGTACTCCACAACCCCCTTCCTCTCATGGTAAGTTGCTTACATTTCCACCCCCAGGCTTCACAGCTGGTATGAGGTTCTTGTGCTCAAATGCTGTCTTTGGTTTGTACCAAACAAGTCTTCTGTTACTGTGCATAAATACTTCATCCAAAACACATTGTTCCAGAATTCATGGTGTTTGAAAATGCTTGGACGGCCTGACCTGGCCATGTTGGCAGTTGTTTTAAATGTTCTCCACTTGTAAATGATTTTCAGGACAGTGGAATGGCTGATTTCTAATTGTTTGGAGATCTTTATCCCTTCCCAGACTCATACACATCTACAACCCTCTTTCTGCAGGCCTCAGAGAGCTCGATTGATCTCTCCATGGTGACACCACTCACTTCAACAATCAAGAGCAAACCAAACTAAATGTCTGAGGTTTAAATAAGACAGGCTCCTCCAAAATCCTCTCTAACAATGTTCTAATCATTTACACACAGAGTAGCAATACACAAAGTAGCAATACATGTGGGGGGTGTCTTGTTTTTGCTCACAAGAAAATTGCATTTCCATTAATTCCATTTTACAAATAGATTAAATATTTAAGAAAATAATAATTTCTGTTTCATTTGATTAGTTATATTACCTCCATCCATCAATATTGTTCAAATGAAAATCAAATGTCCATATGTTTAAATATGTTGAAAAAGACAATGGTTTTCATGTAGTATCCTATCTTTTTCACATGACAGCTGCCACTAGAACTGGGATACTTGTCTTAATTAGTGTTCCTACTACTACTACTACTACGTAGGAACAGTATTGTTATTGGTGGTATACTCCTTATTATTCTTTTCCCCCGCTTTGGTCAAATAGCTCAAAAAGTCCCTGACCGAAAATGCTATAAATTTGCATGCCACAACTAGAGAGCATCAGTAACTATGGCAGAAAGAATGACCATGATTAAACCATAGGTGGCGCTATAATAACCAAAAGTAAATAATTAACTTCAGAATGCTGGCATTTCCACCCCGGATGTATGAAACTTGGTACGTATGTGTCTTTCCTCATGGGGAACATATTTGCCTCAAGAACCGATAAGGTCCGCCATGATGGATTTTTCTGAAGGTGCAAAATCTGGCCAAACTTATAAAAATTAACTTAAAATCACCTGTAAGTCTGATTGGTCCAAAATTGCATATGGACATGGTGCATGTCTCTCCTTAGGGTGTTAAAGGATAAGAGATCCATTCCAAGTTGGCGGAGAAAAAATATGACGTCACAGTACAATAATGTCATAAAATCAGGATTTATACTGTGTTGACCTGTTCACAACAATACTACCAGACTATAACTGTGGTCCTATTAACAACAATACTGCCAGACTATAACTGTGGTCCTATTAACAACAATACTGCCAGACTAAATTGTGTAAACACTGTTGGGCCTCCTGTGGGGAGCATGCAGCGTCTGGCCAGTAGAGGGAGCTACAGGACTTGTGGAGAGTAGATGAAGACATGATTGAAGACTGGTTGGTGTCAATCATGTCATTGTCATTTGGCATTTAACTTGTGTGTTTTTTTTTCTCTTCCGACAATCGGTAGGAAGTGATGGTGAGACCAAGACATAGGCCTACACTATGGACCAGTGAAGACATAGGTCTACACTATGGACCAGTGAAGACATAGGCCTACACTATGGACCAGGACAGCTTGGCCCGTTCACAGCCAGTACACCATCCTCCTGGAGGAACCCCCACCACCACCCCACTCCTCCTCCTCCTTCTCTTCCACCCGGCCAGGCTGCTCCACACCACCTCCTCCTCCTCCTCCTCCTCCTCCTCCTCCCCATCACCCCCACCTCCCCCATCGCCCCAGGGGAAAGCACCACCACCACCACCACTGCCAGGGCAGGCCTAAGCTCCGTTCCCTCAGTGTGCAGTATGGCCTGGGAGAGAGAGAGAGACCCCAGAGCTCTGTCCGCGGTCGCTCTCGCAGCATCCAGTACTGCAGCCTGCACGAGGAGGCCTCCAAGGTAATGCATGGATGCTGGTTCAGGACCCCAGTTTAGAGGTGTGCGTGTGTGTGTGTGTGCGTGTGTGTGTGTGTGTGTGTGTGCGTGCGTGTGTGTGTGTGTGTGTGTGTGTGTGTGTGTGTGTGCGCGTGCGTGTGTTTGTGTGTGTGTGTGTGTGTGTTAGGGCTGGGACGACGCGTCGACGTAATCGACTACGTCAATACGTCGACTTGCGTAATGTGCGTCGCATATTGCATTATATAACATTATATTTTGAATGGTCATCTGGTGCCTGAATATTGTGTACTACGAGTATAATGACATTTCCACCATAAATTGATGCAGAAAGGGCACAAATTGGTGCATATCAATTCACCAGAATGCAAGAAATTAAGTGTTTGATGTTTAAGGACCCCCAGACAGCCCTGCTTCATGGGTCCCCCCCGATGTCAAACACCACTGGTACCACCTCCGCCTCATTTTGAGCCAGGAAAAACCCTGATGGCCATGTTGGCATTCAAGTTGGCTAAACATAGCAGTGCAGTGTTTCCTCCAGGAATTTTTACATTAGTGGCGGAGAGCCCTCGATTTTTTTCGCGTGCACGCGCATGAAATGCGCACGCGCGCTCAAAACAACGACCTAATTTCAACCAAAACTAGAGGGAGGATGAAAAATAAAAAAATAAAATATACAGAATATAAACTTGTGATACCGGTTTCCATCCATCAGCTCTGAAGGTTTACGTTACTCACGGATCCAATGTCCTTCCAAACGAGCAGTCTTGGCTCCGTCTCAAACACAACAGGAAAAGTATGTCCAACTTGGCGAAAGTTTCAGAGTATTTCCAACTTGCGCGAGTTCTTCAACTTGCGACAGTTTTTCAGCAGGGATGGTTGAGTCTGCACGGTTCTCATGCCGGTTCACATTTAGACCAATCAGGAGTAGGGATGCACGATATGCATTTTTTCCAACCGATACCGATACCGATATTTACCCGCTTCTCGTGGCCGATAACCGATATGATAACTGATATTTATTTATTTTTTTTTCTTTTTTTTTTTTTTTCTTTCCTAGCACCAGGGGAGCCCCCCCCTCCCAAATTTCGTTGTTTGGTACCTGTACTATATCAATGACAATAAAGACCATTCAGATATAATTTCACAGTTGATAACCTGTAGTTCATGCACACCTGAAGGTAAGAAAGGCTATGTAGTGAGCAAAGATTGATGATTTAATATTCCATAGTGATCTCACCCAATCTAACTTTGATATCACTATTGTTAACACAACAAAGAGAACACTTCTGAGTCTTCAAATGTTCATTTATTATTTCCTCTAACAAACAGAATCTGTTATAGACAGTGCACAATGCTTTTTTTAGCCAAGATCTGGCCTCCTTTTATGAAAACAAAAAAGGCTCACCTAAGAGTAATTAGATCAAAAAAGTGTCAAAATAAAAGTGCATCTTGTCTATCCCTGTACATTGAAAATGCATAAATAAAATATCGAAAAATAAATAAAGTGCATCAGTCAATACAAAAATAAAGACTTTTAAAGAACCAAAAGTTGTATAGAACTTGTACAGAAACTAGTGCCAAATGGCTGCTTAGTCTGCAGATAAACAGAATGATACAAGGCACATAGTAGGCTACACTAGTATGCTTAATAAAGCAACTGAAAAGGGCTGGGCTATGCTACTTTTAGTGCATGAGGATGAGGTAGGTTGTGATAAAGCCCATCAAACGTTTTGCATAAGAATTCAAAATAAATTGCACTGACATGGAAAAACAAAAAGTGCATGTTTTCCTTGTAAACAACTTGTCTTGTATAGCCTACATTCACATTCTCACCTAAATAATAGACACGTTTTCCATTGGTGTTCCCTAATATACAAACTGAATACAATTCCTACCTCATAGAACCTTTGCAATGGCCTACCAGTCTGAGGCTACTTTACACTATGCTAGCCTACTTTGAGGGCATCAGGTGAATATTTTTCTTCATAAAAAGAAGCATCTCTGCTCTCTCACATCCGAGTCTGTTTCTTTTTTCATCGATCACATGAGCAGCTGCAGAAAATAAACGTTCGCTGTCGACGCTAGTGCAAGGGGCTGACAGGTACGTCCTTGCAAGCAGGGCCAGGGTCGGGAAACGGGATTTGTTGCTTCTCCAGTATTCCATTGGGTTCTGAGTCCTGGGAATCGTTGACTGTGAGAGGTACATCTAAAAGGACAACAAAATCACAATATACTGTAAGTACAGATGTCGCTAGATTAGCCAAGCTCTCCACTTCCGCATAAACATCCGCCCCTCCTTACGTAACACCCTACATAGCAGCGCACATGTCACATTATCGTGATGTGGTGTATTTTTTAACAAGTTGAAAGCCAAACATTAAATTGAATAAATTACCTGCACTTCCGTTTGAGTCCTCGCCTGCTCTTCTGTGGGTTCAGTGTTTTCTTCCAAGATTTCGTCGTACATTTCCAGCAAAGAAGGGTTACCTGTGTGTATGTAATGTGTACATTTCAAGCCTGCAAACTGCGACACTTTAAATGAATGTGCAACCAATAACACTATGTGCAATATGATAACCCTAGGGTACATAAGGTTGCAGAGAAATAGGAAATGTTAGAATAGGTATAGCATAGCATAGAGTACAGCACAGTGTTTTATCTGTACAGTATAGTATAGTGTACATAGCCTTTATTTATGTAAACCAGCTCTTTTCCCCTCTTGTTTTTTTAGTTTTTTTTTCTTTCCTAGCACCAGGGGAGCCCCCCCTCCCAAATGTCGTTGTTTGGTACCTGTACTATAGCAATGACAATAAAGACCATTCATTCATTCATTACCGTCTGTCCTTGTCTTCTTTGCTTGCGGCTCGGCTGGCTTGTCAGCTGTTGCACAGCTGATCATCTTCTCTTGCAACATGTCTGCTGCTTGCACTTTTGTTCCAAGCTTGAAGAAGCGGTCCTTGTATCTAGGGTCCAAGATTGTTGCGAGATAATACAGGGGCTCTTCATGGATGTGACCGAATCTCTGGTCTACTGCTTGTAACAGGGTGCTCTTGGAAGTTTTCACTCCGTGGTCTGTTGCAACGGCCTTGTTTAACAGACGTTTTAAGGCTTCGACAGAGGGGATCACGTGCTTAAAGTGTCCTACCATCTTCCTCCCGATCGCAACACAGTCGGATATACTTCTCTGGCTCAGTACAGCCTCATTAACGGCAAGCTGTAAACTGTGGGCCATACAGCCCAAGCTTGCAACTTCACATTCCTCACAAGCCTTGGCCATTGCGCGCATTGTCCCTCAGCACAACGTGCACCCGCTCCTTAGGTATCTTCCACTGTCCAAACATGGTTTCAAAAGCCCCGCGGATGGCTGTCGCAGTATGCGAACCGGAGAACTCATGCCC
Source organism: Nansenia antarctica (assembly GCF_963989245.1). Lineage (NCBI taxonomy): Eukaryota > Metazoa > Chordata > Actinopteri > Argentiniformes > Microstomatidae > Nansenia > Nansenia antarctica. The sequence goes on along the minus strand of NC_137685.1, from coordinate 14,993,756 downwards.
ATGCAGCAGTGTCTTCTTCATATTGAAGTCCTCATCCAGCCACTGGGCCGTTAAACTAAGCATACTGACTGGACTAACGTCAGAAGTCCATATGTCCGTGGTAAAACGTATCTGGCTTTCGCTAGTATCGATCAGACTATGGATGTGCGTGGCGACTGTATCATACAGAGCAGGCAGGCACACGTCTGCAAAATAGCGGCGACTTGGGAGTGTATAGTTAGTTAGTCCTCTTCACCCCGTTGAGGGGCATAGGGCGTCCACCAGAGCTCTCCATCTCACTCTCTTTTGGGCCTGGGCCTTTGTTTCTTGCCAGCTCACCCCGATGTTCTTCAGGTCTTGGAGTGTGGAACGTCTCCAGGTGTTTTTCGGCCTTCCAACTTTCCTCTTCCCCTGCGGGTTGTAGTCCAAGGCCTGTCTAGTGATGTTGTTGGAGTCCTTCCTTAGGAAGGGAGTGTATACCGGGGCTCTAAATGTGAAATTAGCTGGCGAAATCCTTTATCTTCTACTACAGAGAAAGGCTGGTCGTCGAGGGCCATCAACTCCATTATTTTTTCATTGATGGCTTGAGCCTTTGAGCTGTCTCGAGTGAACTTCCTGCAGTTTTCAAATGCGTGTTCAATAGGCACCGCAGCTTTTTTTTTCGCGGCTAGGCTACCGTGTTCTGCTACTACGAGTGCTTGATATTCCTTCCATACAGCGTGCTTGCAATGGTGATTCTTCAGGTGACTTATTAGATTCGTTGTGTTGTAACTCGTAGACCTTTGCCCTCCTCTCGGAACTTTTGTTGAACATGTATTGCAAATTGCAAACGCACTATCTGCCTCAGAAACTGTGAAGAATGTCCACACCGGGGAAGGCATGTTTCGCTCGCGTCTCGTCTATACACACTGCGTGCCTGAGCGCGGAAACCGGAAGCAGAGCGCGGAAACCGGAAGCAGAAATATGAGCGCGGAAACCGGAAGCAGAAATATTTCCGGTTTCATATTATCGGCTAAATATCGGCTAAAATGTTATAAATACCGATAAACATTAATTTCCCATTATCGGGCCGATAAATATCGGTGCCGATAATATCGTGCATCCCTAATCAGGAGTAGCCCTTGTGTCACGTCGTCAACTGAATGTTTAATGTCATTAATCTGATTTTGGATCAGCGGTTAGAGAGAGATGGGCGTTGATTTAGGTGCACTTTTAGTCAACATCCATTATAGCGCTGATCTAGGATCAGATATATTTTAAAATGTCAAAATGTTCAGAGGTGGATTTTTTTTTTTTTTGTGTGTACTGAATCAATAAGTGGCGGAGGAAATTCATTCGTGGCGGCCCGCCACCAATAAATGCATATAGAGGAAACACTGGTATTGTCATCTGTGATATCTACTCCGCTAGGTGTAATTCGGAAATCTGTTCATTGTTATTACACGTTTATTATATTCAACAATGCAAGACAGATGGGTAAATGTAACTTAATAGAGGAATTGAAGGGGATTGTTGTTATCCCAACATGATAATCAGTTGACAGCCCATACCATTGTCTTCCGACGGGTTCTTCAACAGACAGTTGGGAAGCCAGAGAGATCTTGGTTGCGCTGACATGAGACAATTGTGTCCATTCGGTACTCTAAGTGGCCTCTCTCATATAAGCCGGAGTGTGTTATGTTCACTCTGCATACACGTTAAATTCCACAACACTCTGGTCTCAGACAGGGTATGTCTGAGTTCAACAGCTTATCCTGTAAGTAGGGCTGGGACGATGCGTCGACGTCCACTACCCCCCACTACCTCTCTCTCTCGCTCTTTCTTTCTGTCTCTCTCGCGCTCTCTTTCTCTCGTCTGTTCGTCTGTCTCTCTGTCCATCTGTCTCTCTGTTTGTCTGCCTCTCTGTCTGTCTTTCTCTCTCGCTCCTTCTCACTCTATCTGTGCATGTCTATGTTGTTCTTAGGTCGTTCGTCTGTTTCTCAGGGGGGTAGTTGCCAGAGAGACTTGTGTGTGTGTCCGCAGTACAACGTCCCCCTGCCCGGTCACCGCCACGATGACTCAGCAGACACTAAACCTTGTTAGGGATGCTCCGATCTGGATTTTTACCGATCACCGATTTTTTTCCTCAAGATCAACCGATACCGATACCGATTTTAAAAAATAATACATAACTGTAGGCCTACTGACTGGATAGCCTACATATTTTTTGCTTTTTAGACAAAAGTTTTGATCCATTAGGCACCAAGCAAACGCAGACCCATTTTTATGGCATAGTCATCACCCAGTTAGGGCCTGAAGCCCAAGTCAGTCGATATGGCTGTATAAAAGACATCATAAACGTGGCCTTCATGGTTTACATACTGTTACGTCCTCCTATGTTTTCTGTTCAGTTATCTGTCTTCCCCAGGAAAAAAAAAAAAAAAAAACGGTTTTTGCGATCGGCCATTTTTGCCGATCACCGATCGAGTCATTTGGAGTGAAATCGGCCGATTTAAATCGGAGCATCCCTAAACCTTGTCCCTTCTTCTTCTCCCCTCTCCCCTTCCCCCCCCCACCACCGCCTCTCTCCCAGGTGTGCACCCTGACGAAAGAGGACAACCGCAAGGTGGGGGAGATCCCAGAGGACGAGCAGCTCCATGTGCTGCCCCTCTACAAGGTCTCGCTCACCGACGAGCACGGCAGCGAGGAGGGCCAGCGGCAGAAGATGAAGATGGTGTCGGACAACTTCCGCCGCGCCGTCCGCAAGCTCCCCGAGCCGGCCAAGTCCTGCCGACAGCGCCGCCTGGAGGCCAAGAAGGCCGCCTCGGAGAAGAAGAAAGGCAAGCAGCAGGAGAAGGCGGCCGCGTCGGGAGAGACGCCGGAGAAGACCGCGGTCGTCAAAACGGAGGTCCAGCAGCAGTGGAACACTTACCCCGGTCCAAACACCCCTATGGCCTCTCCCGCCCCCTCCCCATCACCCTCACTGAAGGTCGCCCCTTCCCCCTCTCCCTCCCCACACCCAGGCACCCCCCGCCACTGGGACAGCCCCGCTCCCAGCCCCCAGCCCAAGGCCTGGCCCATGGGGTACGGCAACCCAGCCGGAGGGGGCTTCCCCGACAAGATGTGGCCCAAGGCGGGAGAGAGTCGAGGCTCGACCCCGCTGGGGCTCCAGGAGAACGCCTGGAAGTCGTGCGGAGGCTCCATGGCCGGAACCCCGTCCCCGGCCCCGGAGGGGCGCCTCTTCCCCGACGCCCTGCAGCCGCCGGATCCCCAGGCCTGCTGGGACCCCAACCGGACGGAGAACGACGCCGAGAGCCAGAGGGGGGACCCGTGCGACGAGGAGTACTGGTCGGACAGCGAACACAACTTCCTGGACCCCAACATCGGTGGCTGAAAATGATGCGCAGAAAGACATGATTAATCAATGCTTGCAGTAACGTTTCTGTTCACTGTTTTCGTTCCCTCAACTCTCAAATCCGCTCGCCATGAACAAACATTTGAACAAGTTACAGAAGCAACTGCGTTCCAGACAAACTCGACCTCTGACTCAATGGAACGCATCATACACCGAAAATTCACTGGTGCATATTGAACCGTGGATGGCGAACCATACAGTTCAATATAAACAGAGAACCGTTGCACCCCTAATATGCATTAGCTACTTTAAATGACCATAGAACACTGCACCTTCTGAGGACACAGGTCCCGGGGCAATTTTCTGTCTTCCACGACCCACAAGTTGACCCTCAGAAGTGGAGTGAACTGGCCGTGCTTCCTCCTGAGGGGGAGCCTTTAAGAAAAAACATAAAAATGTAATCAAAAATACTTTATTGAAAGCTCTTACCAGTTCCTATAATAACTCATGTTTCATATCAACAACACTCCACAAAATTACTGTGAAAACTCATAAAGGTAAGTGAAGTAATCTTAATCACTCAATTAGCAGTGCAAGAGCATTCAAATACAGTCAGAACTGAATTAATGATATGCCTAAAAACTATTACAGTGACAGAATACAATAGTGACCTTATAAATTCAGCATTACATTTGTTGTCTTCTGGCAGAGATGCCATCATAGGATTATTTAGCCTGATCCATTCTCATCCTATTATATTCATATCGAGGATACACTACACAATTTTCATCAAGAATTTAGCGAAGGCTTTCGACAGCAAGGACCTCTACGACATGTTCTCCGAGTTCGGGGACATCCTTTCCTGCAAGGTAGCGTCTGACGAGAACGGCTTCTCTAAACGCTTCGGCTTCGTCCAGTATAACACCCAGGAGGCCGCAGAGAGAGCTATCGAGAGACTCGATGGCACGTTGTTGAACGACCAAAAAGTGTTTGTCGGACACTGGAAGTCTCTCAAAGAGCGAGAGTTCACTAACGTGTACGTCAAGAACTTTGGGGAGGATATGGACGACCGACGCCTGAAGGAGAGGTTTGAGAGATTCGGACCGGCCCTGAGCGTCCGGGTCATGACTGATGGCGCTGGTAGATCCGTGGGTTTTGGATTCGTCAACTTCGAGAGGCACGAGAACGCCAAGAGGGCCGTCGAGGAGATGAACGGCCAGGAGATAAACGGGAGGCATGTCTATGTGGGCCGGGCCCAGAAGAGAGGAGAGCGCCAGGCTGTCCTGAAGAGCCAGTTTGAGCAACTGAACCAAGGCCACAGGACCACATACCAGGTGTGTGTTTATGAAGGAAAAAATATGACAGCTGCTGGTGAAAAGTAGTCAAAGCAACCAGTGGAAAGGTTTCAACACGTTTTTCGGTACTAACTAGAAGCTTTATTCTTCTAAGTGTATAGCACGGTGTTTCGCTAGCTGTCGTACAGGGTATGACCCGTCCTGTTCCCCTTGTGTGTGTGTGTGTGTGTGTGTGTGTGTGTGTGTGTGTGTCCAGTGTCAGAACGAGTCGGCGGCTCCAGACTGCAGGCTGGGGCTGAAGGAGGGCAGGCCCTTCTCTGGGGTCACCGCCTGCATGGACTTCTGTGCCCACGCTCACAAGGACCAGAACAACCCCTGGACAGCCTGCCTGCCCTGCCTACCCTCCTGCCTGCCTGCCCTGCCTACCCTCCTGCCTGCCTAACGACTACTCCTCCTGCCTAAGCCCCTGCCTGCCTAACGACTACTCCTCCTGCCTAAGCCCCTGCCTGCCGACTACTCCCCCTGCCTGACCCCCGCTTGCCCTACGCCTACGACCATTCTCTGCCTAACCCCTTTAATAAATATCCTTTGTTATTACCCTAGTCTCTGTGTCCGTCTGTTCTGGGGTGCTGCCACATTTGACCGCTTGATTCAGGCCTAACAATATTACTATTATCCATATTCTCAAATGCATAATGGTTTCAGGGAGGAAAGGAGCGTTTTTGGATTGTGGTTCTTGCAAAAATATGTTTTTGTCAATGTGGCTCCTGATTAGGACAAGGTTGAGTACCACTGATCTAGAAGCTCCATTCCTTATTTTTTTTTCTGAGTGGCTCATATCCCACTCATATTTTTTTTATTGACAGTTACAGTGAAGATTTAGACAGGAAGGATGGGTGAGAGAGAGGAGGGATGACATGCAGGATATGTCCCCGGACGGAATCGAACCGGGGACCCTGCAGTTACATGGTCAACGCTTAACCCGCTATGCCACCTAAGCGCCCCCCTAGAAGCTCCATTCCTTTACTCAGTACTCAAGTCGTAAAAGAAAATCAGGGGGGAGGTGGATTTGATCATATGGGGACAATTTTAGCATCCCCACAGCGTCAGTGACTTCAGTGTCAGTGACTTGGTAAAAATGTCATTGCATGTGTGCGTGCCCTCTCCCTTGCCCACAGTATTTTACTCAATATGCGCAAAACTAAATGTTGAAATAGCAGTAACACCACGTTCATTGATAAAATGACATAAGGGATAGAAAGGGGGGATGGCAGTTTTAGAAGGGGGATGATTTTGACCGTTTTTATTTCAGGGGGGGATGCCATCCCCCCTCAACTTGAGTGCTGCCTTTACTTATCTATTTGTCTCCTACTCTTCTTCTGCACTGACATTATAGACCTGAACAGATTAAAACCATCAGCTGAAAGTCGTCCTCCCTCTTGTCTTCTGTCCTGTGTTTCCAGGTCAGTTTGTGAGCTTAGAATTATAAGGTTCTATCTCCGTTTAGGGTAGTTCAGAGATATTGAGCGTCAAAGTTTTTACATTCCATTATGTTTTGTGAGATGGAACCTTTGTATTTTATGAATTACTAACTCAAAAATTTCATTTTAAAAATGACTCAAATGTCATTTTTAAAATGACTCAAATGTCATTTTTAAAATGACTCAAAAATGTCATTTTTAAAATAACACCACACAGGCATTAATAAACACCTAATGGATCAGATTATGTAAAAAACTCAATTTTGACAAAAAATTCTAACGTCACGAGTTAGCATAAAGGACATGTAGATAGAGAGAGGAGGATACTGCTGCTTTAGATCATTGGGACACACCTGGACTGGCTGTTGATACACGGGATATATTGAGATAAATAACAAATACATGGCCAAAAGGACATTCTGAAAGTAAGTGAAATGTGTTAAAAAACAATGAAAACCAACTTGCCTTCCTCATAGCTGGTGTTGCACTTTTTGGCTGAAATAACCTCAATTAAATCTCTGACACAGTTTTTCCCATTCCTCCATGCAGAATTATTCCAGATGTGTGGTGTTTGAGGGGTGTCTTGTCTTGCATGCACAGCCCGTTTCAAATCACCCCACAGCATCTCAATAGGATTCAGATACAGGCTTTCACTTCAGCCGTTCCAGAACTCTCCATTTCTTTCTTTTGAGCCGTTCATTGGTGGATTTACTGGAATGTTTTGGGTCATTGTCATGTTGCATGGTCCACATCTGCTTTAGCTTCAATTTTGCATGGTCTCACATTTTCCTCAAGCACCCTGTGATACAATATAGAATTCATAGTGGATTCTATGATGGTGAGCAATGACTTCTCCAACAGCATGTTTGGATACTGGATTCTGATTGGCTAACAGTGGTAAATACCCCCAACTCCCTTCAGTTCAGCTCCGACCGCATTTCCAGTATCAATGCGCCTCCCAATCAATCTGATTAAGAACACCTGTGCTGACTCCACCCACTGTTTAGCCAATATCAGTCTACCAATCTGGAGTGACATTCCAAGGCACCAATCACGAACAAGTTGGCTCAAAGGCAAGTGAATTGTGGCCAAGCCTACAATGCAATCGTTAATGTTGTGTATGGCACTATATTCTGTGGCGGAAGGATATATGTATTCTGAAATGGGTGTCAAACGAAGAAGTGAGAGAACGTGCTGGTAGAGAGATGGTAAGTAAGCACGCAGATCAGAAAGAGAAGATGGAAGTACATCGGCCACGTGTTGAGGAAAAGCCCGGATGACCATCAACGCATAGGCTATAATATAATATATAATATATAATAGCCCTCAGATGGACCCCTGAATGATGGACGAAGAAAAAGGGGGTCGCCCCAAAGAAACCTGGAGGAGAACCGTCGAGAGGCAGCGGGACATGCCGGGTCTGAGACCCCGGGAGGCGGCGGCCGCTGTGGCGAGGGACAGAGACCGGCGGCGTAAACTCGTCGGAGGCCCTACTCTTCACACCCGAAGAACAAGGACCTAAGTCAAGTAAGTCAAGAAATGATTAATGATTGTAAATAAATGAATTTAATGTTACAACTTACAACTGTGTATTTTTTTATAATGTTACATCTGTGTATTTTTTATAATATGTGGTAGCTTTTGTAGAAAAGCAATTAACCATTCGAGGGCAGGGGGTTGTGGAGACATTTACCACTGGTACAGGGTACTCCACAACCCCCTTCCTCTCATGGTAAGTTGCTTACATTTCCACCCCCAGGCTTCACAGCTGCTATGAGGTTCTTGTGCTCAAATGCTGTCTTTGGTTTGTACCAAACAAGTCTTCTGTTACTGTGCATAAATACTTCATCCAAAACACATTGTTCCAGAAGTCATGGTGTTTGAAAATGCTTGGACGGCCTGACCTGGCCATGTTGGCAGTTGTTTTAAATGTTCTCCACTTGTCAATTATTTCAGGACAGTGGAATGGCTGATTTCTAATTGTTTGGAGATCTTTATAAATCCCTTCCCAGACTCATACACATCTACAACCCTCTTTCTGCAGGCCTCAGAGAGCTCGATTTCTCTCTCCATGATGACACCACTCACTTCAACTATCAAGAGCAAACCAAACTAAATGTCTGAGGTTTAAATAAGACAGGCTCCTCCAAAATCCTCTCTAACAATGTTCTAATCATTTACACACAGAGTAGCAATACACAAAGTAGCAATACATGTGGGGGGTGTCTTGTTTTTGCTCACAAGAAAATTGCATTTCCATTACCGTATTTTCCGCACTATAAGGCGCACTTAAAAGCCTTTAATTTTCAAAAAAAACGACAGTGCGCCTTATAACCCGGAGCGCCTTATATATGGATCAATTGGTTAATTTGTTGATCCATACTGGTTGTACACGGCGCTCAAGGCGCTCTGTCAAAATGTTTCAGTACGACTGGTAAACTACAAAGCCGCACCGCTTGCAGCATTACGGTAATCAGTAAACACCGGTATACTGTGCTAGTGTGCTTACACAGTCCCACACCACTTGTGTGTGTATAAAGACCCCAAGTAAAGAAGACTAAACAGAGTTTCCGAGGGAACAAAGTGAGATTCTTGGTGCTTTCAACTTGAAGTTTTAAAGTACCCACTCGATATAATAAACAACAGTTTAACGATCACTAAACACTTATCATTTGTGTATTGGATTCATTATTCTCGTTTGCCGGAGGCTACCGGTAAGGGAGGGTTGACTTGTAAACATAGTTTCGTTTTAGCTCGTGTTCAAAAGCAAGAACTGTGTGTTCATCTAGTTGTGTAGTTATGTGTTTTTAGCATGTCGATGTTCTCCCAGTATGTTGTCATGTTATTAAAATACAGTTTAGACCTTCGTAGCGATGTGTTTTGTTAGCTGTTAGCCGCTAGCAGCGTTTGTTGTGGTTTGGTCAGAGTCACTTTTCTCCCATTCAGTGTTTGAGGTGAACCAACATTCAAATACGCCTGTCGTGTTCAATCTTTCTCTGATTTGAATGTATGAAACATCATTTGAAAGCTTACAATCTGTAGTTTAAGCATGTGTAAAAACTGAAAAAGTACGTTGCACATTTCACCAGGAGCTGTCACATATTGGTTGTTGGTTATAATTGTATAGCCTATTGGTTGTTTTCTGGTGTTGTTTTGCTCTGTTTGTAGTCTACTTGATGTATTTTTATCAGCTGTTAAATCACCACAGCGGTTAATCCACTAATAGAGATAATAGCAGATTGAAAATGCTTGTAGCTAACTACTCTATATCTCGTGGTTGCAGCTATTGCGAATTGCTATTCACGCGAGTCAGCTGTGAATCACCGCAGGTCCTTGACGCTTGTTGCAAAAATGGATGACGAACGGCTGATACTTGAGGTGGAAAAAAATATATTTTTGACAGTGGAGCAGGTAGAACGTTGATGGTGACAACGCTCAGGTGGAGCTTGGACAACGGGAAGTTGACACAACACCGATGGAGAGGTGACGCAACGCAGTAGGTGGAGCTTGGGCGTAACGCAACCCCAGTCAAACGTTTGACTGCAGTATCTATTCTATGCGCCTTATAATCCGGTGCGCTTTATAATCCGGTGCGCCCTGTATATGAAAACAGTTCTAAAATAGGCCATTCATTGAAGGTGCGCCTTATAATCCGGTGCGCCTTATAGTGCGGAAAATACGGTAATAGGCCTGCTATTGTCAATCTGTTCACTTCAATCTGTTCATATCAATAGGCCCTTTTCAATCAGTTCATATCAATCGGTTCTTTTCAATCAGTTCATTTCAGGTTCTAATGTTCATTTTTACAAATCTATACAAAACCTGATCTCACATGTTTTATCCTCAAGAGGATACATAGGCAGAACAACTGAAATAAATGAAACTTTAATCGACTCAAAAACTGCTTAGCTGGTGGGATGGACTCACACTCATGGACGCACATTTGCCATGTCTCTCCTGTGATGTTTTTATGCTCTGATATTGTAATTTAATGTAACTTATCGCTCGTCTCGTTAAGAGAGGTCAGGGAATATTTTTTTACAGCTCACTTTTCTGGCCCCTCTGTTGTCCTCTACCTCTGTTTTACTAGTTCTGGTGAATAAATATCTGACAGTGACATATTACGTGGTTGATTGAAACGGTAATGTTTAAAATAGCCACGCAGTGCGTGAAAATGTATGCAGTCCGGCAAAATGTATGCCGTTTCGCAGTCGAGCCCGCTGGGGGCGTGGCGACGGCAAAATGTATGCCGTTTCGGAGTCGAGCCCGCTGGGGGGCGTGTCGAGCCCGCTGGGGGCGTGGCGAGCCCGCTGGGGGCGTGGCGGAGCGCCTAACCAATGTGGGAATCGTTAGGACGCGTCCCGTCTGCTGAGGGGGGCGCAGGAGGAGAGAGACCGGACCGCTGACTGCCCAATCACTGTTTTATTTGGCCAGTCGTTTTATAGGATACATTTGCGCGTTTTAGGGGTTGAATCCTTGGAATCTGGACATACCGTAAATAAGTAATATGTGCTTTAATGCGTTATGGTCAATTGTGATAATATGTTGACGTAGGGCTATAATTACTGTATTGAAAACAAGTGATAACAAATCTATTGAACAGTGAGCCTAGTTTGGTGTACCAAGGGCTGGAAACTGTTTTGGGAATAATGTGCCAATGTAATTGAGAGCTATTCCTCTAAAGAGGCAACCCGCTGGCGACGCTCCCCCGCTGTGGTGGTCTCTGATCAAATGTTACGATCAGCCTCACAGATGATCATCCTAACGTTTCATTATATAATGAAATGCACACACCGTCTGGAGTAGTCTAATATAATAGATGAGCCTTTGGCTCAGTCCCTCACAACCTCCTGTGGACAGCCTTCGACTACTTCAGGATCCCACCAGCTCTCACAACCCTTGTCAAGGCCTACTTCCAGGATGTCCAGCTCTGCGTGACCACAGCAGAGTACACCACAGCATGGCAACATCTGGAAGTGGGAATCATGGCCGGCTGCACCATCTCCCCGCTGGCCTTCACCCTGGCCATGGAGGTCATTATTCGGGCCTCTCGATGGGTGGTTGGCGGACAGCGAATAAGACCTGGGCTGAGGCTGCCGCCGATCAGAGCCTACATGGATGACCTCACAACACTCACCACGACCAAGGCTTGCACAGTACGGCTACTAAGAAAGCTCCAGGAAAACATTGAGTTGGCTCGCATGAAGATCAAGCCGAGCAAGTCCAGAAGCATCTCCATTGTCAAGGGCAGGGGCGGCGCTAGGGGGTGGCTACTGGGGCTCAAGCCCCGGATGTTTTCTGAAAAGCCCCGAATGTTTTACTTTAAAAAAAAAAAAAAAAAAAAAAAAAAAACTCTCGTGAGTAACGTGCAGTACCGGAGTCCAACAGAGAGGCAGCAGCTGCGCGACATTAGCCTGCATACTGCGTAGCCTACCCTGCCCTGAAGAAGAAGTGATCTCAATCAGTGCCTGACTTGCAAAATTGTAAGGATGGATATCCGAAAGTTGTTTTCAACAAAACAAGCGCCAAGAACTGTTGCAGCAGCCGTATCAGCAGCTGACAACAATGACATCACCAGCAGTGATGACATAGATGATGTTTCAGATTTGTGAATCTTATTAGAAAGGTGACTGACTCACTGACACTACTTTTCCGGTTTGCTAATGCTAGCTGGCTATCATAACATAACGTTATGTTATAATGAAAATGAAACATAGCAAGGTACTGTTACGGTACATGGTAAGAAATCAAACAAAGGATAATACTTATACAAATAAAGTGAATAACAGGCTGATAGTCTTTGATATATGCACTCTAGTTGACTGAGTAACAAGTGAAAAAGAATGATGTAACGTTAATGTTACAGCTAGTAAACATGGAGTAACCACATTAAGTATGCCCTTATGGTAGTATGTATGTATACAGAACATGACTCAAATCTATCCTAAGATGTAACGCTAACTAACTAAGTTTGTTTAATGTCCCAGGGGGGATTTGATTTTACAGTACTATACACAGGCCAACAATACATGTAATATATCCAGGGGTGCACATAACTGGTGCGCCAGTGCGCATGCGTCGCCAAAATGCATGCTGCGCGGAAGATCAGCGGCATGAACGCGCTCTTGCGCACCAACAGCTGGGAGCGCTGGGAGAGGAATTTACTTCCTCAAAATCCACCTGCTGACTGCTGACTGCTGCATCACTGCAAGCCCCGTAACGCCATCACAACGACCACGGCGACTCCCCTCACGAAAACATTCGGAAAGTATCGTAACTTGTACTTTCATTCCGCGTATCGCGTATCGCACGGTTATCACGCCGACACGTGAAAATTCAGTCCCGAAAGACTCGTCGCTAAAAGGAAAAACAACACCAAGGGACTTCACGTTTCTTTTCTCTGAAGCTTTCAAACGTTCAGACGTTTGTTTTACAGCTTCATTATCGCACCTAGACCCCTGACCCAGGGAATATGGTTGGGAATTCTATTAGGAAAAAAAAAAGACTTTGTTGCACAATCAAAATAATGAGCTATTTAACACTTAATCAGCCGTGAGGTGTTAAACAGCACCAGTGAGTACAAAAAAAAATCTACCTTTGCACTCGATCAAATTTCAGGACCCTCCTTTCATGACTTTTCCTAGATATGTGCGTTCTACCACCCAGCATCTTTACATTTTCAAAATCGAGTTAGTATAAAGCGATTTTGCAGTATTTCTGTGTGTGTCTGTGTATTTGCCTTGGGATTCAGCTGCCATCTTTTTCTCCAAGGCTGCAATTCTCTTTTATATCAGCAGAGGTAGCAAGGGGGCACACACTGTGCTCAACCTTCAGGCTTCAGTGCTGAATTAGATACAGTGGATAAGACTGATATTTGTAACATAATGTGTTTATATATAGGCTATATATAGCAATAGTGATACATAAGATATGTATATGTACAGACAGTTATGAAAATGATAAACTGTACAGTATGACTTTTACAATCCCTTCAGATTTGTTGGAGCTGAGGTTTTTTTTTCACCCAAGTTCCATGCAATAGTGATAAGATATTATGATATGTGTAGCCTATGTACAGTTATGAATGATACACTGCACAGTATGTACCTATCAAGCTGTGTGGTATTACATAGGTACCACAGCAAAGTAGTTCATCAACAAATATTATATAACAAACGGATATTTATAATATTGTATATAATGTCTTTTTTGATGATTATGCCTGTACAGCGCTGTCAATTTTCAAATAATGCTATAGGCTATATATATATATATCTACCCTCCCTCCACCCCCACCCAGAGAGCTTTGGACTGTCTGGATATGAACACTTGATCTCTGCACTTTATATTTATATTAATTATGACTCTTGCACTTTGATGTTGGTTTGCACTGTCTTGTCCTGTCTTGCACCTATCCTGCTGTAAACCGTGCTCCATTGTTCCAAACCAAATTCCTAACATGTTTACATGTCATGGCAATAAAAGTCTAAAAGTCAGTTGTGATATGAAGTAGCCAACAATTCTCATGTCGACCATGATAATAATAGGCTACAACAGGGTTGTACATAGATATACGCAGATTCATATTTGGATAGTTGATTTTGGCACCATTGTATAGTAGCCAATTGCAGAGAGTATACATTATTTTGTTTGTTTACTGCACATTATAAATGAAATGAAAATAGCTGTTGTGAAAAGTGAAAATATAGTGTGTTCATGTTGCAGTGAAATCTATTTACATAGATATATCAGATGTGATATTTCTACTACAAACGAACACAGAGAGACAGATAATTCAAGTAACATTTTTATTTACTTGCAATGTTCACGTCAATTCTTCCAAGTAAAAAGTATGGTAATTAATATGAACACCAATATATATTTAAAAAAAGTAGAAAGTGAATAGGAGGTCGCCGGAGCGCTCAGCGTGGGCGCTGTCAGGTAGACAGGGCAGGAGAGGCATCAGGCCTGGCCATGGGACAGTCAGCATCCCCAGCACACCGTTGCTGCTTGGTGCATGTGCCACAGACAAATCGTCCACATGACTGGTTACAAAGTTCTGAGTTACATACACTTGATGTTGATGGGGGAGGGTTGAATGGCTCGATCGTTTCCGATCAATGAACAATAAGATCAGGTTTCTCCCACGGTGTGTTTCTCTTGCGTGATATAGTGAAGACAGACAAGTGTGCTGTCCTCACTGTGTTCATGTTGTGCAGTGAACAAACAATTGTTGGGAGAATAAACTGTCTCTTGCCGTGAAATGTGTACATCAAATAAAATGATGTCGGCGATGATTATGCCTGTAATCATCAACGATATAACGAACGGATATTTCTGAGTGGGGCAGTCCCAGATATAGTGAAGACAGACAGGAAAGTAAGGAGAAGAAGGGAGAGAGTATTGCCAATTGATAATAAGATATTGATCATGTAGGAATAAGTGTGTTCATATGCAAACATATTCAATGGAATGTAATTAGTAGGCAATTGTTTATCACAGATGAATCCTGACAATTGATGGTTGATGCATGGGGGAGGGTCATCTTATTCTCAAGGATCTCTTTCTGATCGTTTCCGATCACCAGACTGCATGGAAGATCATAGGGGTGAAAGACCACTCATCCCTGCAGTCTATTTTTGAACAGGCTACTCTCAGACAGGCTAATAGAATTATCATGAATCCCTCCCATGTCCTACATGCAGAGTATGAACTGCTGCCCTCTGGGAGGAGGTTCAGAGTCCCCCGCGCTAGACTAAATAGATTTAAAAATTCTTTTATTCCCGTTTCTGTTAAACTTTTAAACTGCACCAGATGAATATTGAACATATCTTGCTTATCGTTTTATTTCCACTCTTGTTTTAATCAAGGCTGCCTTCTGTTTGTGTGTTAACATTCTGTATTGTCTGTTGTTCTTTGTTGGCTGCTGTGGGGTGTAAGCCCAATACAAATTTCCCAGTGATGGGACAATAAAGTGACTTTTGACTTTTGACTTGACCACACAAAGGATGCCAATTCCTCCAACAAGCCCTTCAAACAATCCCCCACCAGAAAGGTTGTACTCAGTTGTACTCAACTCTCTCAACCACGGCAGTTTCAACCACGGCAGTTTCTCGCGCCTGTCCCGTTGCAGAGTGTATTCATTATTGTGTTTGTTTGAATCCTCACTGTGTTCATGTTGTGCAGTGAACAAACAATTGTTGGGAGAATAAACTGTCTCTTGCCGTGAAATGTGTACATCAAATAAAATGATGTCGGCGATGATTATGCCTGTAATCATCAACGATATAACGAACAGATATTTCTGAGTGGGTTGAATTGATAATAAGATATTGATAATGTATTTCGCTGTCGACCAAAATCGTTTGAAATTACGTGCTTGTGCATTGAATGACACTATGTACAGCGCTGTCAATTTTCAAATAATGCAATAGGCTATATATGAATGTTCAGTTGTGATATGAAGTAGCCAACAATTCTCATGTCGACCATGATAATAATAGGCTACAACAAGGTTGTACATAGATATACGCAGATTCATATTTGGATAGTTGATTTTGGCAGCATAGTAGCCAATTGCCAATTGCCAGGGAGGGTTGATGGCTCTCAATCGTTTCCGATCATTGAACAAAGACATCGGGTTTCCCCCGCTCCACCAAGTCCCAAGGTGTGTTTCTGTAACCATTGTCTCCTCCTTGTTGCATAAAACAAATCAAGACTCGCTCCTCTTAGGAGACCACTATTTATAAATAATAATCCACAGATAGGCACAGTCACAGTGCTACATGAAAATATCTAGCCACACACCACATATCATAGCTCCGCCCTATATGTATTTATCATCATATTTCTCAATATAAAACGGAGGTACGATATATGGCAGATATGTATGGTATATTATGGCAGTTTCTGGCGCCTGTCCCGTTCTGTTGTTCAAAGAATATAATATAAAACGCATCACATGTTTGTCATTGTGTGAAAATGTTTCTGTAGCGAAGAACCTTGGTTCAATCTGGAGCTGATCAACTCCGGACGGCAATAACACGTTGTGGGTGCAATTGTGCAAGAATAACACTATTTACAGCGCTGTCTTTTATTGCTATATGTATTACTGTTATATATAAATGTGAACATTACAGATACCTGGTCAACACAGCTTGGGATTCCAAGGAAATTACTTGGAACTATGTGTGAAAGGGACAACATTGTAATATATATTACAGTTATTTTTTAATAATGCTAATCAACTTTCATTCGTTAGTAATGAAAACTCCTGCAGTCTCGATCAATCTCCTAGATGAATCTCCTCTCCACTCCGCTCTGCGCTGCGGGCAGTGGGGGACGGTGTGTTTCTGTTGCGTGTCCACGCTTCTTGCGTGACATCGCCATCTAGCGATTTTTGTGGGTCAGTACACCCTCCCCCATTGTGAATAGTGGTCGTGTGATTCCACACCTCGTCGCGCTTTAGTAGGTAAAAAAACGGCGCGCCCCTAGTGTTAAAGTGATAGCCTACACAACATCCTCTACCATGGTTGAAATTGAGGACAGTGATAACTTACAGCAGTCAAGAGAGCAGTGATGATGATGATTAAGCTTGTAGCATAAATAAATGCTTAGGCTGTAACTTTTTGTTGAAAAGTTGATTTCAGTGTTTACAGAACAGAGCAGTGCTTAAAGAGATGTCAGTTGATTTCATTGTGTTTAAAGAACAGACATTCAGTTAGTGCTTAAAGAGATGTCAGTTGATTTCATTGTGTTTAAAGGAGTCTGACAGACTTTCATGCTTACAGTCATTTGATTTTGCATTTGTTTCTTTTGTTTTGCACACAATCATTTGTTCGTTCATCTTTATTTATGAATAAATGTCGTTTTGCTAATATAAGTTATCCATGTATCCCTTTTTTATCCATCCTGTGGGACGGGTCGTGACTTGCGAGCTCGGGGAGCACCAAGCAGCATCCCTAGGTGCTCCTCTGAGCACTGGCCCCAAAAAGTTATGTGCACCCCTGAATATATCGTCATATAACACAGGACAAGACTCTAAATACAATATATAAGTGGTGAGCACAGAGTCTGCCCTGATATACATACTGTAACATAACTAGCCTCAGCCCATCAATTATGTAATTCTATACAAATATAAATGATGGTGACTGACAGGGGGAGCTACGTGTGCTGACCTCCCTCTGTGCCCAGAACCACCACAATTAGTTTGCTTCATTAAAGGGTGTGAATGTATATGTGTTCTCCAGTGCCTTTTGTCCGCTTTAAGGTGGTGGTAAGTTGAAGGTTGAAGGCAAAATTTTCCGCCGCGCTCCGCGCGCACATTATAATCTCCCTCTGGGCTAAGCCCCGGATCTCCTACGATCCTAAATCCGCCCCTGGTCAAGGGGAAGCTGTCAGACCACCGCTTCCACATTGGCAAAGAACCCATTCCAACGGTCTCCGAGAAGCCTGTGAAGAGCCTAGGTCGTTGGTATGATGCCTCCCTCAAAGATAAAGAGCAAGTAGAGCAGCTCAGGAAGGAGGTAGCCAGCGGCCTGGAGAACATCGACAGAACCCTGCTTCCTGGCAAGCTGAAGCTCTGGTGCATGCAGTATGGACTACTTCCACGTCTCCTGTGGCCACTAACCCTATGAAGTTCCTCTCTCAAAGGTGGAAAAGCTGGAGAGACTGGTCAACTCATATGCAAGGAAGTGGCTTGGCCTTCCCAGGTGCCTCAGCAGCATTGGGCTCTACGGCAAAGGGACCTGCCCAAACCTGCCCATTTCCAGTCTGACAGAGGAGTACAAGTGTGCCAAAGTCAGACTGGAGATGATGCTTCTGGATTCGAATGATCCATTTGTAGCCCAAGCTGCCCCCATCCTGGCCACTGGGAGGAAGTGGACCCCATTGGCTGCAACTGAGCAGGCAAAGGCAGCACTCAGACACAGGGACATTGTGGGCCGAGTGCAGGAGGGGAGGAGTGGTCTTGGCCTCGGGATTAGTACACCGGCCTGGAGCAAGGCCAATCCATCTCAGAGACGCAAGCTGGTGGTCCAGGAGGTACGTCGGGAAGAGGAAGCAGGAAGGCGCGCACAAGCTGTGGCGCAGGCAAAGCAAGGGCAGTGGATGGCATGGGAAGGAGTGGAAAAGAGGAAGATCTCATGGAAAGATCTGTGGGAGATGGAGGCATTCAGAGCGAGCTTCACCATCAGGGCTGCCTACGATGTCCTGCCTTCTCCTGCAAACCTAAGCCAGTGGTATGGCGAAGACCCCACGTGCCCTCTATGTCAAAGTCCAGCAACACTGAAGCACATCTTAGTGGGATGCAAGACCAGCCTCACCCAAGGCCGTTACACCTGGCGGCACGACCAGGTGCTAAGGTGTCTTGCAGCAGTGCTGGAAAGTCAACGGACAAGTCTGAACGCCCTTCCTCCCCCGTCATCCCGGTGGCAGCCAGCACCATTTGTTCGGGAGGGCGAGGGTCAAGCCAGCCTCACCACCATAAGACCAGACACTGGGCAGCTGGGCAGAGCACGGGACTGGAAGCTGCTGGCAGACTTGGACAAGAAACTCTGCTTCCCAGCTGAGATCGCAGCCACCAACCTGCGACCAGACCTTGTGCTGTGGTCAGCCTCGCTCAAGCTCGTTTACATCATCGAGCTCACTGTGCCCTGGGAGGGTGCAGTGGAGGAGGCCTACGAGCGGAAGAGGCTGAGGTACACTGAACTCGCAGCAGATGCCCAACAACAAGGCTGGACAGCGAAGGTACGCCCAGTGGAAGTAGGCTGCAGAGGGTTCGTAGCCACCTCAACATCCAGGCTACTCAGGGAGATGGGAGTGTGAGGGAAGACCCACCGGCAGGCAATCAAGGACCTCTCCAGGGCTGCTGAAAAGGGGAGCCAGTGGCTGTGGATGAAGAGAAAGGACTCGACCCGGGCGTTCAAATGAGCTGATCGCATCTAGGGAGTGAACCTGGGACGCTGGGATTCACTGCTGAACCCTCTGGAGGTGTCGTGGGCTTATCAGCGAAACATTCATGAAGGAGGGCGCCCACTTGACAACCCAAAGGATGCCATCGCTCATTTGAACACCACAGAGTCTCATCGGTGCCTTAAGTATGTATGTATCGAGGGATATCAACATCTAGTCCTACATAACAGATACAAAAACAAAAGAATCCGAAGCGCAAGAGTTGGGAAAACATTTGATCGTCGGAGGAAAGATGACAGGTCAGTCAAAAGGAAAGTAACGGGCCTTGACCGTCCGGGCGTTGGGGTGAGACGGGGTGAGAGTCTGTGCCCGCCAACAGCAGGCTTCAGCAGAGCGTGGCGTTAGAATTATACGGTTCTATCTCCATTTTTGGTCAAAATTGATTTTTTTTACATAATCTGATCCATTAGGTGTTTATTAATGCCTGTGTGGTGTTATTTTTTTAAAATGTTGACATTTTTGAGTCAGTAATTAATAAAATACAAAGGTTCCATCTCACAAAACATAATGGAATGTAAAAACTTTGACGCTCAATATCTCTGAACTACCCTAAACGGAGATAGAACCTTATCATTCTAAACGGAGATAGAACCTTATCATTCTAAACGGAGATAGAACCTTATCATTCTAAACGGAGATAGAACCTTATCATTCTAAGCTCACGAATAGACATATTGAGCCATGCATCAGAATGGTAACGGGGAGGATGTGCGTCCGGCGAACCAGTCCGACCAGGAGCTCCAGGGTACTCCCAGCGGCTCGATCAGCCCAGGAAGGGACACTGTCAGCGGCACACGTCTGGACCTGTCCGCTCCTCATCCGAAACTGGAGTTCAAACGCAACGCGGTCACCGAAGACTACAAGATAACATCTCAAGTGCTCGGACTGGGTATCAACGGCAAAGTGCTGCAATGCTACGGCAAGAAATCAGGCGAGAAATGTGCGCTGAAGGTATTTGTGTGTGTGTGTGTGTGTGTGTGTGTGTGTGTATGACTGTGTGTGTGTGTGTGTGTGTGTGTGACTGTGTGTGTGTGTGTGCGTGCGTACGTGCGTGCGTGTGTGCGTGCGTGCGTGCGTGCGTGCGTGCGTGCGCGTGCGTGCGTGCGTGTGTGTGTGTGTGTGTGTGTGTGTGTGTGTGAAAGAGAGAGAGAGAGAGAGAGTGCGTGCCAAGTGGCACCAGATGCCTGTGGTCCTTGCTTTCTTAGAGGGGTATAATGGGCTACTTGAGGACGTCTTTGCACTGGTGTTGATAAGGAGGAGAACATTCATCAATTATTCATCACTACTCCTCCTCAGTCTCTCTCGTCCATCTTATGTGATCTGATGCCATGATGGGACCTCTCCTTTGTTTGCCATTCATTCTTACAGGGCCTGTGTCAGTGTCACTGGTTCAGGTATACAAGATTTGGGTTGCCAGTGTCATCACGAACGATTCTTTCTCACTATCTATCTTTGTCACTATCCCCCCCGCTCCCCCCTGTGTCTCTCTTTCTCTCTCTCCTTCTCTCTCTCTCTCTCTCTTTCTTTTCAATCTATGTTGCCAAGTGACCTTCCCGAACCAGTTGGTTAATGTATACAGTATACACTACAGTATGTGTGGGGTGAGCAGAGGTTCAGTGTCAGCTGACGTTCTTCCACTTCCCTTCTCTGCTACTGGATCCACAAACAAGGGGATAGTGTATTGAACTGATCGTGTGAAGAGATTAGTGCTCTCTCTCTCTCTCTCTCTCTCTCTCTCTCTCTCTCTTTCTTTCTCACTATCTATCTATCTATCTCTCCCTTTCTCTATCTTTTTTTCTATCTACCCCTACCACTATCTATTCTCTTTCTCTGTCTCTGTCTCTGTCTCTGTGTCTGTCTCTGTCTCTGTGTCTGTCTCTGTCTCTCTCTCTCTCGTTATCACTCTCTCTCTCACTATCACTCTCTCTCTCTCTCTCCCTCCCCCTCCCTCTCTCACCACCAGCAGTGATCTTTAAGCTAACTCAATTAGTGATTGTCTACAGACAGGGGATGTGTCTGGAGACAGTGATCCGCTGTCTGGGACCTTGTCTAACACAGAGGGTCTGCTGTGAGGGGCACTAGTCATTGTCCCGTCGGTGTTGGACAATGGCACGCTCTATGTCCGCTCCCACCATCTTCCATCTCGTCTTTGTCTTTCCATCTCTCCAAGTCATGTCTGGCACGAGGAGGTCCTTCTGATTACGCGTTGAGTGTTCCATTCTACACTTTGAAGGTCAGCCTTCCATTGGAATAATGAACAACAACAACAACAACATTGACAAAATTGTCATTAAGTTGGTTGTTCTTCAGAGCCTGTAAAAGCCAGCACTGACCTGGCTGTCTGGCCGGCTGTGAGAAACCAGCCATGTTGTCATTGGAGCGGTCACATCATCAATAATAGTTGACTGCTATTGTTTTTTCCAGTGAGACCAAAGATAGCTGAATGACAAGTGCATGTGTTTGTATGTAATGCTGTGCTGTGCTAGTGTTTATATTACGCATGGTGCTAGTTCCTGGTGTTTGGCTACTGCTTTATAAACCTGCCTCCTCCTCCTCCTCCTTCTGATAGAGGAGGAGAGACTCATTTCTCTAGCTGTCTGTCGGTGGACTAGGAAAGAGGATCTCTCCCACCCCTTTATGCAATCCCCATGCTAAGGTTATCGTTGTAGATACAGTACGGTTCTAAATGCACTCCTGGAATGCAGTGCTCATTCTAAAAGCCCCCCCCAGGGACATTCATGCCAAGCAAATGAATATGAATGATTGATTGGATTTAGGCTTATGGAATCAGTGACGTGACTGTGTGTGTGTGTGTGTGTGTGTGTGTGTGTGTGTGTGTGTGTGTGTGTGTGTGTGTGTGTGTGTGTGTGTGTGTGTGTGTGTGTGTGTGTGTGTGTGTGTGTGTGTGTGTGTGTGTGTGTGTGTGTGTGTGTGTGTGTGTGTGTGTGTGTGTGTGTGTGTGTGTGTGTGTGTGTGTGTGTGTGTGTGTGTGTGTGTGTGTGTGTGAGAGAGAGAGAGAGAGAGAGAGAGAGAGAGAGAGAGAGAGAGAGAGAGAGAGAGAGAGAGAGAGAGAGAGAGAGAGAGAGAGAGAGAGAGAGAGAGAGAGAGAGAGAGAGAGAGAGAGAGAGAGAGAGAGAGAGAGAGAGAGAGAGAGAGAGAGAGAGAGAGAGAGAGAGAGAGAGAGAGAGAGAAGAGAGAGAGAGAGAGAGAGAGAGAGAGAGAGAGAGAGAGAGAGAGAGAGAGAGAGAGAGAGAGAGAGAGAGAGAGAGAGAGAGAGACAGCTGTAGGACTGCAATGAATCACAGCCAGCCAGGGCTTTTAACCTAATTGAAGCCCCTTGGCCCTCGATCGATTTTCTTCAACCTGTGTGAGTGTTTAGTCACCTCCAGACAACAATGATATCCACATGAAGCACAACAATGCCTTCACACATTTTCAGATGCAAGCCTCATCCATCATCCTCCTATTCAATCAGAATAAACAGCCTCTCTAAACCTTTTCATTATCCCATCTGCAGTACTTTCTCTTTCTTTCTCCTTTCCTTCCTCTTCCTCCTCCTTCTCCTCCCTGACTCCCTGGGGGGCCTGGCAGATCCTGTATGACAGCCCCAAAGCGCGGAGGGAAGTGGAGCTGCATTGGCGTGTGTCCGGCGGGCCGTACATCGTCCGGATCCTCAGCCTGTATGAGAACTTTCACCAGGGGAAGAAATGCCTGCTCATCATCATGGAGTGGTGAGGACAACCCATGACTACACAGACCACAATGCACCTCTGTGGGCCTCTCTGTCAGAGTTCAGAGAGGAGCTCATGTGTTATTAGGGGCAAGGCAAGGCAAGTTTATTTGTATAGCACATTTCATACAACAGGGGCAATTCAAAGTGCTTTACATACATTATTTAAAAATACAGCAAGAGGAGCATAGTAAGAAAATAAAAATTACAACGAATAAAAGCAAATAATAAGAAGTAAATCGATTATTATTTTTTTAAATGTAATAAGACATTTAAAAATAGTTAATGGATAAAAGACATCCATTAAGGGGAGGGGGATAGGTCCTCTGTGTTTTTTCGTGCTTCATTCCTTCTGTGTTTTATGAATTCATTGATGAACCTTTTGACGAAGGAGCGTCTAAACATGTGTCCCTGCTGTTACGTTATCATGGTGATTGTGTTCTGACCCTAGTTAGATTGAGGCCCAACTCATTACCCAGTAATTGCTGAAGCACAATGCTGGCCTTTGTTGGCCGAGGACCTACTAATTGCGATCTCTGGCTTTGTTTGTTGTGAAGCCTCGCTTGCACCACTCTGATCTGTGGCTCTTGTTGTTGCCGCCTCTCAGTATGGGGGGAGGGGAGCTGTTCAGTCGCATCCAGGCCCGAGGGGACCAGGCTTTCACAGAGAGAGGTGAGTTGATGTTGATGGAGTTTAATGGTCCATGGTGGTTTACACTAGGGATGCACCAAAATGAAAATTCTTGGCCGAAAGACGAATTTAAGGAAACACTTGGCCGAATGCTGAATACCGAATACAGAATGCTTACTGGCGGTTTTTCCATTTATTTAGCAAATGTTTGTACCATTGATTGCATAAATTAAAAATTAATACATTTTGCTTTTTATTCAAGCTTTTCAAAGAAAAAAAACGTTTATTGAACATTCCAGCTGACATTAGGCTATACCAACAAAGCACAATAACTGAAAATAAATCAATAAATTAGAACAGCATGGGTTGCTTGCACTGTTTCATCTCGTCATCAAAAAACGACTACTATTCGTCTGTAAACATTCGGTCTTGTCACACATTCGGCCGAATATTGAATGTGCTTTTTTTTCCTATTATTCGGCTGCCGAACCTTCGGTGCATCCCTAGTTACTACACTGCTGTTCTACGATGTATACTAGTGCTACAGTGCCCTGGGACCCTGTGCTGTCCGCTCTGTGTTGATAAGATCTCCGTTTGCCATTTCTCTCCACCAGAAGTGTCTGAGATCATGAGGGACATAGGCACAGCCATCGAATACCTGCACCACATGGATATAGCCCACAGAGATGTGAAGGTAGGTCAGTCACCACTCTCAAACACATGTCACACACAGCACGCGTGGTTCTTTCACCTGTCACTCACAGACACACGTAGATAGATATGAGGCTAAGACAGGTCACACTGGAAGGCTGAAGTGCTAATATGTTGAGTGAATCTCTTCTCACCCTGGTTCGCTTTCTTTTTCTCTTTGTCACACACACACACACACGCACACACACACACACACACACGCGCACACACACACACACACACACACACACACACACACACGCACACACACACACACACACGCACACACACACACTCCTCTATCTCTCTCTCTCTCTCACACACACACACGCACGCACACACACACACACACACACACACCTCTCTCTCTCTCACACACACGCACACCTCTCTCTCTCTTACACACACACATGCACGCACACACACACACACAAACACACACACACACTCCTCTATCTCTCTCTCTCTCACACACACACACACACACACACACACACACACACACACACACACACACACTCACTCCACAGCCTGACAATCTGCTCTACACCACCGAGGAGAGCAACGCAGTGCTGAAGTTGACTGACTTTGGCTTTGCCAAGGAGACAACCTTGCAGAACTCCCTCCAGACCCCCTGTTACACCCCTTACTATGTCGGTAAGTGTTGCACTGATGGTGGGGGATTTTCCAGTCACAATATTCACATCGGATGGGTTTGTATAACCGATGAGTCTACACTTAATTTTACTGAGGTATTTGCGATGATTCGGATATATACAGAAATTATGACATGCTTTTATCAACTGTTCAGTTGCTTGTTGTCCCTACCTGTCAGTCGTTCTGACTGGTTGTCCCTTTGTCTCTCTTGTGTGTATGTGGGTGTCTGTCTGTCTGTCTGTCTGTCTGTTTGTCTGTTTGTCTGTTTGTCTGTCTGTCTGTCTGTCTGTCTGTCTGTCTGTCTGTCAGCCCCTGAGGTGCTTGGGCCAGAGAAATATGACAAGTCATGTGACATGTGGTCTCTGGGCGTAATCATGTACATCCTGTGAGTACTGAGCGTGTCTGTATACCCTGTGTGTGTGTGTGTGTGTGTGTGTGTGTGTGTGTGTGTGTGTGTGTGTGTGTGTGCGTGTGTGTGTGCATGTGCATGTGTGTGTGTGTGTGTGTGTGTTAGAATTATATCACAAGCTTCACTTTCACTTTCCTTCCGTTTTGAAATCTCAGTTCTACCTTCTTTTGTTTTTGTTTTTAACTCTCAGCAACATTGTCCATCAGTCCTCCCTCTTCTCCCTTTCTCCCTTTCTCCTCTGAATGACTGTTTTATGAATGGGAGTGTGTATGTAGCTGGTGTAACACCATGTTTATAGTCATATGCAGCTGCAACTAATCTTGTGCTACCTCTATGTGTTGTGTGTTGTCCAGAAGATTGGTTGCGGCTGGAAAAAAAAATCCTTATGTTTATTCTATTCTATTATATCATCACCATCTTAAAATAATGGCTTACGTGACTTTTGAGGAAAATTATGTTTTTGCCTAAATATCATATATTCTATATTATTTTACAAAAAAAGAAAATATATATATAAAATATGACGTACGTCATTATTTGAAGAAGGTGATGATATGAATGTGTGACGTGTCCTACAGGCTCTGTGGGTTCCCTCCGTTCTACTCCAACACAGGCCAGGCCATCTCCCCAGGGATGAAGCAGAGAATCAGGCTGGGCCAATATCAGTTCCCCAACCCCGAGTGGGCCGAGGTGTCTGAGGAAGGTCAGTCAGTCCGCTG
The DNA here is from genome assembly GCF_963989245.1 of Nansenia antarctica. Lineage (NCBI taxonomy): Eukaryota > Metazoa > Chordata > Actinopteri > Argentiniformes > Microstomatidae > Nansenia > Nansenia antarctica. Next base: position 14,967,857 of record NC_137685.1, on the reverse strand, counting down.
TTTGCTACCGTACACGGGCTTGAGTTGGAGCGGGATAGAGTGGACTTAGAAGACTTCTGGACTGGACAATGTATGGTTTCAGTTGAAGAGAAGTGTTTTTAGGGTCAGGATACTCTAACTGTTAGAGTAGCACTGAACTACACAGGTCTTTTACGATTTTAAATCATTGCTTAGGGATGGGTAGTTCTAGACACATTGAGGTTTGGGAGTGTATTGATATACGTCATTTAAACTGTCTAGTTTGTCTGATATTCTGTTTTTATTTTCTCCACGTTCATGACCTCACCATGTGCAGCCAAACAGCTGATCAACCAGCTGCTGAAGACAGACCCTAACGAGAGGATGAGCATTGCCCAGTTCATGAACCACCCCTGGATCAATGTAGGTACCTCCATCGACCGCTGACGATCTGTTAGCCTTGTTAGCCTTGTGGATATAGAGCATGAGCACGGTTAGGGTTGCAAACTTTCTCACTTCCAAATACGGGACAAATGGGTTTGCAGGAATCGGTGCTATATCATTTACACTATATGTACGCATGAGAAGACCTGTGATTGGATGAATATACGGGACAAGGGAGGTCCCATACTGTATAGGACGGTGTCACTGGCTCTTGTTAACTCTGTGTTTTGATATGACAGCAATCGATGGTGGTCCCACCGACTCCTCTGCACACCTCTCGCGTTCTGACGGAAGAGAGAGAGCTGTGGGACGACGTCAAGGTGAGACTGAAGATCCGGACATGAACATATTTCATGTCTTTCTACCAACATATTTTAGTAGGAGATGGCAATTAGAGGGTATAAAGGCCTACGTGTCTGTAATAACCAGGATTCCCTTTAAAAACTCTCCCCTGCTGCTGTAACACTACACAGCCAGTAGGTGGCGGTAAAGCATTAGATGTGTACAGTAACCCCCCCCCCCCTCGTGTTGTGCTCTGGCTACAGGAGGAAATGACCAGCGCTCTAGCCACCATGCGTGTGGACTACAACCAGGTGATGATCAAAGACCTGGATACGTCCAACAACCCCCTGTTACAGAAGAGACGCAAGAGGCCTGCTCCTGGGGCCGTCGAGGAAGGAGAGGGAGGAGGAGAAGGAGGGGACGGAGGGGGAGGAGGAGGGGGTGTAGGAGGAGGAGGAGAAGGAGGGGGTGGAGAAGGAGAAGGAGGAGGAGGAGGAGGAGGAGGGGTTTGTTACAGCCAGTGAGAAGGAGCGGGGTGTTATTACCGATGAGGTGGCAGCACTCTGCCCCCTATTGGCAACAGTCAGTATGACACAAGATTAAGGCTTAGAAGAGAGTTTTGTCTCCTCTTATGCTTTACTCTTTCCAGCACCAGCACATATGAGATCAGTAAAATTGTTGCTTTTCTTTTGCAGATGCTGCTGTCATTTGATACAGAGAAGATTAGCATGGCCCTGGCGCACGGATGACACGCACAATCGTGAAGCGTTCCTAATTTTCCTAATTGCTAATGTGTTTTAAATAATCTTTTAACATTTTAGTGTTGGGAGTTATACATGCATACAGCTCTGGAAAAAAGGACACCACTGCATCCGATATCAGTTTCTCTGGTTTTACTATTTATAGGTAGGCTATGTGTTTGAGTGAAATAAACAGTTTGCGAAGCAATTCCAGCAGGTGGGGGTGCAGCCCAATGTAGCCGGGCCGGCCGGGGCCACGGGGAGAAGAACGGGGAGTGACATAGAACACGCAGAACACATAGAACACGTAGAACACGTAGAACAGGTAGAACACATAGAACACATAGAACACAGAGAACACAGAGAACACAGAGAACACAGAGAACACGTAGAACACGTAGAACACGTAGAACACGTAGAACACGTAGAACACGTAGAACACGTAGAACACGCAGAACACGTAGAACACGTAGAACACGTAGAACACGTAGAACACGTAGAACACGCAGAACACGTAGAACACGTAGAACACGTAGAACACGTAGAACACGCAGAACACGTAGAACACGTAGAACACGTAGAACACGTAGAACACGTAGAACACATAGAACAGGTAGAACACGTAGAACACGTAGAACACATAGAACACATAGAACACGTAGAACACATAGAACAGGTAGAACACATAGAACACGTAGAACACATAGAACACATAGAACAGGTAGAACACATAGAACACATAGAACACATAGAACATAGAACAGGTAGAACACAATCATTTGCCAATGATTTGCCAGGGCAAATGTGTAACTGTGTTATGTAATATAATGTTTAGAAGGCATACTGTATCTTGCAATCCTTTATAACCATGAGCCTGAATACCACATCAATGAGCACATTATGCAGAAAGCAAGCACCAGACGATGGCATTAGTTTGGGGGGTGGGGGGTGGCAGACACAAACAATGGATGCAGGTTATTCAGAGGATTTGTGTTTAATAAAATAGATAATAAAATGCTTCGGTAGGATTACAAAACACACTGAAGTGGGGATTATCGTGGCTTTCAAATTCTGCAAATTCTTTCAAATGTCTCTGATCAATGTGGCAAGACGTTGAGACTGTAAAAAATGTCGGACCCTCTCCGTTCTCCTCCACCGGTGACATCACTGTGGTTTGGACTTCACAGCTGCTCGGAGTTTAATGTACATTTGTTCAAAATTCTGAAAGGAAATTGAGGACAAGGTTAGTGTTTCCACCTGATACTCATAATGGCATGTAGGGCGGGTGGTAGAGAGAGATGTAGGGCTGGAGGATAGAGAGAGATGTAGGGCTGGGGGATATAGAGAGAGATGTAGGGCTAGGGGGTAGAGAGAGATGTAGGGATGGGGGATAGAGAGAGATGTGGATTTGGAGGTTGTGAGTTCGACTGTATGTCTCTCTGTCTGTCTGTCTCTCTGTCTGTCTGTCTGTCTGTCTGTCTCCCTGCCTGCCTGCCTGTCTGCCTGCCTGCCTGCCTGTCTGGCTGTCTGTCTGGCTGTCTGTCTGTCTGTCTACCTGCCTGTCTCCCTGCCTGCCTGTCTCCCTGCCTGCCTGCCTGCCTGCCTGTCTCCCTGCCTGCCTGTCTCCCTGCCTGGCTGTGCTCTAAGCCTTAAAGAGGATTTCTCCGTGGGTCCTGAGCCTGACTGACCTGGCCTCCTCCCCTTGCTGCCGGAGTCCTTGTTGAGCATCTGCTGGTGGACCTTCCTCTGCTCCTCCTGCTCCTCTATCTTGGCCTCCTTGTGGATCTGCTCGATGGTCTTGGGGCCCTGGTCCACCCGCCTCGACACCCAGTTGTGCTGCACCGCGGACCAGAGACCAGAAAACCACCACCGTTAGAAGACGCGCACGCATACACATGCACACACACATACACATGCACACATACACGCACACACACATACACGCACACACATACATACATACACGCATATGCACACACACATACACATACACACACGCACGCGTACACATGCACACACACACACACACACACACACACACACGCACACACACACACACACACACACACACACTCACCAATCGCAGGTCGATTATGTCCTGCAGCATAAACCGTATCCGTGACGATGTCTTGCGCTCCTTGATGATTTTCTCCATGTCATTGAAGTAAAGGTCCATGCGTGGCTAGGGTGAGAGAGAGAGAGAGAGACAGCGAGGGGTCAAGGGTCATTTCCCAAACCATCAACACAACACCGTCATCTTCCCACCAGCTCCTCCAGCAGGACAGCAGGACAGCAGCCACAGCCATTTCCTCTCATTACACCCAATTAAGCAACTGTGCAACTTTTACGACTTGGAAGAGAGAGAGAGAGAGAGAGAGTGGTTCTGTTGCTCTACTGCCCCACCCCCCCCCCCCCCCAAGACCCAACAGAGCCTTTTAGGGGGGGCACGATGGAACAAAAGACAGAGCGGTGTTCGAGTGCGTTTCCTTAGGTTAGAGGTATTATAACTGTCAATTTATAGTATTGTCACGGCCAGGCTCATGACCATGACAAAAACGGGAGACACACACACGATCTTAGTAAGTAATGATAAGAAAATGTTTATTGTAAACTAAATGAGGCCTATATAACAATAATAAGATGAGGTGTGGTAGTCAGTAAATCAGTGGTGTAATGTGAGTGTAGTGGAAAGTGGTGAGGTGAGTGTTGCATGGTGTGAAACAAGGAACAAACTAAATATAATAAAGAATAATGGTGCCTAGAAGGGGGCCTCAATACTGAGGCCTGCATAGATCTTTTATGCCCTGGATCCTGGAACCAGGTGGGGCACAATCAGCTGTCCACCAGCTGACCTGCATTCCACTGATTAGTAACCCTGTCCAGCAGGAGTACTCTCTGCAGACAGGGAAACAGATGTTTATTACAGGCCAGGACACAATATGGGGCCAGGGCCGTCACACCCCCTCCCATAGAAACAGGGTCCCAAAGGGAACACTGAAATAATATATAATCACCTGTATTCAGGACCAACCACCATTACTCCAACCTCGGCAACAGGTACCAATGAAGCCATAATTAAGAGGAGCAGGAACAGTAGAAGGGTAAAAACAGGAAATTAGTTAACACAAAAACAATTTTAACAAGGGGCCCTGGACAATGCATCTGCCACTACATTGTCCTTCCCTTTTATGTGACGTATGTCCAGAGTATATGATTGTAAAAATAATGACCAGCGAATCAGTCTCTGGTTAGGGCACTTTAAAGAATTGAGAAAGATCAACGGATTGTGATCCGTGAAGACTACCAATGGAGCGAGACCGGACATAATGTACACATCAAAATGATGGAGAGCCCAGACCAAGGCAAGGGCTTCCTTTTCAATTACTGAATAATTGAGCTGACAAGAGTTGAACTTTTTTGAAAAAAAACTAACAGGTCTGTCAATGCCAAATTCATCGGTCTGTAGAAGCACCGCCCCTGCTCCCACGTGACTGGCATCGACCTGTAACTTGAAGGGTTCATCCATAAGAGGAGCAGCCAACACTGGAGCAGCACAAAGAAGAGCTCTAACATTAACAAAGGCCTGTTGACATTCTGTACTCCAAACATACATTGCGTCACCTCTCAGGAGGTTAGTAAGTGGAGTGACTACCGTTGAAAAATTGCGACAGAAGCTGCGATAATAGCCTACTAGCCCTAAGAAACGCTGCAGCTCTTTCTTAGTGGTAGGTCTGGGGTACTGCTCTATAGCCTGCACCTTAGCCTGGACCAGAGAGACTTTACCATGACCAACCACTCGACCGAGGTACCTCACCGATGCCCTGGCAAACTCACACTTTGCCAGGTTGACGGTGAGGCACGCACCAGCCAAGCGGTCGAACAAGGCACGCACACGCTGAAGATGGGTGGACCACGAGTCAGAATAGATGACGACGTCGTCTAGATATACAGCGCACCCCTCCAAACCACCTACAACCATGTTCATCAGCCGTTGGAATGTGGCTGGAGCATTTCTAAGACCGAAGGGCATGACAGTATACTCATAAAGACCAGAGGGGGTTATAAACGCCGATATTTCACGAGCCCTCTTGGATAAAGGCACCTGCCAAAATCCTTTGAGCAAGTCAAATTTGCTAATAAACTTAGCGGAGGCTACTTGGTCAATACAATCTTCCATCCTGGGAAGAGGATACGAATCTGGCTTTGTCACACTATTCACTTTGCGGAAGTCTGTACAAAACCGCAGTGTGTGATCAGGCTTTGGAACTGTGAGACACGGGGACGCCCAGCTGGACGAGGTAGGCACTGCAATACCAGTCTCAAGCATATACCTGATCTCGGAGTCCACGTGTTTACGTTTGTCAGGACTAACTCTATAAAAACGCTGTCTGATAGGTGAAGCATCCCCTACATCTATATCGTGTTCGATTAAGGGAGTCTGCGTGGGAGTGTCACCAAAAATGGATGGATAATCCTTAACAAGATGCAGCAGTTGGGTACGTTCAACCTCTGTTAAATGCCCCAACGAGCTCCCAAGATCACGAAGGGACTCTGAATTTTTCAATCTTCCAGTCAACAACTCCTGGCCGGGACTGGATAGGCCATCCTCCTCAGGCTCTGCCACCACCTGAGGGGAATCCCCTACTGTACTGGCTACACACGCCGGACGAACAGGAACTGACGCCTGCTCCACAGAATCAGACACACGGTCATAATACGGTTTCAATAAATTAATGTGGCAGAGCTGATTAGGCTTCCTACGCAAAGGTGTAGCAATCAGGTAATTAAGATCAGACACTTGCTTTACTACAGTATGTGGACCAGTAAATTTAGCACAAAAGGGGGAATCAACCATGGGCAAGAGTGCCAGAACCTGATCACCCGGGCTAAACTTCCGTGGCTCAGTTCGGCGGTCATAAAGGCGTTTCATTTTCTTTTGTGCACTAGCTAGTTTTTCTTTTGCCAGCTCACCGGCTGCATAAAGCCTATGCTTAAAGCCGAGTACGTAACTAAGCAAGTTTTTTGGTGGTTCGGACTCTTTCCAATCATCTTGGATAACGGCCAAGGGGCCACGTACTGTGTGTCCGAACACCAGATCATTGGGACTAAAACCCGTACTTTCCTGGCTCACCTCCCTGGCGGCTAACATCATCCAAGGAAGCCCCTCCTCCCAATCTCCGTCCAGCTCAGTACAGTAGGCGCGCAACAAAGATTTCAAAGTTGCATGGAATCGCTCCAATGCGCCCTGGCTCTGCGCGTGATAGGCTGACGCCCTGTTGTGCTTAACGCGCAGCTGTTTCAGGACCTGAGCGAACAGATGGGAAGAGAAATTAGAACCCTGGTCAGACTGGATGATTTTTGGTATGCCAAAGATTGAAATGAACTGAGTCAAGGCACGGACTACAGACTTGGTGGTGATATTGCGTAAGGGATAAGCTGCAGGATACCTGGTAGCCTGGCACATAACTGTCAGCAAATACTTAGCCCCAGTACGAGACGGAGGGAGGGGACCTACACAATCAATAATGAGATGGTCAAACGGTTGACTGGTTGCCTGAATCGGACTCAATGGAGCCGGTGTAATGCTCTGATTCGGCTTTCCTGTCAACTGACATGTATGACATGTTTTTACATAGGCTGCCACATCCCTCTTAAGGCGAGGCCAAACGAAGTAACGGAGGATGCGATCATAGGTCTTAGAAACTCCTAGGTGTCCACCCTCATCATGTGACACCTGCAGAACCAAGCTGCGATACTTGGAGGGCACAACAATTTGGTAAATGGGGTCTCCCACAAACTCAACGCCATGGGGAACCCACTTCCTCACCAATACCTCATTGTGAATGAAATAGGCATGGGCGCTGTTCCTCACCCCCCCAGCAGGGAGAGCTCCCTCAAACAGCTCTTTCAGACTTGGATCTGCCCGCTGCTCTCTCACCAGTTCACTGTGAGGGACAGACAGGGGAAAATCAGACAGTGATATCACATGCTCCACATCATCCACCATTTTGTCAGGGTCAGGCGTGGCACGGCTCATGGCACGAGTTACGGCACACGCAGTGAACACCTCAGGAAACTCCCGTTCACTTTCATCAGGCTTGCTTTTAAATACTGGCACAGACGTAACCACCACAGGTGGCGCCACATCTGCCCACACTCGTGCACCAACCAAGCCATTACCCATGATCATGGTCACCCCCTCACAGGGCAACGCTGGGCGCACACCCACAGTCATCTCACCCTGAAACAAATCAGATGAAAGAATTATTCTGTGCAGAGGAACATGCAATACAGCCAAACCCATACCACGAATGGGAATGGAGTCACCTGTGTCAGAGGCATCAGAAAATGGCAAAGCAGAAGCTAAAATAAACGAATCAAATGCCCCAGTATCCCGTAAAATGTTTACTGGGACCTTCTCATCCCCACCGACGAGGGACACCAAACCATCTGTAAGGAATGGCAAGTAAGATTCAAGGTCAGAGGATTGTGGAGACTCAACATGTGTAGAGCGCACCTGGGACAGCGAATCACAGGCTTGGGCAGCAGACTTAACCCGCTGCACCACCGGCGCCGCGCAACCAGCCCCTTTAGCCCCATCCCCATGAGACACTGGAGCCCAAGGCTTACCTCTAGACTTTAAAGCATAGCATTCAGATTTAACATGCCCCTTTTTATGGCAGTGACTGCACACTTTCTCATAACTCCTTGAACTATTCTGATTCTCATAACTCCTTGAACTATTCTGATTCTCATAACTCCTTGAACTATTCTGACCTCTACGACCAAAATCAGTTGCAACTGACTGACCAGCAGGTGGCATATCAAAACCAAAGGTACTCCTCTGAAACCCAGACTCTGGCACATAAGCGCGAGACTCACCAAACATGCGCGGCTCTCCAAACTTACCCCTGCTATGAATCAATGTAAAATCATCTGCCAACGCAGCAGCTTCAGCAGGAGTAGTCACCTGCTTTTCACTAATATAGGTGGCTATATTCTGGGGAATAGCATTTTTAAATTGCTCCAGTACAATCAGATCACACAAATCATCAAAATCATCTACATCAGACGCCTTGCACCAGCGATTGAAATGCAAAACTAATTCTCTTGTAAACTCAAGATGTGTCTGACTCTTGTTTCTCCTCCAATTCCTAAATTTCTGTCTGTAGGCCTCCGGAACCTGTTCATAAGATTTAAGCACTGCAGACTTCACTTTCTCATAAATCAGAGAATCCTCACGGCTCAGGGACGAATATGCCAACTGTGCTCGACCTGTAAAAACACATTGTAACATGAGGGTGCGTTCAGCATCTGGCCAACCACGAGTGTCAGCGAGGCGCTCAAACAACGAAAAAAACGAGTCAGGATCCCTTTCATTAAATTTAGGTAAAAGTTTCAAGTTTCCTGCTGTATCAAATGAGCCTCTATTTGCTCCCCTGGAAGCAAAAGAACCCCCACTACTTAAGACTTCACTACTGATTTTACCGCCTTCAATCAAATTCAACCTATGTCTCTCTAACTCCACAGTTTGCATTTGGATTTCACATTTCATTTTCTCAAGTGCAAATTCCTGGTCTAATCTCAGTTTGAGCAATTCTTTTTCCTGGTCAAATGTAAAAGGGTGCTTAGCAACAGGCGAAGATGAACCCTTGACAGGCTGTGGCAAAATTGCCATCTCGACCAGTTTCGACTCTAAACATGCCCTAAGCTCATGTTTCTTTTGTTCTACCACCGCTACATCATAATGTTTTGCAACCAATAACAATTGAGCTTTAGTAAAACGGTACAATAAGTCATAGGATGGAGCTGCTATAAACCCCTCTACTCCAGACATTTTTATTTTATTAAATCACAATATTAAGTACAGGACAATGTAGGCCTATGGACCCAAGATGACGTATACACTGACAACTCAGCGCGCATCAGAGGAAATTGACAACCTCGCAACGGAGCATGCCCCTATCTGACTGCCTACCCCAGGACCTGACTGAGTAAGCTCAACCCTAGTCTTCATGCGTTAGCGGGAGGATCTTTAAACACTAACTCGTCAGCCCGGTTAGACCCCCAGCAAGCTGGTTGCCCACCTGACAGCTAAGAATGTGTCCCCGAGACAATTGCTCTAGCCGCCGTACCGCAACACTACAGAAAAACGCTCAGCCAGACTCAAAGGAGAGAGACCGTAAGCCTACCAGGGCAGCCCCGTAGCCTACATGTGCGCAACTGACAGCCAATTGTATACACCCTCTTGCCCCAATAGAAAAAAACCTATCTAAGCACCATTACAAACAAAACGATCGCGCAGATCAATTAACAATAGGCTATTATATACAAAAATGCGATAAGTGTGTCTCCAAAATGCTTAATATGCCACTCAAGGCTTTCAAAAAAAAAAACACCCGCAGGCGATAATTTTGAACTGGTGGGGAATCGACTACGACACCAGTTTGCAGTTCATTCACCAAAATCTCTGCCTAGGCTACTAACAGAGACACGCGCTTATTAACTTAACAAGGCACCCCCTGCCAATCAAGGCAACAAGCCATGGGAGTCGCACCACAAGTAATGAACCACAATGTTTTAACCATCAATTAAGCAAAAAAGTCAAACGACCGGGTAGAATTCAATAGAAAAAAAAGCAATATTTACTTACCAAAAGGTGATCAAAATAATGCTAGAAAAACGAAAACGGATGAGCCCCCAATTTGTCACGGCCAGGCTCATGACCATGACAAAAACGGGAGACACACACACGATCTTAGTAAGTAATGATAAGAAAATGTTTATTGTAAACTAAATGAGGCCTATATAACAATAATAAGATGAGGTGTGGTAGTCAGTAAATCAGTGGTGTAATGTGAGTGTAGTGGAAAGTGGTGAGGTGAGTGTTGCATGGTGTGAAACAAGGAACAAACTAAATATAATAAAGAATAATGGTGCCTAGAAGGGGGCCTCAATACTGAGGCCTGCATAGATCTTTTATGCCCTGGATCCTGGAACCAGGTGGGGCACAATCAGCTGTCCACCAGCTGACCTGCATTCCACTGATTAGTAACCCTGTCCAGCAGGAGTACTCTCTGCAGACAGGGAAACAGATGTTTATTACAGGCCAGGACACAATATGGGGCCAGGGCCGTCACAGTATATATATATTATAGTATATATATATATATATATATATATATACAAATATATATTTAAAGCCTGATCTTATGACGGCCAAAAGCAAGCAAAAAGGGGGTCAGCGATGTTGTGAAAACACAGTGGTGTGAGCAGATCAATAGATGTATTTACTCTATCGACCGACATAAAAAAATAAAAAAGGAAATTTGAAATCTATTTTTAAACAATAATAACAGTGAGCTATAATGTCTGGTTCCTTTAGGGAAATCAAAATCCCAACTCAGTCAGGAAGTCCAGAACAGAGGGAGAATCAACACCGGCGGAAATGAAGGAAAAAGGGATGATGTTACCAGTTCTCAGTTAAGTCTGTGTGAAAGTGAATCCCATGAAAAGGGACAAACAGTTGCAACAACTTTAAACTGTAACACAATGGGCCCGGTGTCCCAGACAAGACGTAAGCCTAATCCTAGACTAAAAAAGCATCTTCAATGGAGGTTTTACATTGAAAGTGTGATCTAGTCGAGGACTAGGCTTAAGCCTTTAGTCGGTGAAACCAAAGTGTCCTAGCACCAAACAGACGTTTTCCGGCCAGAACGTCTTCAGTCCATCTCTTCTATGCCCCCCCCCCCCCCCCCTCTCCACACTGCCACAAAATCCACCAAACCAGGAAGCACCCTAACTGGGGGAGGGGGCTGGATGGATGGTTGGTTCCTCATCCACCATAGCTGTTGAAACAGCTACAACTGAAAGCAGCTATGTGAAGGGAAACCATCTATCCGAGCCAGCATAGTGCGGTTGCGGAAAAAAGTTTGTGCGGTTTGCCTAACCATAAACACTGCGTAAAAACCCTCTCCAAGACATGACTCCCTATATCAAACGAAGAGAACCATATTTTCATTCCATGTCTCACCACCACCACCACCACCACCCTCCTCCTCCCCCCCTCCCCAACGCCTCACAACTGTGTCCCCCCACCCTGTCCAACTCACCCCTGCCGCCCCCTCCCCCCCATGCCTCACACCCCCTATCTAACCCCCCCCCATGTCTCACCACCACCACCACCACCCTCCTCCCCCCCCTCCCCAACGCCTCACAACTGTGTCTCCCCACCCTGTCCAACTCCCCCCATGCCTCACCCCTGCCTCCCCCCCCCCCCCCCATGCCTCACACCCCCTATCTAACACCCTCCCACGCCTCACCTTGGTCTTCTCAAAGTCCAGGTCCTTGCCGATGGTGGAGAACAGCCTGCAGAGACACTCCAGGGACTCCTGGTCGTGGTTCTTCAGCAGCTTCACCACGCAGTCGTGCATGATGGCCTCCGTCAGCATCTTCAGCTTGAACAGCTCGCCGATGAACTTGATGTTGCCGATGGACCGCCGCCGGGCCTTGACCTTGGCCTCCTCCAGCTCCGCCTGGAGACGCTCGCGCTCCCCAGACTGGACCGCAGAGAGAGAGAGAGAGAGGGAGGGAAGGAGAGAGAGAGAGAGGGAGGGAAGGAGAGAGAGAGACAGAGAAGGAGAGAGAGAGAGGGAGAGAGAGCGAGGGTGAGAGAGAAAGAGGGAGAGAAAGAGAGACAGAGAGAGAGAGAGAAATGACCAACAATTAATATTGTGTGTGTGTGTGTGTGTGTGTGTGTGTATGTGTGTGTGTATATGACAGCTTAGTGCTCTGCTGTTGGGGAGTGTGTGCGTGTGGGCATGTGCGTGTGTGCGTGTGTATGTGTGTGTGTGTGTGTGTATGACAGGTTAGTGGTCTGCTGTTGGGGAGTGTGTGTGTGTGTGTGTATGTGTATATAGCCTCTTTCACTCATAGTTCCCTGTAATTTCCATGGAATCCCAAGCTGTGTCAACCGGGCATTTTCGCCGTTCACACATGAGCCAAATGCCGGTAGATACCCGTGTCGCTCCCTTTCACACGTCGGCAATTTGCCTGGTGGCGCGATCTACTTGAATCATTGAATTCAACTGGATATAGAACTGGAGCGGGACAGGCGCGTGGGACTGCCATATACCATATATGTATGTATCTGCCATATCATACCTCCGTTTTATATTGAAAAATATGATGATGAAATTTGGGACGGAGGTATGATATGTGGCAGTCTCGCGTGCCTGTCTCGTTCCAGCGAGTCTACTCCTTCGCTCCCCAACTAAAGCACTTGATTACCGTTGATATAAACATACTATACTAGTCCATAAGCACAGTATGGGAGAACTTGGTGATAAGCATAATACCAGTTGACTCAATTGATTGCGACTTGCTATGGGCTCTGCGGGCTCTGCGCGATGCAAGACAGCTGAGAGGAGACGGTGTGTGTGTGCACTGCGTCTATATCCCAAAATGTACATTTGATAAGTAAAAGTAAGCTAGCTAAGTTAAGTAATCTAGATATCTATGATTGGAAACGAAGTACTATCCAGTTAGAATTATAGAAGATCTAGTTGTGTTTTCCTGCTGGTCTCGCTGCCTGGGGTTTGAACAGACTTTGGGATCAATTACAACTTCTCCATATAGGCTATTAGAACTCTGCATCCTTTGAAAAAAATGGTGGGATGTAAGTATCTTGTAACTTTGCAAACAATAGCAGAATTTAAATAGTTTAGTTTATGTTCAACTGGAAAAGGTAGTGAGCACAGATTTTCGTGTTTTGACTTTGCTGGGAATTACAGGGAACTGTGTGTGAAAGAGGCTTTACAGCAACCCGGGACTTTCCATGGTCTCGACCAGGGTAATTGCCCGGGTGGATTTCCCTGGTCAGTCGCATTCACACATACGTCGACCCTGGAATTTGCATGGAATCTACTGGGAAGGCCTGTATGTGTGAAAGGGGGGGGGGGGGGGGTGTGCGTGTGTGTATGACAGCTTAGTGCTCTGCTGTTGGTGTGTGTATGTGTGTGTGTGTGTGTGTGTGTGTGTATGTGTGTATGTGTGTGTGTGTGTGTGTGTGTGTGTGTGTGTGTGTGTGTGTGTGGCGTACACACCTGTGCAGAATCCAGCTCCTTCTGCTTCCTCTCAAACACCTTGTCCCTCTTGTCCCTCTCAAACTCCTTCTTGCAGCACCTCAGCAGCAGCTTGCGGAAGTTGACCGTGGTGCTGGGCTTGTCTGTCATCGGCACCTTGAGCTGCAGCAACAACAACGACGACAACAACAACAACATGTTGGGTTGAGGGGACGTTGAGAAAGGTGGGAAAGGTTGAGTGAGAGAGATAGATAGATATTAGAGGATAGGAACAGAGAGAGAGAGAGAGAGGGAGAGAGAGAGGGAGTGAGGGAGGGAGAGAGAGAGAGGGAGAGAGGGAGGGAGGGAGAGAGAGAGAAGGAGAGAGAGAGAGAGAGAGAGGGAGAGAGGGAGGGAGGGAGAGAGAGATGGCGACGACCCGAGACAGGAGAAAACATCGTCAGATTGTTTATTGAGAAAGGTGAGAAACGTTGAGTGAGAGAGAGAGATAGATATCAGCACATTTTTGGTATATATACGGTCCCGGTTGGGAATCAAACCCGCAACCTTAGGCGTTATGCTTAGCGCGGTGCTTTAACCAGAACCGCCGCACGTGTGTGACGAAGAGGCAAAGGGTGTGACGACGGGAGCTTGCGTACCGTTGCTAGGCAGCGACACATGTTCCCGTAGGCCACGGAGAAGCTGGGCTCGTCGATGGCCTTCTCGAACACCAGGTCGATGACGCCCTTCAGCCGCTCCTCCGTGTCGATGGTCAGGTCCGTCACCTGCTTCATCAGCTGGTTGAACATCTGGGGCGTCAGCTTGTTGAGGATGCTGCGGACCTTCCGGAACAGCTCCTGTGTGGAGCGGGCGGCAATAACACGGAATGACAACGATGCACGACGATGTTTAGTGAGGTAAACATTTTCCTCCTCACACTCCATTAACTACTCAGGACTGGAAAGACTTCAGTCGTAACAAGGACCGCTGAGAGCTATTTTTGTGATGTGTGTGTGTGTGTGTGTGTGTGTTTGTGTGTGTGTATTTCGATTAGGTTTACAAGGGTGTGTGTGAGTGTACGTGTGCGTGTAGTTAGGTTTACAAAAGGGTGTGTGTGAGTGTGTGTGTGTGTGTATTTAGGTTAGGTTTACAAGGGTGTGTGTGTGTTTGTGTGTGTATTTAGGTATACAAAAGGGTGTGTGTGTGATGACAGTCTAAACAGGGCTGGAGGCCCTGCTGTGGTTGAGTGTGGTGTGTGTGTGTGTGTGTGTGTGTGTGTGTGTGTGTGTGTGTTCCTACAAGAGTGTATCCATGCCAGTCGTTTTTTAAATACTCTCGGCCCGGTATTTAAAAACGTTTAACCTGCATCAGATCGATCCAGATTATTGTTAGCTATCCAGGATCAGATCGAGCTGCCTGATTTCCCCCCTATACGACTCATAATCAGACAGAAAAAAAAAAAAGCTAAATAATCGTAAAAGTTCTGAAATACTGGGCCCTGGTTGGTTCGTCCAACCAGGTGAGACTCTCCAGGACCAGGACTGGGTATCAGTGATCTAATGTGTTGGGCTTAAAAAGGCCTAGTCTAGGTGGTCTGCCTGCCTCTACCTGTGTTTTCACCACTTCCGGGTCGTCCCAGGGGGTCTGGACCTTCTGGCCGGGCTTCCAGGCGTTCTCCGACTTCTTCAGCTGGACCTCGTCGTTGGCCGACACGTTCAGGATGATCTTCCTGGGCGGGGGCCGCCGGGCCCCTCCCCCCATGTTCATCATCTGGGAGAGAGGTAGAGAGAGAGAAGGAGGGAGGGGGAGAGGGTAGAGAGAGAGAAGGAGGGAGGGGGGGTGGGGGTGGAGGGAGTAGAGAGGGGGGAGGGAGGGAGAGGGTAGAGAGATAGACAGAGAGAAGGGAGGGGGTAGAGGGGGGAGGGAGGGAGAGGAAGGGGTAGAGAGGGGGGAGGGAGGGAGAGGGTAGAGAGATAGAGAGGGGGGAGGGAGGGAGAGGGTAGAGAGATAGAGAGAGAGGGAGGGAGGGGGTAGAGAGGGGGAGGGAGGGAGAAGGGAGAGGGAGGGAGAGAGGGAGAAGAGGGTAGGGAGAGAGAAAGAGTGAGAGAGCAAGTAAGATTGAGAGAGAGAGAGACACACAAACAAACAAACACATACCCACATCAACATCTGCATGGCATCCCTTCCCGCAAAGGCCCAAAAAAATCCCTGAATCTCCTCAAATTAGAGCTTTGATTTGACGATTTTTCATTCTCTTTTAGATTTAATCTATGCCCTTTTAAAATGTGGCCGACACCAAAAAACCACAACTTCTCCTCACGGCACGACCGCACGTTCACCATCACTTATCTCCCCGGTCGGAACCCAAGAATGTCTTTTCTTTCTTGTTTTTCTCTTTTTTTTAAAAATGTATTTACTACAACATCAGAAGGCTGAGATTCAACAGAGAGAGAGAGAGAGAGAGAGAGAGAGAGAGAGAGAGAGAAAGAAGGGAAAGATATAGAAAAAAATAAAGATAAAGTATAATTACATGAGCGTGGATGTGTGCGTGACTCACGGCGTCGCCGCGGCCTCCGACCAGCTGCCTGCCGCCAAAGTCTGCGAAGGCCGGGGTGAAGTCGGGACCCCGAGAGATCACCCTGGAGTCCACGGACCCCCGCACCGGCACCTTGTTCTGGTTTATCTGGGGGGGGAGAGAAAGGGGGAGGGAGGGAGGGAGGGAGGGAGAGTGAGGGAGGGAGAGAAGGAGAGAGAGGGAGGGAGGGGGGGAGGGAGGGAGAGAGACAGAGAGACACAATGAACAGGCCAGCAGGGGGAGCAGTGAGAAGACAGCAGTGAGGGGGGGGGGGACCGGCCAGACCCTCCCCTTCCTCCCCCCTCCTCATCCTCCTCAACCCCCTCCCCCCCTCTCATTAGGATCTAACCCACTGGTGCTCTAAACGCTAACATGTCATACACATTAGATACTGTAAATAAACTACCTCACTGTACTCATAACTGTATGTGTGTGTGTGTGTGTGTGTGTGTGTGTGTGTAGACAAACTCATTACTCTGGAGGGGCTGCTGAGAAAAAATCTATCTACATTTTTATTGACTGAATAAGCCAGACTCATGGAGTAGTTTGCTCCTTACAAACAAAGAGTTCCCCTCTGAGGGAGGAAGAAGACAGCTTCCATTGCTCCCATATTCCACATGTCTCAGTTTTTAGACCTCAATATTGACTGAGCCATATTGGTAGAGGGTTCAGGGCCTTCCTCACTGCTCTGGCTGACATACAAACACACACATTGTCTAAAACACACTCACATAGACACACACAGACACACACACACACACACACCTTGTCCAGCACTACGTCACTGATCTGAGGCAGTCCCTCTGGCTTCTGCACGCAGGCGGGCGTGAACTGGAAGCCCAGCAGGAAGTCCCGGTTGTACTGGCGCTTCCCATTGGCCTCGGCCAGATCTAGACCAGCCTCTGATTCATCGGAGAGAGATGTGCATTGCTCCTCCTTTTTGCCAAGCTTCTCAAGCAACTCTGAAAGAAGGAGTTGAATTCAGATTACTTCATGTATCTACAAGTAAGATCTGTCAAACAAAAAGGGTATGAAAGATCAACCCAAGTAAATACATTTACCTTGCATAGTTTGTGTTGATTCAATCTTCTCATCTGTGCTTTCTTCCAGTTTTTGTTTCTGAGGAAATAAAAAAAGTTATTAGTATGTGTGTGCATGCTGGAATGTGTTGTTCCAAGACACACCTCAAAATTACTCACAATTCATAATGAGACATCAAGTTATGCTTATACTAAAGACTGAAATGATGGTTTATCCATGATGATATAATAAGTCAAAACCTCTATAGGCATCTAGCCTCTTGAAGAATGTGTCACCACCATGTGATGAATCTTTGTAGCACAACATTGCATTCTTTGTAGCATTCACTAGCATGCTGATGATGCTATGCTCTTCCTTACCTGAGCTTACCTTAAGTCCTATCCCAACAGTCATGCCACCCATGCCCAACCCCTGGCTCCTCACCACCCTTCTGTAGGCCCCATAACTCACCAGCTCCTGCTCCAAGGAGCTCTTTTCCTGCTGAACAGAGGTCAGGCTGTGCTGCACAGAGAGAAGCTTCTGCTGCTGTCCTTCCAACTCAGAGCTTAACTCGTTGAACTATAGCACAGGCCAGATGGTGACACCATGCATGGACATGGAGGACATTTTGAAGAAAACAAAATGACAATAAGTAAACAAAATAAATATGGAGGAAAGGGTAATAATGAATAAAAATAAATTCAAGTAAGGAATTTGATGAAAGGGATAAGCTATAACAGATAGTATCATACAGATGTATTCCATGATCAATTGGCAAATGTGTTAGTTATAACATATGGGATTGGATATACATTTGGAGATTGAAATGGTGATTGACAATGGGAAGATGGATGTAGGCCCACCTTGACGCCCTGTGAGCGAGCCTGGCTCTGGGCCTCCTCCAGCTGGGTCCTCAGGCTCTGGAGCTCTAAGTTACCTTGAGTTTCCTGGGAATTCAGGGCCTCCATAGCTGCCACCTGCTCTTGGGCCTCTCTGGCTCTGTCCTGGACCTGCTGGACTAACTTTGCTTCGTTGTCTTCCAGCTCCTTTACCTTCATCTCAGCAGCATGCAGTTTGCCCAGCACATCCTCCATCTCCACCAGGTGCTGCTCCTCAGCACTCTCCACACTGGTCCGCAGAGACTCATCCAGATGCTCTTTCTCTTCTGACACAATCAGCAGCTGTGATTTTAGCTCCTCTGTCTCCTGTGCCAAGACTGCAGCCCCTGCCCTGTGCCTGGCCCCTGCCTCCTCCAGCGCTAACTTGTGGTCCACCTTCAGCCTCTCCAAGGCACTCTTGGTCTCTACTAGCTCTGTCGCCTGGGCACCTTCCCCTTTGCTGAAGGACACCTTCAACCCCTCCATTGCTTGTTGGTGAGAGGCAATGGCAGATTCCAGCTTAGAGCGCCACAACTCTATGATGTCTGCATTTTCCTTCTCACCTTGGCTCAGGCGCATTCGCAACTGCTCGTTGTCACCGGAGAGCCTCCCGGATGAAGCCTGAAGCTGGGCCAGTGCTTCACGGTGGGCTTTCTCTTCAGCCCCCATCCTCTCCTTTAGCTCAGTCAGCTCACCCTGTTGATTGGCTTCCTGAGAGGCCAGCTGAGCTCTTAGTGTGATCACCTCCTCAAGAAGAGGTGAGGCAGTGGAGTCAGCACCCTCAGAGACCTGTTGGGACTCCAGACGCAGCCGCAAGTCGGCCACTTCCCTTGTCCGCAGAGAGAGGTCCCTCTCCAGCTCCATGATGCGGGACTTCTCGGACACCGTGGCAACCTATAGGACAGGACAACTCTGGCTCAAAATGAGTGTGTTCTGTATACACTTGCAAGACAAGGTAACTGCTGAATATCCCTGGCATCGCGCAAGTCTTTGAGGAAGGGTCTGTATTGAGTTTAAATAGGGCCCTATACAAACACGTGGCAGAGAGGTCCATCATAGCAGTAGTATAAGTACATCAAATGACACTCTAATCCCACATTTGTAATATAGGATGCCTGTTCCTAATGTATTGCGCTGCCCTCTAGTGGATATAGTTTGGTGGTACCATATCAGTTCTCACACAGCACACCTCTGGTGTTTTGAACTTCACCCCCCAGGAGCTGCAGTGTCTCCTGGTTTTCATACTTCGAATTAGATCTGGAAACCCAGACGTGTACACTCTCAGTGATTCATTACATCAATTGAAAAAAGAAAACCAGCAGAGACTGTGGCCCTTAAGGATTGCAGTTGAATGCCCTTACCATATTGGTTGTGATACACCTAAGGGAGGAACACATTGGCTAGGAATAGGAGCAGGAGAAAGACTTGCAAGAGATGGGGAACCCCAGATAAGCAGGCTGGGAGGGTCAGGTGTCTGAGACACAGGATAACTGGGAACAAGGGGGGGTTGGGGATAGGGAAACTGACTGGCTACTCAGCAGCACCAGCATCAGGGCTTAAAGTGGGGAAAAATGCTGCGCCTGAAACTTTTTCTTGGGGAGGGGGGTCACAGTTTGAGATATTGGGAGAGCGGGTACAGAAGACAGCTTCTTGTCTCAATGTTTAAATGCATTAATACTATTTTATAGTCAATACAAAATATATGTCTCAATGTTAAAATGCATTAATACTGTTTTATACTCAATACAAAATAAACGTAATGCTTTGTACTACTAACATACATACACCTAGACTAGAGACTGTCATCATTCTCTCCTAGTGGGAGATCTTACCTCACAGATGAGGACAGTGGGTGAGTCTTGGTCTGGTTGACCGAGGTCTGGGTTTCCCACAGGGTGGGTCAGGACACACGCCTGAGTCACTGGCAGATCCTCCACGCCGTCCACGGTCAGGACTAGTAATATCAAACATGATTATGTTTATTGGTAGGGTTTCTAGAATGTTCTACAGGCTACATAGGTGGTTCACAACAACACACAAGTGTTGTAATCATTTCTGGGGCCTCATTTATAGAACGTGCTTAGATCAAATGTTGATCTTACCCGTGTCGTACGTAGAAAACCACGTCAACGTAGTGATTTATACAATTTCAACGTGAGTCAATTTGACCGTGGAAACGATCGTAGCTCGACGTCGAGTATTCAACTTGCTTACGCACATTACCTACTGGTTATGCGGAGTTATTACAGGCATGTGAGCCGCACTGCCTACTGTAATTCATGCAAGTGGCTCGTAATAAAATTAACGATGTTGTTATCAGCCGAGAAAATGAGTTTAATTCAAGATTTAAAGGGAACTGATGTTTATGATTGTATCTCAGTCTTTCTTTATAATATGCCTCCGGAGCTGTCTATCTCTCTTCAACATGCCTAGTGCGTTCCACAACGGACCTTGCCCGGCCACGCGCTCAATTATACTGGATTTACCCGGTGTCTGGGAGTGAGCAGCCATATAAGAATAAGACCATTATATTATTACAGTATAAGCAGCACTCGATAAAAACAGTCAAAATCGCCCCCCCCCCCTTTCCATACTTTATGTCATTTTATCAATGAACGTGGTATTACTGCTATTTCAAGGTGCGAGGGGGCACGGCACGCACACATGCAATGACATTTTTACCAAGTTACTGACACTGAAGTCACTGACGCTGTGGGGATGCTAAAATTGTCCTCTTATGATCAAATCCACCACCTCCCCTGATTTTCTTTTACAACTTGAGTAGAGTATTTAAGCATGTGCCTGGTTAGTTGTCATGATCAAACGTTTCAAATGCAACTTACAGAGAAGCCACCCTTCTCTGCCCTCTCCCGCTTCCAGACGAACGGCTACCCTATATTATATTATATTATATTATAGCACTTGTCTTAATTCAGCCGCTTTTTTTTTTCTTTTCTTTTTTTTCCTAGCACCAGGGGAGCCCCCCTCCCAAATGTCGTTGTTTGGTACCTGTACTATATCAATGACAATAAAGACCATTCATTCATTCTGTGGTAACCTAACTAATGAATAATGGGAATGCCATTCATTCATTCATTCATTCATTCATTCATTCATAGAAAACCGACAAGGGTTGCGTTCGTAAAGTCGTTCTGATAGCGCCGGAGCGCACACTGGGTTCAACGTCCATAAAGGGACCGAGTAATTAGATTGGACGAGAGGCATTCCCATGAGTGCTGGTCAGATTTCCAGAGCGTGTTTACGAACGCACCCGAGAGCAGCGAGCTAACGTACCGTAGCTATGGTAACACAGAGGACATGGCTAGCCAGCTAACGTTAAGACGTGGATGTTGTAACGTTAACTAACTACAGATACCTGAGACCAATACCAATTATAACAAATAACTGACGTTTGAAAAATAACTGACATCTGAAAAATAACTGACATTTGAAAAACAACTGATATTTCCGCTGTTTCGCCTTGGTGGGGAGTCTAAAGATAGCCTCTCTCTTAACAACACGACCGCCTGATATGTATAATCAAATGTGATATGTAATGTAGATATGATTGATAACCTGCAGTGTACATATCTACTTTTCCCTTCTTGTTTTTAGTTTTTTTTTTCCTAGCACCAGGGGAGCCCCCCCTCCCAAATTTCGTTGTTTGGTACCTGTACTATATCAATGACAATAAAGACCATTCATTCATATAATTGAGCCGCTATCACAGGGCGTTAATACAAACCTCACCTGCGTTCATTTTACCTGCGTTGGTATTTATAGAAGGAAGCACGCAACTTTAAACCATCTCAGCCCGTTTTATAAATAATTGTTCACGTCCGTTTAGAAAAATGTGCTTACGTGAAAGTCAAAGATGAGATGACGTTCAAGTATTTTTTTTATTTTTTTTTATTTATATATGAGGCCCCCTGAACTAATAAATGCACTTTATAGTGGGTTGATGTTATGTACTGTAACGTGATTTGTAAAATTCGAGCCATGCTTGCCGTAGCTAAATTACCATCCAACTTTGTCCACTCAGTGGACTAGAAGGAATAATGACATTGACATTTCGTGAGCTTAGAATGATAAGGTTCTATCTCCGTTTAGGGCAGTTCAGAGATAACTGTAACCTACCTTCCTCCTCAGTGATAATAACAGGGGCCTCTTCAGAGCCCCAGGTTTTATAGATGTAGTAACCAGCAGCGGCTGCCAGGCCAGCCACACAGACACATTTGCGTCCTCCCAGCTGGTTTAGAACACAACTCATCTTTTAATTAATCGTCTCTCTCTCTTGTTAGCTATACTTCTTACATCTCCTACTGAAATGAAAGACTGTCTGAAACTGCGTTCCTTTGTTTTGACTATAGAATCATATGACATCACTGAAATGTCACCTTTTATGATGTCACAATGTACAGATCACAAGTGTTTGACAGCTCTCTCTCTAAGAGAAACTAAATCCTACATCTGTGGGGGTCGCTAATAATACATGACCACAACCATTATTTGATCAAAAATGTAAATGTAATGAGTATTATTTATATTTATTTATATGAGAAATATTCTAAAATAAACACGTTTTCCAAAAGAACTACACGCACCAGCATTAATCTCCTGTGAATGACAGTATGCCTTTGACTGCCTGCACTTTACCACCAAGACACTATGGGGCGCAGTAGAATATTGTGCAACAGCAGAATATGATCGTTGAGAGCTTGCGAATGTGAAAACACGATTATTGAGGAGAAAACATTCCGTAGCTAGGCACGTACGCAAGTTGAAATAATCTCTGTAAGACGTTCAGTTTCTTGATCCGCCATCTGTATGTGCAATATATTATCCTCGTCCATATAAAAAGAAGGACTATCACACTCACATGTTCATATTATTGGTTTATTTACCAAAATCTTCACAGCACCAGCAAACTCCTCAATACTGTGGTATCCATCAACTTGTCTGAAACAACATTCGCGCCAAAACGGATATTTATACATAAACGTTACGTGATATATATATATATATATATATACATAAACATCACGTGTTACACATGTCACATGTACAGATAACAATATAACCTTCACAATAAATGTGCACAAGGCACTACAACACAAATATGTACCATGAATGTACACTCATCCTAACACATGAGAACACACATCCCAACACCCCCACTTGTTCTCATCATCTGAAGCCGAAAATGATGATACCCATATTAGTTTCCAAAGAAAAAACTCTTGAATTTTCTGAACTTAAACTTAACTACTGGCTTTGTAAGTGTATCTGCAGCCATGTCTTCTGATGGACAGTAAACAATATCTATTTTTCCTTCACTGAGTGCATCACGAATAAAGTGATATTTTACATCAATGTGTTTGGACCTGTCTGTTCACTGGGTTCTTACTTAGTGCGATGGCTCCCTGGTTGTCTTCATAAATCTTTGTACAACACTAATTAAACTTTACCTCCCGATGTCACAGCTTGACAAACTAAACGAAACAGTTGGATAGCGATAATACGATAGCTTGAAATACTGTAGACTCTATTATCCATGCCGTTTAATAGTTGAGTTAGATACATGCTTTCCTGAGTAGTGGTGGCTAGACTGACGTATTCAGCCTCACATGTCGAGAGTGCTACAGTGGGTTGTTTCTTTGACTTCCAAGATATGGCAGGGCCTTGTTTTGTCAGGCTAAAACAGTACCCTGTAGTACTACGTCTATCTTCCACAGAAGATGCCCAATCAGAATCACTATAAGCTATAAGACTTAAGTCTTCATCAGATTTCTTAAAGCACAACTCATAGTCACTTGTCCCTTTTATGTATCTCAAAACATGTTTAGCAGCTACTAGGTTCTCTGCTTTTGGGTTTGCCAGTGTTTGTGATAGTTTACTAACTATCCAGCTAATATCTGGTCGGGTACAAGTCATAGCATAGATCAAACTGCCTATAATCTTTGCTGGTGTCACTCTCCTCGTTTCGGTCACCTTCCACTTTTAGTTCACATGGTGTATATCTAGGTTTACAGTTTGACATTCCAAATCTATCAAGCATTTTTTTGGATGTATGTTTTCTGATTCATTTTGATTTCCTCTCCCTTTTGCTCATACTGAATGCCCAGGAAAGATGATATTTTTCCCAGATCCTTCATATTAAACTGGGCTTTCATGTTTTCTAAAACTCTTAAATGTCACATTTCTTAATCATTTGAACACTGTATCACACTCACCCCACAATGCTTATCAAATCGAGCAAACAACATATCAAATAAGCTAAATCCAAAAAAGAAACTGTCATACAATAGCAATATAATAAATGACACTTCTAAGTGATTTTCCTCTACGTGTCTTTAGGCATATTCCACCTAGCATACTTAATGAAAATGCAATGAGTCATTATGGAGGAATACCACATGGGAAGAGCCACACAGAACAGCGTCATGAACAGTGCTAACAGAAGGACACCAGTCCCTGCAGCCCCCCAAAGGCAACTCTCTGTTGGTGCAACTTAAGCTCCTGGCCGTCACACTGGCAGATGGGGTAAACCATGCCATGAAGTGGAAAATAGACCTCTTGTGTTTTTAATGGCAAAGAAGACTTCAAGCAAGACTATGCGGTCTGCTGCCAAACTCACCAAAAGTGAAGCAGAGGCAAGTGTTGAACAATTGTACCATGCCAGCCCACTCAGTGTGAACGGTGTAAAAGCAATATTGAAATGGTATCATATAACCAAACTGGTTTTATAATTTTAGTATAGTACTTTCATTTGCAATAACAGACACCGTCATGTTTAATTACATGTTTAAAATGTTTAAAACTATTATTTTTTTTTTTACATTTTTTATTTAAATTTCTTTATTTTCAAATATGAATGACATTTTAAAATGTATGGACATCTTTGTACATTTGTGTTGCAATCTTCTTATGTCAAATGTGGATTAGAAAAGACAAATGTCAAAACAAAAAATAACTCAATGCTGCCATCTTGTGTTAAGTTTAGGTCAACCTTAAAGTTGTGCATTACACATTTAGTGCTAAGACAGCTTGCCATCATTCCTACAAACTCACCTCACAGCGCATTGTTGACAGATTGCAGTTCATTGACAGTTAAGTCTGCGTGCAGCATGGGTTCCAGTCTTTCCATTTTCTTATTGCAGTATAAGTAGTTACTGAAGACCAACAAGTTACCATTGTTGCTCCTGCCTGTCCGCATTTCATCAAACCATAAAGAAATGCAGCTGTCATAGCACTGAATGAGGTGAAACTGTAGGCGTGACAAACTGAATGACGTCAAATTGGCATGACATAAGCTGAATCTTATGTTTGCGTACATCCCCTATAATAGGGGCCCGATTACAGGCACCTCTGGGACATGAGGATGCCTCTAAGGGTGGGGGTGCAAACATGTTTGTGAGGGTGGTAGGATGTCTGTAAACTGGAGGTATGTCTGTAGTGGAGGGGGCAGAGGGAGCTGCTGAACTACAGCTGTCTGCATCAGAGTCTCAGAGCCCAACATCACCCTGATCTGGAGCCTGCAGAGGTGAGAGAGAGAGGGCAGAGACACTACACACAGACACAGACACAGACACAGACACAGACACAGACACAGACACACACACGCACACACGCACAGACACAGACACAGACACATATGTGGCTGTTATATACTCGCCAAATAGACCACTAGCCCATACCACCTAAAAACAAGTGAACTACATAATTGGCAGTTCATGAGAATACACACGTGAAATGTGAGAGATGAAAGCACAAGTAATGCGATGGAACCAGACACAGATTCTACCCAAAGTTGCTCGTTATTATTCGGAAAAAAGCTATGATTGACATGTCTGTGCGTCAGCCATTATGTTTCTTCAAATCGATTCATATCATTGTTGATGGCCACAAAATAAAAATGCCCATTTTGTTTGCAACATAGGACACTCAACTCACGATTCGATACGATTTTTCTTTTTAAGTATTTTTTTCTGAGTGGGGCAGTCCCACTCATATTTCTAATTTTATTGGACAGATATAGTGAAGACAGACAGGAAAGTAAGATACATATACCGATAATGACATCTCTGTACACCTCTACTATCAGGGTAGAGTGTTGGGATCAGGGCAATATGCAATTGGGCAGCTATATTCTGTTTTACACTTGACATGTGTCTTACCTTGGTGTGAGCGTGGAGTCCAGGTGTTCTGTGTCCGTCGCTGGTCAAGTATGTCTAATAGCGGCCGCGGGAGAGTCGACCAATTCTGAAACTCCAGGAAGTAACTTAGCACCTCAGGCTCCGCCTTCTTCAGCCTGAAACCAATCAAACACAACAGACGATGTAAAGCAGTGACATTAGCTTATAAGAGTTTCTGTATGTGTGTGTGTGTGTGTGTGTGTGTGTGTGTGTGTGTGTCTTACATGATGGGCTGCAGGAAAAGGGAGGGCTCCAGTCCTGCCTGCAACAGAGCGGGAAGCCAGTAGAGAGCAGTCCGTAAGCCTGTGTTCAGCGCCACATACAACAGCTCACTCAACTCCTCTGGCGTGAACATGCTTCTGCTCTTCTCCTCTGGTCCGGATATGTTGATGCTCTTACTCAACTGCTCTGGTCTGGAGATACTCCTCTGCTGGATTATTTGCTGCAGCTGCTCGGGTTTGTGGGTGCAAATGGCATAAATCCATACCTCCTGATTTAAACTCGCCCCCACAGCTAACAACAACCGGACAGATTCACTGAGACAGAGAGAGAGAGAGACACAGAGAGAGAGAGAGAGAGAGAGAGAGAGAGAGAGAGAGAGAGAGAGAGAGAGAGATGAGGGTAAAGGTAAGACTGGTGGAGTGCAAGGGAAGTGTGTGTGTGAGTAATCAATCCATGTCACTCATAGTGTGTGTGTGTGTGTGTGTGTATACCTCAACACACACACAGAGCGGTTATCTCTGAGGGCGTAGGATAGGGGTGACTCCGAGCCAAAGACAGAGTTACAGTTCTGGCCGTCTGGGCTGAAGCCCTCTCTCAGCAGCAGCTCCACAGCGTGGCTCTGTCCATTCACCACAGCCATGTACAACGGACTCACTGAAGACTCTCCACGGTCACATGCACGATCCGTCACAGTAATAAGCTTGGCTAGGATACTGCAAGGACAAAGACAAAAACACCCACCGACCCACCCACCCACACCCACACACACACACACACACACACACACACACACACACACACACACACAAACACACCCACACACATGTGAGAAGATGCCATGTTTCTTTGAGCAGGAGAAAATATGTTTCAAATGCATGTTTGCATACCTGATGTGTCCGAACTGCGCTGCGGCGTGGATGGGGAGCTGTGGCCATTCACCATGGCAGGCTAGGTTTGGGTCAGCACCGTGGGTGAGGAGAACATCCACACAACCCTCATGCCCTTCTTGAGAGGCAAGCATCAAGGGCGTAGCCAAGTCCCATGCCTGGGCATTAACATTCGCACCTACAACCAAGACATATATTAATATGCAATATATCACAGTATTTATAGGCAGTATATTGGCTCCCATAATATTTATATATACATATAATATATATATATATACATACATACATAGCATTGGATGCTTGTCTTTCATCTTTTTTGTCGTGTAAACAACTGTAATGATTATGCACATGAAAAATATAAACAACTCCACCAGTAAGCCATCACACACAAGCAGCCATTTACAAAAAGCATACAGATGCAGAGCTGTGTACCTGCATCAATGAGGATTTGCAGGCATTCCTGCTGTCCGTACTGTGCAGCTACAAACAAGGGTGTGATCTTGTAGTCGTCATACACTTCAAGAATACACTTGCCCGCCAGGATACACACAATCTCCCTGTAACCCTGAGGAGAGAGTGGGAGTGAATTGCTGTGTGTGTGTGTGTGTGTGTGTGTGTGTGTGTGTGTGTGTGTGTGCCCGACTGGCCCCACCTCCTCTACACAGCAGTCGGGCTGCCCGATCACGTCTCTTCACAACACTGGCTCCCCGCTGGTGGAATGAGCTCCCCACGCCGCGGCTGTCAGAACGGCAGAGTCACTACCCATCTTCCGTCGTAGACTGAAGACCTATCTCTTCAGGTTACATCTTAACTGCTCACAATGAGTTATGAATAGTCACAATGACCGCGGGAGGAACCTGCTGCTCAGAGTCAATGGAGAGAGGGAATCTTAGGTGAGAGTGCACAAGGTCTACAGTCACAACAATAGGGAAGATTGAGAGGGGGAGTACATATCGTGGCATGTTTCAACTACCTAATTTGGCACCGTCCCCTTCATCCTCTCTATTTCACCAGAGCATAAATGGCTAAAGTGACAATGTAAATATTCATTTTTAACACCAAGCATGCAGACAGCCATCATCGCAAAGCTCTCCCAC
Organism: Nansenia antarctica; assembly: GCF_963989245.1. NCBI lineage: Eukaryota > Metazoa > Chordata > Actinopteri > Argentiniformes > Microstomatidae > Nansenia > Nansenia antarctica. The sequence goes on along the minus strand of NC_137685.1, from coordinate 14,939,494 downwards.
TCGTTTCTCACCTGCAGCCCTGAGGAGCACACGTACACACGCCGTGGCACCGAGCGCCGCAGCTTCGTGGAGCGCGTTCCAGCCACGGTTGTCTCTGCTGTCCACGCTGAGGCCCCTCTGGGTCAGAGAACGCACCAGCCCCCGGTCGCAGAACCTAGGATGGTAGGGGAAGGTAGGGCAATACCGCTACCTGATTGGTTGGCGAAGCACTCGTGAAGAGCCCCCTCATCGTGAAGAGCCCCCTCACTCGCCAGCCAATGAGGGGGCTTCGCCAACCAATCAGGTAGCGGTATTGCCCTACCTTCCCTGCTTCGCCAACCAATCAGGTAGCGCCGGCAGGCCCGGATTAACCCCCTAGGGTGCCCTTGGGTGACCAGACATGATGTGTGCCCCCCCCCCCCCCAACACACACACCCTCCTACTTTGCAAGTGAAAGTGTGATATTTACTATGGTTACAAAACCCATAGATTTACAAGAGCATATAACTACAGTACAGGCTCATCACAGTTGGGCCTAATGCCGTAGTATAGCCTTTACACTGATGCTCAAATCTGAATGCAACTCACATCACAATGCAACACGACTTTCTATATATAGGCTAATTATTTCCATCATAAATGGCCTGAGACTACATGCTAAACCATAACAAAGGGGGAAAATGCACATACTGTATACTACAATAAAACAAGCTCAATACCAACCAAGTCCAATAACGACTGTTGCAGGCATATAAGAATAAGAACATATTGTCTGTCAGCATTAATGAAGCGTACTACAGGTATTATGGAAATAAACAGCGCCTCTCTCTTTGCCGCTCTGCTCACCTTCGTGATGCTGTATCAGACGTAGGCTATAGCCCTGTGATGCTGTATCAGACGTAGGCTATAGCCCTGTGATGCTGTATCAGACGTAGGCTATAGCCCTGTGATGCTGTATCAGACGTAGGCTATAGCCCTGTGATGCTGTATCAGACGTAGGCTATAGCCCTGTGATGCTGTATCAGACGTAGGCTATAGCCCTGTGCATCACACAGCCTGCCCAAATCAGCCACAGCCTCATATTAGCCCCAAATAATCATAAATAAGCCTTACCTTTAGCAGAACTTATTTTTTCTTGATTTTACGCAGGCAAAGTCGTTTACTAAATCCTCAAAGTCCATCTCTTTGACCAACTCGGATTCAATTGCCAGCAGGGAATCTTATTATTATCAGGCCTCTCTTATTGCACTATAGTTCTCTCTCAACGCTTTGGTAGAGTCAGTCCTACAACTCCATCTAGTACTGGACAGTGGTTTTAGAGTCCTGCTGATGTTCACATCCTTCTTTTAAATATCCGGCTCCATCGGTGAGGGGATGCTGCACAAAACGCATACAATGACTGAAGTAGGTCAAAGAAATCACTCGCATCCTTACAGCTATTAATGCTGTTTACACCGACACCATGAAGGGAATGTCCAGCACAGGGCACGTAATGAATCAGGGGGTTTGCTTTTTTAAGATGCGCCTGGAGGCCGTTATATTTACCCGACATGTCTAACCCCAGGTCATGACATGAACCATTCTTACTCCACATTCAGGTCATGACATGAACCATTCTTACTCCACATTCAGGTCATGACATGAACCATTCTTACTCCACATTCAGGTCATGACATGAACCATTCTTACTCCACATTCAGGTCATGACATGAACCATTCTTACTCCACATTCAGGTCATGACATGAACCATTCTTACTCCACATTCAGGTCATGACATGAACCATTCTTACTACACATTCAGGTCATGACATGAACCATTCTTACTCCACATTAGGGCTGCACGATTAATCGATTTTAAATCGAAATCGCGATTTGAAATGATGCGATTAGCTAATCGCAAAGCCTGCGATTTGCCTGCGATTATTTATTTATTTATTTTATTTTTTTACCTTTATTTTACCAGGAAGTCACATTGAGATTAAAACCTCTTTTGGAAATTTGATCAGCACTCATGGAATGCCTCTTGTCCAATCAAATTACTTGGTCTCTTTATGACTTTGAACCCGGCGCTCTCAGAGCGAATTTACGAACGCAGGCATAGGTTGTGTCACGACAGTCAGTCCAATTATTATGAGACTTTGGGCTAACGTAACGGAGACAATTAGACACCACATGGCTTACTGGACGTATGATAAACGTTAGTATGTTATAATTGCGACAGGTAAGTGTACAATTTCACTATACTAACTGTACCAGCCAAGTGCATGTCGGTGCTGTTAGTCCAGCCTTAAACTTAGCTTAGCTAACTTGTAGTCTTCGAGACGGTAGCTTAGCTTAGCTACTCATGCTAACCCGGCGTTAAAGTACAGACACAGAGTTGACAGTCTCAGCAACCTGCGGGTTGGTGTTTATATAGTATAGCAGGCTTATGGATACATGGAAGTTAACTGTTCTGTTGTCAAACATGAATGTGTCCTGTATGCATAACCTCATACCATTCGTTCATACCAGCCGGCTTTAAAGACGCAGAGGTTAGCCTAGCCTAGCCTTGGGCTGAAGTATGTCACAGATTCCTAAGTCAAGGTGACGTGTGTCTGTGCTCCATAGTCAGAGACCACCATTCTATCATTCATCAGTTCGACTGTTGACCGAGTCATCTAGATGTGGTCCTTTCAGTTATAGTCACAGTGTATCCCCAAATGATCATTTTAATAGCTGGATCATCTTAGAAAGTAGCCACCTGTCTAGATGAGATGAGGTTATCATATATACAATTCATATCTTTTAAGTTCTCATCCTTGCATTAGAATTAGAGCAGTTAATAGTTTGATGGTATCATGTGGTAATGCTCTCTGAAAATAGGTGATAGACAGATTCGACAGATTCATCCAATCACCTGCCAAGTATTTTTTGAAAGTACCTGCCCTTTTCCAAACAGCTTCCAATTAAGCTTTCCTAGATGGTTGTGTGAAACAAACCACCTGAGTCAGGTTAGTAATGCTCCATCACATGTTTTAATCTGAAGCTTGATTTTAAAGCAACCCAACTTTAAAGCAACCCAATGTAAGTTTAGTTCTTTCACTCGTAGCTCGGGCTGTGGGGGTGCTAGAGGAGGGAGCCTCTAAGTCCCCTGAAGACGTACAAACAAACTGCACGTTGATACGACCTTCCTAGGCGGAGATATGGCCACACTTTACAAAAACTTCCTTTTTTTTTTTCTTTTTCTTTTTTTTGCTATTTAAAAAAATAATAATCGCAAATTAATCGCAATCGCGATATCTGTCCAAATAATCGCAATTCGATTTTTTTCCCCAAATCGTGCAGCCCTACTCCACATTCAGCAAGACTTGCTCCAGTGTGGCTGTGAATGGGCTCGCTCGCTCTGCTACACACACTGTTAACTTCGGTGCTAATTTTAGGCCTAGGTGAAATAAATAAAAAAGTCCAATTTTTAAGTGTGGCCGTATGTCTGGAGTCTTTGCCTTGCTTAGTTTTTCGCTTGGCAGAGCCACTCAGTTGTCGCCTGGACATTTGGATTTCTTCGTTGATAGTTTGGCGGCACTGCGTCATCGCGCACTTGTCTGTGACTGGGGGGGGGGGCACTTACACCGAAATCGCAATTATTTATCTTTTTATATGATAGCCTAAATATAACCGTTAGTTTTGTACCTATGTGGATGACTTCCAGTAAATATAGCCTATATTTTAAAAATGTGCGCAAAATATTTTAAAGGTCTCTTCATTGTCCGAATAATTTGGTGCCCCCCCATTGGCTGGTGCCCCAGGGCGTTCACCCGATGCAATATACGGATAGTCCGGGCTTGATAATTATCTCCTCCTCAGTCAAGTGGTAAGCTATGGCTGTGCTCTCAGTGACGGGGGAGGCTGGTGGAGGTAGGAACCAGAGGACAGGCTCATTGTAACACATGTATTACAATGAACCCGTCGACCTCCAGCAGCCTCCCCTGCACAGTCAGGAAGAAGGGAAAAACCTTGGAAATAATCCTATGAAGAAACCCCTCAGTGGAAACAGAGCCTGAATTAACCTCATCTGTCCTGTAATCAGCCAAGAGATCAGATAAGACTGTCAGAGGACAATCATCTGGCACTGACCATCTTCCTGAGATACAGCTCTGAAAGCTGAGGGTCAGGGGTCGCTAGGATGTAGCCGTGCATTATTGGAAGTGAAGTGAGGCAGTGTAACGAGGGTGTGTCACACAGTTACACGACTACACACAACTACCACAGTTGAGCCGATAGCAGGGGAGGCTGGTGGAGGTAGAAATGGGAGGACAGGCTCATTGTAATGCAGGGAATGGAACAGGGAATAGTATCAAGCACACATGTTTGCGTTCCATTATAATGAGCCCATCCTCCTGTTTGTATCTCCACCAGTCTCCCCTGGTATATAGCAAAAATAAAAAAAGATATATCTCTTAGTAGTGGGAGATGAAGGTAACTAAGGGTTCTGATAGATAGATAGATAGATAGATAGATCGATCGATACTTTATTGATCCCTGAGAGAAATTCACGAGTTACAGAAGCTCTGACCACAAAAACAACAACAAAATAAAGTGACAATTGAATAATAATCCAAATAAAATATATAAAAATACAAAATAAAGATAGACCAATAGACACGTGGGACCTTATCTACAGTAGAGAACTTGTTTACCTTCATCAGTTGGTTCTTGTTGTAGTTGTGGAAGTCGTACTTCCTCTGGCAGTCTTCCTTCAGCAGCAGGTTGTACAGAGCGATCCACACATGGCCGTCCAGCTTCGTCATCTTCACACGGTCCTCCGGTGGAATCTTCTGCCATTTGCCACCTGCCGTGTACTTCTCCACCTCGCCTGTAGGGGGAGACAGAGTACGGCTATAATGATATGTAGGGTAAGGGCCATGCAAGCTTAATTCATTGTTTAATGGAAATGAAAAAACGGTATCAAAGTGTATCAGTTGTTTCTGTAGTGGCTATAAAGATCATGTTTATCAACTTCATGTTATCAAACCAAAAATTGTCTTTTGATCTATTTTCCAGATTGATGTTCAGTGACGTGTGTGTGTGTGTGTGTGTGTGTGTGTGTGTGTGTGTGTGTGTGTGTGCGTGTGTCTGAGCGTGTGCAATCTGTGCATGCACTTAGACTATCCACAGATTTAAGTACGTTAACATGTGACCATGTGCATGCATTTGTGTGTGTGTGACAAACCTGCAGTGTAGCGACTCCAGGGGCAGTTCTCTACCAGCTGCACCAGGACACAGGGCAGGTTATGAGTGCACAGCATCCTACTGATCACACTGATACTGTAAAACAACAAGGGCAACCATTTTCATCAGCAACATTACTATTATCACAAGAATCTATATATCTAAAGATTAGGGTTTTTTTTTTTTTTTTTTTCAATGTAACCTTTATTTTGGCAGGGAGTCCCACTGAGATCAAGGTCTCTTTTACAAGGGAGCATACCGGTACATACAATTTAAACAAGAAAAAGGACCACATTGTTCAATGAATGTGCTGTCAAGCTGTGGGTGAAATCTGGTGAGACCTCTAAGTCTGTTCACCAGATCAGTATCACCAATCACTTTTGTTTGTTAATATTTGTATTAATAGTTAATTAATAGTTTTGATTAATCTACTGAACATCTACATGAACTACATAATTGAGTTTTCTACAACAGCATGTTTGGATACTGGATTCTGATTGGCTAGCAACAGTGGTAAATATCCCAACAACCTTCAGTATCAATGCGCCTCCCAATCTGATTAAGTACACCTGTGCTGACCTACAATGCAATCGTTGATCTTAGTGCTTCAAGTCCCACGATGTAACACATTATCTAAGTCACATTCTCGAAGTCACATTATCTAAGTCACATTATCTAAGTCCCTAACGGACCCGTCCCAGTGAATCCCATACCTGTCAGTATGGTCTGTGATGTAGCGCAGGACAGACAGAGCCTTGAGGGAGATGTCAAACTCCAGTGTAGTATTCTGCCCCTGCAACTCCTGCATCAGACACACACAGCACAGTAGAGCTCTTACAACCAAAGCACCTCCTCTATCCTGGGTTAAACAACGCTCTACTTGCCTGGAATCCAGACGGCAGATTTTTCAGTGTTGTGTTCATGTTTTTATGTTGCGTTTCCCTCAGATGTTTTCTTAAGCAGGGTACATTTACATTTGACATTCTTACCATTTAGCAGACGCTTTTATCCAAAAGTGACTTATAGTTAGATAGATTACAGGGACAGTCTCCCTGGTGTAACTTAGGGCTAAGTGCCTTACTCAAGGGCACACTAGTGGTGGTGTTCCCAGGTTGGGATTTGAAATCAAGCCCTTCTGATTACCAGTCCAACGTGGAGGGGGTGGGGTTAGGGTTAATAGTAGGAGAAACGCTGGTGTTGTGTACTATTTAAATATTTTCACGTGATTATTGTTATATCTGTATAATAATAATATATGATTATATCACGTGTGATTTGCTCCTCTGGGATGAATACAGTTCTGTTCAACTGAATTGAAGTCAACACTGCTACACTCTTCACCTGTATGGAGGAGAGGTCTGCACTCGGTGTTCCATTAAGTCTGTCCTGCTTGGGGGTGTCGTCCTTGGAGGCTCGGCCAACCAGCAGGGTTAGTTTGCGGTGACAGTAATCAACCAGGTCCAGGACCGAGTCACCAGCTGCCTCACAGGAATCCTGTAACCATGGCAGCACACACAAACTGTATTCAGTGGCATCCTATGATACACACGTGTGTTTGATACCATTCCTCATTCCGTCCCATGCATTAGAATGAGCCCATCCTCCAATTTCTACCTCCACCAGCCAACCCTGCACCTCACTGATGGTTCGATTGTAATTTACACAGTTAAAGTACACATATAAAATATACATAGAGCTTCACAATGATCCTGAGATGTTTAAAAAAAAACAAGCAAACTGCAAACATTGCTAGTGTTGTGCTGAGGCGTATGTAAACTACTGCTCACCTTATGATACATAACTGTTTCCAGAAGGTTTATGATTGAAACCTCGTGGCGAATCTGAATGTCAGACAATAGAGCAGAAGAAACAATGGAATGAACTGTCAGTATAACAACGACATCAGCATGTGAATACAGAATGTCAGTGGAGGTAGGAGGTGGTGCATTCCTTGCATTACACTGAGCCCCGTCCTCCGATTTCTACCTCCACCAGCCTCCACTGTAATATGATCACAGCGGAGGTCAGACACGGTTTCTCCTCTCACCACCATATACAGAGGAAACGTGCTCTTCGGATCGAAGTCCCGAAGCTGACAAAGAATAGGAAACACTTTTTGTTTCCAAACCTCCACCAGAATCATCTCATGGACCAAGGTGGGGATCTGAGGAAGAGGGAAAAGGAGAATGAATGTTGTCAATGGAACCAGCCAGGGCAATGAGTGGTCTTATAATTGATCCTTCCTTCCTTTCTAGACTGAATGAAATCACTGATCTGATATGACTCGATGGGTGAAGGCAATGCATGCTGTGCAAAGCGTGTTTAAACCAAACCCAATCCAAGCTAATTGAGTATGTTACTTCAAGGGGGAGGAAGGAAGGACGCATCGTTAGAGTATTCGAACGGGCCCCATCATTGGAAGCACACTACTAGTGTTATTATCATTATTATACTTGAATTATTCCAATTGGAACAAGATCGCCTGACTGTCTTAAGACATTGATATTCAGTGTCTTAAGACACCTCAAGATGTTCTGTGTCTTCAAGACACAGAAAATATGGCTCTTATGCTCCATGTCTTAAGTGAGTGCATGTGTGCATGTCTTCAGGTTAGGTCTTAAGACATCTTGACAGACAAAGGGACAGTTTCACAGACAAGGCTTAAGCCTAATCCTGGACTAAAAAGCATCTTCAATGGAGATTTTACATTGAAAGTGTGATTTAGTCCAGGACTAGGCTTAAGCCTTGTCTGTGAAACCGGCCCAAAATGTCTTATTTTGGTTAATTAAGCTCACCTTCCCGTGCGACACCAGGAGCTCCTTGATGAACTCGTCCTGCGTGAATGAAGCGACTATCGCCTGCATGTAGAGTTTTTCTATATACTCGTGTTGTCTGAACCACCTGGCGATCAAGAAACACAACGGAATTAGCTACAAACAGAACATCATATTGCTGACAAATCGTGAGGTTCTATCTCAATTTTTGTCAAAATTGAGTTCTTCACATAATCTGATCCATTAGGTGTTTATTAATGCCTGTGTGGTGTTATTTTTAAAATGTTGACATTTTTGAGTTAGTAATTAATAAAATACAAAGGTTCCATCTCACTAAACATAATGGAACGTAAAAACTTTGACGCTCAATATCTCTGAACTGCCCTAAACGGAGATAGAACCTTATCATTCTAAACGGAGATAGAACCTTCTCATTCTAAACGGAGATAGAACCTTCTCATTCTAAACGGAGATAGAACCTTATCATTCTAAACGGAGATAGAACCTTATCATTCTAAACGGAGATAGAACCTTATCATTCTAAACGGAGATGGAACCTTCTCATTCTAAACGGAGATAGAACCTTCTCATTCTAAACGGAGATATAACCTTCTCATTCTAAACGGAGATAGAACCATATCATTCTAAACGGAGATAGAACCTTATCATTCTAAACGGAGATAGAACCTTATCATTCTAAACTCACGAAATTCAAAATGTAAAGTTCAGTTAGACTAGAGGCGAACCAGCTAGCCGCTAGCTAGTGTGTGTCCCTGCGATGCTGAGCAGCTTCACACACCTGGGAGAGCCCATCTCCTTCAGAGAGAACGTTTGCAGACTTCGGACGAATCCTTCTGCCTCTCCAGGCGAAAGTAACAAAGTAACTGACTCCATATCTCAGACTTGTTAAATAACAAAGCGATGTAAAACAACGTGTGACGTTTAGAAATAAAAGGAGCGAGTTACGATAACTGCCAAGGAAGGTGTTCACTTCTTCATCAGAGCAACACATCCGGGTACTTTGCTCTCCCGTAATGTCCACGCCCCTTTTTGGGTGATAGAAGTGTAGTTTGACTGGCGGTCAATGGAAATGTCTGGTCTTCCCTACTTTAATCCGATAAAATAAGAAAACCGTAGTGCTTTTTAGATATTAGGAGCCCAAATCCGATGGCCAGTTAGGCAAACTATTATATAGTGTCATTGCCGATCAATGATCGACGTCGTTATATAGAGAAAATGAATGAAATAGGGGTTGATTCATCAGAGTAGTCATACGTCATCTCCCTGTCATCAGGGATTTGTAGTTCTTCAGTTGATACTGCATAGCGCCTAAATAGGTTAAAAGGGGTACCAGAGTGCAGACCAATCCCCCCCAAGCTCCCCATGTCATTAAGTGATTACTTAAATGCTGCGTTTACATTCCCATATCAGAGCCCAGAAAGAGCTTAGCTATTACACGGCAAATCAAATGAAGAACTACAAATCCCTGATGACAGGGAGATGACGTATGACTACTCTGATGAATCAACCCCTATTTCATTAATTTTCTCTATATAACGACGTCGATCATTGATCGGCAATGACACTATATAATAGTTTGCCTAACTGGCCATCGGATTTGGGCTCCTAATATCTAAAAAGCACTACGGTTTTCTTATTGTATCGGATTAAAGTAGCGAAGACCAGAAATTCCCATTGACCACCATTCAAACTTCTACACTTCTATCACCCAAAAAGGGGCGTGATCATTCTGATGACAGGGTGATGACGCGCAATTGCTCTGATGAATTCAGTTGTCGTCGTTGGTTGTCATGGTTACTGTACACTCACACTTACACCTTACCGCCAGAGGGGGGCAGCAGAACCCCACTTTATTCAGCAGGCAGGTACATAAGAGGACACTATTATCTTTGCTACCTGTATTACCTTTGGTACTGTAAGTTAATAACTTTAACAAAGAGGCGAGGACAAACAAACAGGGTCAAGTGGGTCACTCAACCCCAAATAAGTCTGTTTATTTTCACTGCAACATTGCATACAGACAGTAGTTGTGTTAAAATCACATACGTATCATTTACATTTACATTTTTGGCATTTAGCAGACGCCTTATTCCAAAGCGACTTACAATCAATCATATCGTATCATCAGATCATACTCCACTTCTGTAAGGCTTGTATAAATTCATTAGCATTTAGTTTCCTAATGAAGCCATGTGATGTAACATTCTCAGTCTGGACCGGATGGCAAAAACCTGATGCATAGATAAGAAGCGAAATGGCCGACATAACAGGATACAAATCCCCCAAAGTCTCTGCCTTTGAATACAGACTTCCTGTTACGTGTCTCCCAGTCAGAGTGAAGGAGGTGGCGTCTTTGGTTAAGAATCGGCCGGACGGAATCGAACCGGGGACCCTGCGGTTACAGCGGGGTAACCCGCTACGCCACCTAACCGCCCCCCTAGAACCTCCATTCCTTTACTCAGTACTCAATTTGTAAAAGACAATCAGGGGAGAGGTGGATTTTATCATATGGGGACAATTTGAGCATCCCCACAGCGTCAGTGACTTCAGCGTCAGTGGCTTCAGTGTCAGTGACTTGGTAAAAATGTCATTGCATGTGTGCGTGCCCCCCTCCCCCCCCTCGCCCACAATATGTAACTCAATATGCGCAAAACTAAATGTTGAAATAGCAGTAATACCACGTTCACTGATAAAATGACATAAGGGATAGAAAGGGGGGAGGGCAGTTTTAGAAGGGGGATGATTTTGACTGTTTTTATTTCAGGGGGGGATGCCACCCCCCCTCATCCCCCCTCAACTTGAGTGCTGTGACTGCTGCCTTTCCTTCTCTCTTTGTCTCCTACTGTTCTTCTACACTGACCTTATAGACCTGAACAGATTAAAACCATCAGCTGAAAGTCGTCCTCCCTCTTGTCTTCTTCTGTCCTGTGTTTCCAGGTCAGTATCGTGAGCTTAGAATTATAAGGTTCTATCTCCGTTTAGGGTCGTTCAGAGATATTGAGCGTCAAAGTTTTTACATTCCATTATGTTTTGTGAGATGGAACCTTTGTATTTAGGATATGTAGATAGAGAGAGGAGGATGCCACTGCTTTAGATCATTGGGACACACCTGCGGGGTATTCCATCAACGTCGCTAAAGGAAAATCTAGGCTTATTTTGACAAGTCTCGCGAGATCTATCAAGATATGCCTGGATCTTTTTAAGAGTCTCGCGAGACTTAACGAAATAAGCCTAGATGTTCCTTTAGCGACGTTGATGGAACACCCCCCTGGACTGGCTGTTGATACACAGGATATATTGAGGTCCATGAGCTATAAATAACAAATAAATGGCCCAAAAGGACATTTTGAAAGTAAGTGAAATGTGTTCAAAAACAATGAAAACTAACTTGCCCTCATAGCTGGTATTGCACTTTTTGGCTGAAATAACCTAAATTAAATCTCTGACACAGTTTTTCCCATTCCTCCATGCAGAATTATTCCAGATGTGTTTGAGGGGTGTCTTGTCTTGCATGCACAGCCCGTTTCAAATCACCCCACAGCATCTCAATAGGATTCAGATCCGGGCTTTCACTTCAGCCGTTCCAGAACTCTCCATTTCTTTCTTTTGAGCCGTTCGTTGGTGGATTTACTGGCATGTTTTGGGTCATTGTCATGTTGCATGGTCCACATCTGCTTTAGCTTCAATTTTGCATGGTCTCACATTTTCCTCAAGCACCCTGTGATACAATATAGAATTCATAGTGGATTCTATGATGGTGAGCAATGACTTCTCCAACAGCATGTTTGGATACTGGATTCGGATTGGCTAGCAACAGTGGTAAATACCCCCAACTCCCTTCAGTTCAGCTCCGACCGCATTTCCAGTATCAATGCGCCTCCCAATCAATCTGATTAAGAACACCTGTGCTGACTCCGCCCACTGTTTAGCCAATAGCAGTCTACCAATCTGGAGTGGCATTCCAAGGCACCAATCACGAACAAGTTGGCTCAAAGGCCAGTGAATTGTGGCCTAGCCTACAATGCAATCGTTAATGTTGTTTATGGAACTATATTCTGTGGCGGAAGGATATATATATATATATACACGGGTGTCAAACGAAGAAGTGAGAAAACGTGCTGGTATAGAGATGGTAAGTAAGCACGCAGATCAGAAAGAGAAGATTTAAGTACATCGGCCACGTGTTGAGGAAAAGCCCGGATGACCGTCAACGCATATAATATAATATATAATATATAATAGCCCTCAGATGGACCCTGAATGATGGACGGAGAACAATGGGGGGGACGCCCCAAAGAAACCTGGAGGAGAACCGTCGAGAGGGAGCGGGACATGCTGGGCCTAAGATCCTGGGGGGTATTCCATCAACGTCGCTAAAGGAAAATCTAGGCTTATTTTGACAAGTCTCGCGAGATCTATCAAGATATGCCTGGATCTTTTTAAGAGTCTCGCGAGAATAGGCCTAGATTTTCCTTTAGCAACGTTGATGGAACACCCCCCCTGACAGGCGGCGGCCGCTGTGGCGAGGGACAGAGACCGGTGGCGTAAACTCGTTGGAGGCCCTACTCTTCACACCCGAAGAAAAAGGACCTAAGTCAAGTAAGTCATTAAGAAATGATTAATGATTGTAAATAAATGAATTTAATGTTACAACTTACAACTGTATTTTTTAATAATGTTACATCTGTGTATTTTTTATATTATGTGGTAGCTTTTGTAGAAAAGCAATTAACCATTCGAGGGCAGGGGGTTGTGGAGACATTTACCACTGGTCACTGGCGGACTCAGAGGGGGGGCAGGGCAGTGGATTGATATGGATCAATTTATACCTCTTATTAGATTATACATATTCTGGTTGTTATGTTTGCCTTTCGGTGGACAGCAAAAGAGGGAGGAGAGGAGGAGAGAGAGCAGGATGGAGTCAGCACACCAAAGAGACAGCAAGAACCAGGTGAGAAAGTGGACAGGTAGTCAAGACCACAAGTAGCCTTGAGAACCTATGGTTCTGGTGCAGCACCCTCAGCACCCCCCTTCATTACTTGTAATAGGATGTAATAAACGTTTGACACACATGGCAATAAAAAAACATGAATCTTGAATTAGCAAAACATTTTTGCTATTTAAACATGTCAGCATGTCATCACTGACAGATGACAGGTAGATAATGAAAGGTAGTAAAAAAAACTGGAAAATGATGTTGCCAGACTTGCAGACTTTTTAACCAGACCCTGTCACATATGTTTGTGTGTGATTGTCAGTGCAAAGAGGGAGAGAGGAGGATGGAGATGACAGAGAGAGAGAGAGAGAGAGAGAGAGAGAGAGAGAGAGAGAGAGAGAGAGAGAGAGAGAGAGAGAGAGAGAGAGAGAGAGAGAGAGAGAGAGAGAGAGAGAGAGAGAGAGAGAGAGAGAGAGAGAGAGAGAGAGAGAGAGAGAGAGAAAACCAGGTGAGAAAGTGGACAGATAGTGAAGTCAAGATTGTTATAGTGTCAAAACAGTAAAACAATTAATAAAAAATAAGTGATGGCTTTGTGGCTCAACAATAAAGTCTATAAATTATCATATTTGTTCTAGTCACATAATTGATATTATGATATTACAGAGATAACTTGTTCTGTTACTAATCTGTTACACTAATTGTACAAACACTGATGACTATATGATAATATGTCATTATTCTCTTAGGTCATCCTTCTTCCTCTGTGTCCCACCATCGTCTGAGAGACACTCATGTATCGTCTCCTGGCTTCAGCGACAGATCACCCCTGAGAGTGATCCCCTGGACAACCAGAGGGAATGAAGTAGGGAGGGAGTTTGTGTTCTACGCTCCTCCTCCACTGATCGTATTATCGGACGATGATGATGATGATGATGATGATGATGATGATGATGTGCCAGAACACATACTAGTATTGGACAGTGAGGATGAAGAGGAGCAGAGCCAGGGGAGCAATTCCTCATGTCCAAGTGTGGTGCTGGACAGTGACAGTGACACTGTGGTGCTTGACAGTGACAGTGACAATGACTTTGTTCACTATATTGATGACTTTGAGGAGGAGGAGGAGGAGAACGAGGAAGACAATGACTTTGTTCACTATATTGATGACTTTTGGGGCTTTTCCACTAGAGGGCTGACCCGGGTCAGCCCGGGCTGGCCTGCTTCTTTGGCGCTTTTCCATTTGTCGGCCTGGGTCGGGTCGCTTCTTTAGCTACCCATCGTGAGCAGGAACCATAGGGCCGAAGGGTACCTTTTTGCCAGGCTGCGTGTGACGTGTGACGTTGTTCACTATATTGATGACTTTGAGGAGGAGGAGGAGAACGAGGAAGACAATGACTTTGTTCACTATATTGATGACTTTTGGGGTTTTTCCACTAGAGGGCTGACCCGGGTCCCTGGGTCGGCGCACGGAGACGGAGGCCCCCCTGGTGGGGCTACCGCAGCAGCAGCAGCAGAAGCCTCCGGGTCTGGGCGGGTCACTCTCCTCCAGCCACAGCCAGTACACCATCCTCCTGGAGGAACCCCCACCACCACCCCACTCCTCCTCCTCCTCCTTCTCTTCCACCCGGCCAGGCTGCCACCACCACCACCACTGCCAGGGCAGGCCTAAGCTCCGTTCCCTCAGTGTGCAGTATGGCTGGGAGAGAGAGAGAGGCCCCAGAGCTCTGTCCGCGGTCGCTCTCGCAGCATCCAGTACTGCAGCCTGCACGAGGAGGCCTCCAAGGTAATGCTTGGATGCTGGTTCAGGACCCCAGTTTAGAGGTGTGCGTGTGTGTGTGCGTGTGTGTGTGTGTGTGTGTGTGTGTGTGTGTGTGTGTTAGGGCTGGGACGACGCGTCGACGTAATCGACTACGTCAATACGTCGACTTGCGTAATGTGCGTCGGTGCGTCGCAAAAAATGTCTAACTGCAATTGCGGCACTGCGCCGACGTGGTGGCGGGGGCGCTGTTTCGCAAATAAGTTAGCTTTCGTTTTTGCTAGCGAAATAGCTGATAGTATGTTGACTGCTCAAGGAGAATACATATTTGAAAGTACAGAATGCCTGAGAGCCTTATATTGCATTATATTACATTATATTTTGAATGGTCATCTGGTGCCTGAATATTGTGTTTTCCTTTACATAAATAATGACATTTCCACCATAAATTGATGCAGAAAGGGCACAAATTGGTGCATATCAATTCCCCAGAATGCAAGAAATTAAGTGTTTGATGTTTAAGGACCCCCAGACAGCCCTGCTTCATGGGTCCCCCCCGATGTCAAACAGGAAAAACCCTGATGGCCATGTTGGCATTCAAGTTGGCTAAACATAGCAGTGCAGTGTTTCCTCCAGGAATTTTTACATTAGTGGCGGAGAGCCCTCGTATACACGCATGAAACGCGCATGCGCGCTCAAAACAACGACCTAATTTCAACCAAAACTAGAGGGAGGATGAAAAAATAAATAAAAAGAATATACAGAATATAAACTTGTGATACCGGTTTCCATCCATCAGCTCTGAAGGTTTACGTTACTCACGGATCCAATGTCCTTCCAAACGAGCAGTCTTGGCTCCGTCTCAAACACAACAGGAAAAGTATGTCCAACTTGGCGAAAGTTTCCGAGTATTTCCAACTTGCGCGAGTTCTCCAACTTGCGACAGTTTTTCAGCAGGGATGGTTGAGTCTGCACGGTTCTCATGCCGGTTCACATTTAGACCAATCAGGAGTAGCCCTTGTGTCACGTCGTCAACTGAATGTTTAATGTCATTAATCTGATTTTGGATCAGCGGTTAGAGAGAGATGGGCGTGGATTTAGGTGCACTTTTAAGCGGGGTACACACATAAGGAATTTCAAAATCTTAACAGAAATCTTATCTGAGACAGACCCCACACATGAAGAAACAAAATCTTGGATTTGAACAGCCTTGATCGTGTTGTGTCTGGTGTGCGCCAATTTCCCCATTTCAGCACCCCACAGACATAAAGATGTTCGTTACGACAGACTCCAAACTCTCTAGTCTCGTTCCCCAAGCCATGTCAATAAGAGAAAATAAACCACAAACAAAATCATATCCATAAAGGATAAAAAACGATGGGTTCACGCGAGATTGCTCTCTAAAACCGCTAATTTCACCAAACAATCTGGCAACCCTATGGTTTCTGGTCGGAAGTATTGAACGCATTTCACATTTACGATTGCCGGCCACGCCCATTTTCCGAGCAGGTTGCCGGGAGAGTTGATTGCACAATTAAAGAGAAGTGACTCTTAACACACCTCACACTCCAGGATTTTGTTATTGGAAAATGTTAAGATCCATCTGATAACCGGGCGTTTCCAGACATCCGAAAATCGCATTAGTCAACATCCATTATAGCGCTGATCTAGGATCAGATATATTTTAATCAGCTAAAATGTTCAGAGGTGGATTTTTTATTTTTTATTTTAATTTTAATTTTAAGTGGACTGAATCAATTAGTGGCAGAGGAAATTCATTCGTGGCGGCCCGCCACCAATAAATGCATATAGAGGATAGGGATGCTCCGATCTGGATTTTTGGGGCCGATACCGATCACCGATTTTTTTCCTCAAGATCAACCGATACCGATACCGATACCGATTTTTAAAAAAATACATAACTGTAGGCCTACTGACTGGATAGCCTACATATTTGTTGCTTTTTAGACAAAAGTTTTGATCCATTAGGCACCAAGCAAACGCAGACCCATTTTTATGGCATAGTAAAAGTCTGGCCTATCACCCAGTTAGGGCCTGAAGCCCAAGTCAGTCGATATGGCTGTATAAAAGACATCATAAACGTGGCCTTCATGGTTTACATACTGTTACGTCCTCCTATGTTTTCTGTTCAGTTATCTGTCTTCCCCAGAAAAAAAAAAAAAGAAAAAAAAAAGATCGGTTTTTGCGATCGGCCATTTTTGCCGATCACCGATCGAGTCATTTGGAGTGAAATCGGCCGATTTAAATCGGAGCATCCCTAATAGAGGAAACACTGGTATTGGCATCTGTGATATCTACTCCGCTAGGTGTAATTCGGAAATCTGTTCATTGTTATTACACGTTTATTATATTCAACAATGCAAGACAGATGGGTAAATGTAACTTAATAGAGGAATTGAAGGGGATTGTTGTTATCCCAACATGATAATCAGTTGACAGCCCATACCATTGTCTTCCGACGGGTTCTTCAACAGACAGTTGGGAAGCCAGAGAGATCTTGGTTGCGCTGACATGAGACAATTGTGTCCATTCGGTACTCTAAGTGGCCTCTCTCATATAAGCCAGAGTGTGTTATGTTCACTCTGCATACACGTTAAATTCCACAACACTCTGGTCTGGTCCTTGTCCCCCTGCCCGGTCACCGCCACGATGACTCAGCAGACACTAAACCTTGTCCCTTCTTCTTCTCTCCTCTCCCCTTCCCCTTCCCCCCCCCCCCCCACCACCGCCTCTCTCCCAGGTGTGCACCCTGACGAAAGAAGAAAACCGCAAGGTGGGGGAGATCCCCGAGGACGAGCAGCTCCATGTGCTGCCCCTCTACAAGGTCTCGCTCACCGACGAGCACGGCAGCGAGGAGGGCCAGCGGCAGAAGATGAAGTCCGGCACCATCCAGGTGCTGGACAACTTCTGCCGCGCCGTCCGCAAGCTCCCCGAGCCGGAGAAGAAAACCGCGGTCGTCAAAACACACAACTTCCTGGACCCCAACATCAGCGGCGTGGCGGTGGCCCCGGCCCACGGCTCCATCCTGATTGAGTGCGCCCGGCGCGAGCTGCATGCCACCACGCCGCTGAAGAGGCCCGACCGCTCCCACCCCACGCGCATCTCCCTGGTCTTCTACATGCACAAGAACCTGTGGTACATTGGTTTATGTAATTGACCCGTCGCCGCTAGAGGGCGCCACTTCCACCCCAATTCCCCACGTCTATCTGCACGGCTGACATTGAGACTTTTCTAGGAAATAAGACACTAAATATATTGCACCGTTTTTTTTTTAAAATCTTGAGATCTGATTAACGAGAAGGCGGGAATGAGGCAATATGAGTCATGTGACTTCCTATAGAGGCGATATGAGTCATGTGACTTCCTATAGAGGCCATATGAGTCATGTGACTTCCTGTAAGAGGACGATATGAGTCATGTGACTTCCTATAGAGGCGATATGAGTCAATTGACTTCCTATAGAGGCCATAGTCATGTGACTTCCTGTAAGAGGCGATATGAGTCATGTGACTTCCTATAAGAGGCGATATGAGTCATGTGACTTCCTATAAGAGGCGATATGAGTCATGTGACTTCCTATAAGAGGCGATATGAGTCATGTGACTTCCTATAAGAGGCGATATGAGTCATGTGACTTCCTATAAGAGGCGCTGAGTCATGTGACTTCCTATAGAGGCGTTATGAGTCATGTGACTTCCTATAAGAGGCGATGAGTCATGTGACTTCCTATAAGAGGCGATATGAGTCATGTGACTTCCTATAAGAGGCGATATGAGTCATGTGACTTCCTATAAGAGGCGATATGAGTCATGTGACTTCCTATAAGAGGCGATATGAGTCATGTGACTTCCTATAAGAGGCGATATGAGTCATGTGACTTCCTATAAGAGGCGCTGAGTCATGTGACTTCCTATAGAGGCGTTATGAGTCATGTGACTTCCTATAAGAGGCGATGAGTCATGTGACTTCCTATAAGAGGCGATATGAGTCATGTGACTTCCTATAAGAGGCGATATGAGTCATGTGACTTCCTATAAGAGGCGATATGAGTCATGTGACTTCCTATAAGAGGTGATATGAGTCATGTGACTTCCTATAGAGGCGATATGAAACTCTGTCCGCGGTTTTAAAAAGACGAGACCGCTCCCGACAGAGACGATCTGCCTAGCGTTCAGAGAGGAAGTTGTCATGGTTTCATCTCCACTCCTCCAGGCTAAAACATAACGTGATGTTAGAATTATAAGGTTCTTTCTCCATTTTTGTCAAAATTGAGTTTTGTTTTACATAATCTGATCCATTAGGTGTTTATTAATGCCTGTGTGGTGTTATTTTTAAAATGTTGACATTTTTTAGTTAGTAATTAATAAAATACAAAGGTTCCATCTCACAAAACATAATGGAATGTAAAAACGTTGACGCTCAATATCTCTGAACTCCCCTAAACGGAGATAGAACCTTATGATTCTAAACGGAGATAGAACCTTATAATTCTAAGATCACGATTTAACACATTAAACAAATATGACAGAATAAGATGAAAAAGAAAAAAAAGCAAATTGTATATATCAGTCTTCACAACTGAATTTATTTCAGACATTTATTCCACAGTTAGAATTTTTTTTCCTGGAGACACATTGTGTACATAGCGATCGCCCGCAGTTTGAATCATTTCACGCAGATACGAAGTTATTATTCACCAAACAGGTACTGAAGGTTTTCATTTGTACATTGATAACGGAGCCCATTCCTCTAAGTCAGCGGTTCCCAACCTTTTTGGACTCAAGGCCCACTTAAAAATCTCAAAAATATTCGCGGCCCACACAGGCATTTTATGCATGCGTAAAAAAATGTTGGGTGTCTGTAATGTTTCTTATTATTAAGAAATAAGACTTTGTCATTTAACTCGTTAGTCACATGACTCGTAGCATCGAGTGGAGAAAACAATTATCTATATACAATCAGTACAATTGTTAGCCAACATAAACCCTGTATTATAACAAAGTAATACTGAACGTATTCCTGACATACAGCAAAATAAAACCCAAACTGGACAGTATATTCAATATATACAAGATAAACAGCAAGCAGAGAAGGACACTTAAATCAAGGATGCTGATTGTGTTGGGTGTTCCTCAGCGTGTGTCTGGTGATCTGAAGCTTCTTACTGTCTAAGACTATCTACAAAACATCAACATGAAACTTTTCTTGTAATATTAACATGGAAATCCCAGCAATAAAATAAATTGTGTAAGACCGTCGATCGAAGAACCAAACCTAGATATGCTATCCTTTATCAAGTCATTTATCATTTGTGTAACTTTTTTTTCTTCTTTCTTTTCTTTTCGTGATTAGGAAAGGTATGAACGCTTACAACTGAATACTGAGCAGGTTAAACACGTTAAATATGTTTCCCACAACCAAATAAAAAAAGGTGTTAGTATTTTACAAATATTTTTAAAAAGTAAACCTTTTATTTATTTAGGCATTTCAAAATATATTCCATCAAAAATAGTCTGACATTTTGCTGGTAGAAAATAAATGTTATATAAATGATGAGGTTTGAAGCTAAATGTTTACTGTAGAATCGTGTCATGTTAGATTTACCCTAACCTTTCTAAAGACTTCTTTTCCATCCTGTCAGAACATCTTACATATATGTTTTTTTTTCTTTTTCTTCCAGTGGATGGTGTTTAAAAGACATTTTCAAACATGCAATAACTGTCTGTCCTCACATAAAGTGCCTGTAGGGCCCAGTGACCTGGGTGAAGGCGTAGGGGGTGAACTGGGTAGACTGCCAGTCACCAGCATAGCCATGTGGGTTATTCTGCCACTGAATGCACTAAACCTTACCCTTGGGTTCACTAGTCCACGGTATAGTCTCTCAGGTGTGCTGGTCTGACCCGGGCACGGGCCGGACGAGCCTCTGGGCGAACCCCGGCCTCCACCAGTTCAGGTGGGAACTCAGCTGGACTAGCCCCTGCCGCCGCCCCGTACTTGCGGCCCCGCCGCCCCGTACTTGTACTTTGCTGGTACTTGCGCTTCTTGCCCCTGCCGCCGCCCCGTACTTGCCCTTCTTGCTTCATTTTGGCCTCCCACACGGCCAACATAAACCCTGTATTATAACCAGGGGTGCACATAACTGGTGCGCCAGTGCGCATGCGTCGCCAAAATTTATGATGCGCGGCAGATCAGCCGCTGGAAGGCGCTCTTGCGCACCAACAGCTGGAAGCAATCAAGCTGTCAAAATCCATGCTGACTGCTGCATCACTGAGGCACCCGACGAGCCGTCAAAATGTCCAAGAAGCAAGCCCCACTAAGTAATTATTTTGGTGTTCCGCCACCTCCTAAAAAAAAACACCAGACTGAGCCATTACCTGAGCCGCACAGAAAACGTGGATTTGTTGAAAAGTGGCTGCAGGATGTCGGCTGGCTAATGGCTAATGATGAGCGCACCGTGATGTGGTGCAAAATATGCCGTGAGCATCCCAATCTGGCCGATAAAAGCAACGCTTTTTATTTGGGGACAAAGAATTTCAGTCATCCACCGTTTGATAAGCATGAGAAAAGCAAAGAGCACGTTAAGATAGTTGAAACTATTGATAACAGGAGCAGCCAGGATCGCAGTCGCCCGCTTGACAGGTGGCAGGACAAGATTAGTGAAGAACAGCGTTAAGGACTGTGTAATATATTTCTCCTGGCCTTTCACAAAGCGAAACATGCACGCCCAATGCGTTCATTTGAAGAGGACATTCCTCTATTCGAGAGGCTTGGAGTTAATGTCGGGAGTGCATATCATACACGAGAAGCAGGGTCCCGCATCGTGCAGACTATCGCACAGACAATCAGCTCGGAACTGTTTAAGAAATTAAAAGCAGCAGAATTCTGGGGTCTGCTCTTTGACGGATCAGAAGACATCAACAAAACCGAGCGGGAAATCGTGTACATTGTGTCGGTGTCGAGCAACGGAGAGGTTAGCTCAGATTTCCTTGGATTAATTAATCTGGGGGTGAAGCGATCAGCACAGGACATAGTGGATGGACTTGTGCAACTATTCCAGGAATGTGGTCTCGCGGAGGAGTGGCAGACGAAGTTAGTCTCTGTGTGCACCGACGGAGCGGCTGTCAACGTGGGAGTATACAACGGCGTCATTCCCAAATTACGTCAGAAGGTGGTCATCGGGGATTCCCTGGTGCACATATTGTGCACGGCCCACACCCTGGAGAACACCGCGAAGTCAGCTGATCGCATGGTACCATACTGTGAGTCATTCAATCGTTCTGTTGTCAAGTTGCTTAGCTTTTATTTGCAGAAGGGGGGTGCAAAAAGAACAGCACAACTACAGAAACTGTGTGATGAGAATGGCATTGCCTTCCTAAAACTAGGAAAGTTTCACAATATTAGATGGTCTGCATGGAGACAGAAGACTCTCTTGAAAATATGGAGACTATTACCTGCCATCAAAATTCAACTGTCTACAAGTGATGACAGTGACCTGAAACATGTCTGCACTCAGCACTTTCACTGTTTCCTAGCCAACATGCTCGACACTGGAGGAATCTTACAGTTCCTCTCCCTCAAGTTCCAGCAAAATAAGTTGAGTATTGGTGAATGCAAAGATGAGCTCATGGTAGCTATTGGACAGCTGACACTTCTGCTTGACAGTGATGGCAAGTACAGGAAAGAGGCTGTTGCAAATGCAGATGCTGACAGGGACAAGATTCATGTACTGAGAGGTCTAATTGAAGAGTTTGAAACCCGATATGAATCCCTCAAGTCATGTGATCAATTTCTAATTTTTGATCCTTCAACTTGGCCTCAGGAAATGAAAGGCCTCCACAGTTTTGGCAACACCACACTTGATGGCATCCTCCAGAATTATGAGGCCAGCATGTCTGTTGACAAAGACTCCACTCTAAGAGAATGGATGAGGTTAAAGCAGTCAGCAAAACAGCCTCCTCAGTGTATGACTTGGTCAACATAGTGAATACAAGCAACCCAGAGACTTACTCCAACATTTGGAAAGTCATTCTGTTGTCCCTTACACTGCCCTTGAGCAGTGCTGCATGTGAGAGGGGATTTTCACACCTCAATATCATAAAAAACAAGTACAGATCCGCCTGTCAGACTCTCGCCTCTCATCCCTGATGCACATCCACCTGTCTGAGATGACAACAGAGATGTTTGACCCAAAGCCAGCTGTTGACCTTTGGATGCAAACAGCTGATCGCAGGCTCAACCAGGGGGGGGGGAGTAAGCCTACAACATCCTCTACCATGGTACAGGTAGAGGACAGTGATGATGACAGCAGTCAAGGGAGCAGTGATGATGATGAGCTTGTAGCTGCAGCATAAATAAATGCTTAGGCTGTAACTTTTTGTTGAAAAGTTTAATTGTGTTCATTGTGTTTAAAGGAGTCTGACAGACTTTCATGCTTAAAGAGCAGTCATTTGATTTTGCATTTGTTTCTTTTGTTTTGCACACAATCATTTGTTCGTTCATCTTTATTTATGAATAAATGTCGTTTTGCTAATATAAGTTATCCATGTATCCCTTTTTTATCCATCCTGTGGGACGGGTCGTGACTCGCGAGCTCATGGAGCACCAAGCAGCATCCCTAGGTGCTCCTCTGAGCACTGGCCCCAAAAAGTTATGTGCACCCCTGATTATAACAAAGTAATACTGAACGTATTCCTGACATACAGCAAAATAAAACCCTAACTGGACAGTATATTCAATATATACAAGATAAACAGCAAGCAGAGAAGGACACTTAAATCAAGGATGCTGATTGTGTTGGGTGTTCCTCAGCGTGTGTCTGGTGATCTGAAGCTTCTTACTGTCTAAGACTATCTACAAAACATCAACGTGAAACTTTTCTTGTAATATTAACATGGAAATCCCAGCAATAAAATAAATTGTGTAAGACCGTCGATCGAAGAACCAAACCTAGATATGCTATCCTTTATCAAGTCATTTATCATTTGTGTAACTTTTTTTTCTTCTTTCTTTTCTTTTCGTAATCAGGAAAGGTATGAACGCTTACAACTGAATACTGAGCAGGTTAAACACGTTAAATATGTTTCCCACAACCAAATAAAAAAAGGTGTTAGTATTTTACAAATATTTTTAAAAAGTAAACCTTTTATCTATTTAGGCATTTCAAAATATATTCCATCAAAAATAGTCTGACATTTTGCTGGTAGAAAATAAATGTTATATAAATGATGAGGTTTGAAGCTAAATGTTTACTGTAGAATCGTGTCATGTTAGATTTACCCTAACCTTTCTAAAGACTTCTTTTCCATCCTGTCAGAACATCTTACATATATGTGTTTTTTTTCTTTTTCTTCCAGTGGATGGTGTTTAAAAGACATTTTCAAACATGCAATAAACTGTCTGTCCTCACATAAAGTGCCTGTAGGGCCCAGTGACCTGGGTGAAGGCGTAGGGGGTGAACTGGGTAGACTGCCAGTCACCAGCATAGCCATGTGGGTTATTCTGCCACTGAACAGGCTATGCACTAAACCTTACCCTTGGGTTCACTAGTCCACGGTATAGTCTCTCAGGTGTGCTGGTCTGACCCGGGCACGGGCCGGACGAGCCTCTGGGCGAACCCCGGCCTCCACCAGTTCAGGTGGGAACTCAGCTGGACTAGCCCCTGCCGCCGCCCCGTACTTGCGGCCCCGCCGCCCCGTACTTGTACTTTGCTGGTACTTGCGCTTCTTGCCCCTGCCGCCGCCCCGTACTTGTACTTTGCTGGTACTTGCGCTTCTTGCCCCTGCCGCCGCCCCCGCCGCCCCGTACTTGTACTTTGCTGGTACTTGCGCTTCTTGCCCCTGCCGCCGCCCCGTACTTGTACTTTGCTGGTACTTGCGCTTCTTGCCCCTGCCGCCGCCCCCGCGCTTCTTGCTTCATTTTGGCCTCCCACACGGCCAGGCCGTGGACGGGCTGGTTCAGGTTCACGCGGTGCTAGCTGTTTATTCGTGCTTCCCCGAGCATCCACAACTCTCTCTCTCTTACTCGTTCTAATAATAACTCTGACCTCTACAGGTCGATGATATATATAGCCGTGCTATAATAGACACATCATTACATCTCCTTTCCTCAATATACATCAACTTTCAATATAAAACAATTGTCGAACACACAACCTTTCAATTAAACTCAAATATATTCTTAGCTTTACATTCTTTACAAATATATTCTCACTTTAACATAAATACATAAAAGATAAATAAAGACAGCTTTAAAGGTTTTCAACATTTACGTTTTTTTTTCTTTTTCTTCCAGTGGATGGTGTTTAAAAGACATTTTCAAACATGCAATAAACTGTCTGTCCTCACATAAAGTGCCTGTAGGGCCCACTGACCTGGGTGAAGGCGTAGGGGGTGAACTGGGTAGACTGCCAGTCACCAGCATAGCCATGTGGGTTATTCTGCCACTGAACAGGCTATGCACTAAACCTTACCCTTGGGTTCACTAGTCCACGGTATAGTCTCTCAGGTGTGCTGGTCTGACCCGGGCACGGGCCGGACGAGCCTCTGGGCGAACCCCGGCCTCCACCAGTTCAGGTGGGAACTCAGCTGGACTAGCCCCTGCCGCCGCCCCGTACTTGCGGCCCCTCCGCCCCGTACTTGTACTTTGCTGGTACTTGCGCTTCTTGCCCCTGCCGCCGCCCCGTACTTGTACTTTGCTGGTACTTGCGCTTCTTGCCCCTGCCGCCGCCCCGTACTTGTACTTTGCTGGTACTTGCGCTTCTTGCCCCTGCCGCCGCCCCGTACTTGTACTTTGCTGGTACTTGCGCTTCTTGCCCCTGCCGCCGCCCCCGCGCTTCTTGCTTCATTTTGGCCTCCCACACGGCCAGGCCGTGGACGGGCTGGTTCAGGTTCACACGGTGCTAGCTGTTTATTCGTGCTTCCCCGAGCATCCACAACTCTCTCTCTCTTACTCGTTCAATAATAACTCTGACCTCTACAGGTCGATGATATATATAGCTGTGCTATAATAGACACATCATTACATCTCCTTTCCTCAATATACATCAACTTTCAATATAAAACAATTGTCGAACACACAACCTTTCAATTAAACTCAAATATATTCTTAGCTTTACATTCTTTACAAATATATTCTCACTTTAACATAAATACATAAAAGATAAATAAAGACAGCTTTCAAGGTTTTCAACATTTACGTTTTTTTTTCTTTTTCTTCCAGTGGATGGTGTTTAAAAGACATTTTCAAACATGCAATAAACTGTCTGTCCTCACATAAAGTGCCTGTAGGGCCCAGTGACCTGGGTGAAGGCGTAGGGGGTGAACTGGGTAGACTGCCAGTCACCAGCATAGCCATGTGGGTTATTCTGCCACTGAACAGGCTATGCACTAAACCTTACCCTTGGGTTCACTAGTCCACGGTATAGTCTCTCAGGTGTGCTGGTCTGACCCGGGCACGGGCCGGACGAGCCTCTGGGCGAACCCCGGCCTCCACCAGTTCAGGTGGGAACTCAGCTGGACTAGCCCCTGCCGCCGCCCCGTACTTGCGGCCCCGCCGCCCCGTACTTGTACTTTGCTGGTACTTGCGCTTCTTGCCCCTGCCGCCGCCCCGTACTTGTACTTTGCTGGTACTTGCGCTTCTTGCCCCTGCTGCCGCCCCCGCCGCCCCGTACTTGTACTTTGCTGGTACTTGCGCTTCTTGCCCCTGCCGCCGCCCCGTACTTGTACTTTGCTGGTACTTGCGCTTCTTGCCCCTGCCGCCGCCCCCGCGCTTCTTGCTTCATTTTGGCCTCCCACACGGCCAGGCCATGGACGGGCTGGTTCAGGTTCACGCGGTGCTAGCTGTTTATTCGTGCTTCCCCGAGCATCCACAACTCTCTCTCTCTTACTCGTTCTAATAATAACTCTGACCTCTACAGGTCGATGATATATATAGCCGTGCTATAATAGACACATCATTACATCTCCTTTCCACAATATACATCAACTTTCAATATAAAACAATTGTCGAACACACAACCTTTCAATTAAACTCAAATATATTCTTAGCTTTACATTCTTTACAAATATATTCTCACTTTAACATAAATACATAAAAGATAAATAAAGACAGCTTTCAAGGTTTTCAACATTTAACACTAGGACCGCGGCGGATCGCGACCTTATTCAATCGCGATGAGGTGTGATTCAGCACTATGATAGTTTAACATAGAGAAGAGTGTACTGACGCACAAAGATCGCTGGAGGGCGATGTCACACAAGGCCGTCTGCCAGGCTCCGACGCCTTTTCCCAGAATGCATTTCGCACCGGCAAGCAGAAGGCGTTTTGAATCCTCCATTTTTTTTCAAAAAAAAAATGCTGTGATTTTGCCTTTACAAGTGTTACCATGTCATTTTATGAAGTTTTAATATGTTTTCAGGTGAGAAAGTACCAATATATATTCCCAAAATGTGTCCAGCTTATCAAAATAACCCGTATATCTCCTCTGACGATTTTCGTCGTCGAATTCGCTAGCATGCGTTCGTAAATTCGCCCTGGAAATCTGGTTAGCACCCATGGAATGCCTCTTGTCCAATCAAATTACCTGGTCCCTTTATGACGTTGAACCCGGTGTGCGCTCCGGCGCTCTCATAGCGAATTTACGAACGCACCCTGCGGTTTCACTTTCAAGATCTAATTTTTTTGCATTGGAAAACACTTACAGAGTGAACTGTCATAATGAAAACATGACAAAGCCATTTGACTATCTTGTTCATAAACAATGGTGACAGGACTTTTCATTTTGATGACACTGACAACTGTTGTGCAAATGTTAATAGTGATGTGAGAAATGCACCAAAGCGACTGAGAAAACTGTATTATACACAACAGTGTTGTGTTGTGTATATGTGAGTGAGACTGTGGTCTACAGTGATATACAGAAAAAACATTATATACAATATTATACATATATTTTTGTTGTCAGGACTTGGAATGGAACATTTGCGAACAGTTCTGTAACAAAACGCTGTTACTTTTCCTCACACATGTGTAAGTGGAAATCCTTGGCCTTTCCTGTGGTCCTCGCAAATAAACCAGAATAACTCGTTTCTAAAGTCAGTTCCATTCACTTGATATAATGGTTGAAGCATGGGGGATGGTAATCTAAATTCAAAGGATCTAAAACAATTGTGGCTTGTTTTTCCAATGAAGCCAACAAGGTCTTTGAATTTAGCCCTGCCATGACTAATCTCAAGTATATTGCAGGCAATAGACCTCCATTTATCCCTATACTTGTAGGGCAACTTAGAAACAATAAGCCTGAGGTTTGATGGGCTATCAAGCTCTTCCAGATAGTGCAAGTCTTGCATGGCATTGTTGCATCCTCTCAAATACAGTGCATAGGCCTGTAGTGACTTTCCATCTTCAGCCTTTATGCTTGGCCAGTTCAAGGCTTTATTTATATATATAATAACGTATGCATGTATGTAACGAGACTGTGGGAGTTTTCATTACTAACGAATGAAAGTTGATTATCATTATTAAAAAATAACTGTAATATATATTGCAATGTTGTCCCTTTCACACATAGTTCCAAGTAATTTCCTTGGAATCCCAACTTGCGCTTCTTGCCCCTGCCGCCGCCCCGTACTTGTACTTTGCTGGTACTTGCGCTTCTTGCCCCTGCCGCCGCCCCCGCGCTTCTTGCTTCATTTTGGCCTCCCACACGGCCAGGCCATGGACGGGCTGGTTCAGGTTCACGCGGTGCTAGCTGTTTATTCGTGCTTCCCCGAGCATCCACAACTCTCTCTCTCTTACTCGTTCTAATAATAACTCTGACCTCTACAGGTCGATGATATATATAGCCGTGCTATAATAGACACATCATTACATCTCCTTTCCTCAATATACATCAACTTTCAATATAAAACAATTGTCGAACACACAACCTTTCAATTAAACTCAAATATATTCTTAGCTTTACATTCTTTACAAATATATTCTCACTTTAACATAAATACATAAAAGATAAATAAAGACAGCTTTCAAGGTTTTCAACATTTAACACTAGGACCGCGGCGGATCGCGACCTTATTCAATCGCGATGAGGTGTGATTCAGCACTATGATAGTTTAACATAGAGAAGAGTGTACTGACGCACAAAGATCGCTGGAGGGCGATGTCACACAAGGCCGTCTGCCAGGCTCCGACGCCTTTTCCCAGAATGCATTTCGCACCGGCAAGCAGAAGGCGTTTTGAATCCTCCATTTTTTTTCAAAAAAAAAATGCTGTGATTTTGCCTTTACAAGTGTTACCATGTCATTTTATGAAGTTTTAATATGTTTTCAGGTGAGAAAGTACCAATATATATTCCCAAAATGTGTCCAGCTTATCAAAATAACCCGTATATCTCCTCTGACGATTTTCGTCGTCGAATTCGCTAGCATGCGTTCGTAAATTCGCCCTGGAAATCTGGTTAGCACCCATGGAATGCCTCTTGTCCAATCAAATTACCTGGTCCCTTTATGACGTTGAACCCGGTGTGCGCTCCGGCGCTCTCATAGCGAATTTACGAACGCACCCTGCGGTTTCACTTTCAAGATCTAATTTTTTTGCATTGGAAAACACTTACAGAGTGAACTGTCATAATGAAAACATGACAAAGCCATTTGACTATCTTGTTCATAAACAATGGTGTCAGGACTTTTCATTTTGATGACACTGACAACTGTTGTGCAAATGTTAATAGTGATGTGAGAAATGCACCAAAGCGACTGAGAAAACTGTATTATACACAACAGTGTTGTGTTGTGTATATGTGAGTGAGACTGTGGTCTACAGTGATATACAGAAAAAACATTATATACAATATTATACATATATTTTTGTTGTCAGGACTTGGAATGGAACATTTGCGAACAGTTCTGTAACAAAACGCTGTTACTTTTCCTCACACATGTGTAAGTGGAAATCCTTGGCCTTTCCTGTGGTCCTCGCAAATAAACCAGAATAACTCGTTTCTAAAGTCAGTTCCATTCACTTGATATAATGGTTGAAGCATGGGGGATGGTAATCTAAATTCAAAGGATCTAAAACAATTGTGGCTTGTTTTTCCAATGAAGCCAACAAGGTCTTTGAATTTAGCCCTGCCATGACTAATCTCAAGTATATTGCAGGCAATAGACCTCCATTTATCCCTATACTTGTAGGGCAACTTAGAAACAATAAGCCTGAGGTTTGATGGGCTATCAAGCTCTTCCAGATAGTGCAAGTCTTGCATGGCATTGTTGCATCCTCTCAAATACAGTGCATAGGCCTGTAGTGACTTTCCATCTTCAGCCTTTATGCTTGGCCAGTTCAAGGCTTTATTTATATATATAATAACGTATGCATGTATGTAACGAGACTGCGGGAGTTTTCATTACTAACGAATGAAAGTTGATTATCATTATTAAAAAATAACTGTAATATATATTGCAATGTTGTCCCTTTCACACATAGTTCCAAGTAATTTCCTTGGAATCCCAAGCTGTGTTGACCAGGTATCGAGACACAACAGCAGGGGAGGGGTGGGGGAAGGGAGGGGAGGGAGGGGTTACATCACCCTCTGTAGAACATCTTCTATCTAATCGGCGCACTGTGCTAAAATGCAATGCAAACAAAACAACACAGGACAGACAGCAGTGCAGTGATGCGTTTTATATTATATTCTTTGAACAACAGAACGGGACAGGCGCCAGAAACTGCCATAATATACCATACATATATCTGCCATATATCGTACCTCCGTTTTATATTGAGAAATATGATGATAAATACATATAGGGCGGAGGTATGCTATGTGGTGTGTGGCTAGATATTTTCATGTAGCACTGTGACTGCGGGGGAACCCGATGTCTTTGTTCATTGATCGGAAACGATCGAGAGCCAGCCATCAACCCTCCCCCCATCAAGCGCATGTCTTATTGAGTCAACACGAGTTGACTCGCTGGAACGAGACAGACTGATACACACCACACCTCTGCCATATCATACATCGGTCCCACATGTATTTATTTACCATCATATTTTTCAATATAAAACGGTATGATATGGCAGATATATATGGTAGCCTACATTGCAGTCGTCCCGCAGTTCTAGTAGATCGCCGACATCATGTTATTTGATGTACATTTCACGGCAAGATAATTCCGATTTGTGGCAAACACCCAACAATTGTTCGTTCACTAAACATTATAACATGAACACAGTTATAGCACCAGTTCCTAGCACCTAGTTTCCTAGCACCAGGGGAGCCCCCCCTCCCAAATTTCGTTGTTTGGTACCTGTACTATATCAATGACAAATAAAGACCATTCATTCATTCATTCATTCAAACAATGACAGTTACAGTCTCGCTCAAACTGTAGCGAGATTAGGAGACTACTAATTGAGAAAAAGAAAAGAAAATACATGAAAGAAAGGAGAGAAAGAGTACAGAATGATAAATCCGCTAATGTGTGTAATGAAAAGTGTGACAATGTTGAAAGACATGATGTCATAATCAAAATATAAAACCTGGTTGGATAAAATAAGATTCTGTTGTGATTGTGTTGACATTGTTGTGATGTCAAAAGAGATCTTGGTTATGTAATGTGTAAAGTGGAGAGGAGATTGATCGGAACTGCGGGAGTTTTCATTACTAACGAATGATGGTTGATTATTATTATACAAAAATAATAGTAATAAATATTGCAATATTGTGTTATCATAGTTATGAGCTTCACAGTGATAACGTCTGTTTATTTGTCGTGAACTTCACGCCGGCCGTGCCCGTAACATCAGCAGACAATCGACTGCTGTAAGCTTGTAAGCGTTGAAACCTGCTTGGCAGCTTTGAAACCCGCTTGGCTCGCTCATGAATTGGCAGCTATTGTTTGCTAATGGGAAACGATCAATAAGATTACCCTCCCCCGTGTATCAACCATCAAGTGATTGTAACTCACTTTAGAAACTAGTTCTTAGCCTACACGTTTCTTTGTCAAATACATGCTCTGCATGTTTCTCTAAAATGCATAAAGTTCCTATAAGCAGAGAAGTGGGGAAATTATTAGAGCAATCTGATGAAGCTTGAGTCAGCTGAGAACGAACTATGGAACAGATTAAATGCTATATATGGAGAGGAGATTGATTGAGACTGCGGGAGCTTTACTAATGAATGAAAGTTGATTATCATTATTAAAAAAGAATAGTAATAAATATTGCAATATTGTGTTATCATAGTTATGAGCTTCACACAGTCTGTTTATTTGTCGTGAACTTCACGCCGGCCCTAACATCAGCAGACACATGAACACAGTGAGGATTCAAACCAACAAAAATAATTAATACACATCATTTCATTTATAATGTGCAGTAAACAAACAAAATAATGTATACTCTCTGCAATTGGCTACTATACAATGGTGCCAAAATCAACTATCCAAATATGAATCTGCGTATATCTATGTACAACCTTGATTGAACCAAGATTCATAGACAGATTGTCCCTTTTGCATATCATCATAATAGGCATTCGTGTCATCATGTTCTTTACACATTACATAACCAAGATTTATTTTGCAATCACAACAATGTCAACACAATCACAACAGAATCTTATTTAATCCAATCAGGTTGTATATATAATCTATATATATAATCTATATATTGGTTTCAATATACCTCCATAGCAGTCTACAGTCTAATTTAGCTATATATATAATTACATTATGAGAACATCAGTATTTTTACGCCTTTGGTTGTATTGTCTGAACGAACATTGATTGGGAGACATACTGTACAGTTTATCATTTTCATAACTGTCTGCACATATACATATCTTATTTTGATTGTTATTGTAGCCTATATATAAACACAAATATCAGTCTTATGCACTGTGTCTCATTCAGCACTGAAGCCTGAATTTGAGCACAGTGTGTGCCCCCTTGCTACCTCTGCGGATATAAAAGAGAATTGCAGGCTTGGAGAAATAGATGGCAGCCACAAGTACACAGACACACACAGAAATACTGCTAAAACGCTTTATACTAACTCGATTTTGAAAATGTAAAAATGCTGGGTGGTAGAACGCACATATCTAGGAAAAGTCATGAAAGGAGGGTCCTGAAATGTGATCGAGTGCAAAGGTAGAATTTTTTTTGTACTCACTGGTGCTGTTTAACACCTCACGGCTGTTCTAGTGTTAACACACCTTTCAATTAAACTCAAATATTTAATATCATTCTTCTTTCTCTTATTCTTTTAGAAAACAAAATAATACATATCAGTCTCTCTGGTGGTGTGTCAGTCTTTGGTTGGTGGAGGAGAATCATCAGTCAGAAACTGAAGAGTCCTAAGCAAAAAAATATATATAATTCTCTTATTCTTTCATATGCATCATCATACATACAGTGCAGTAGGCCTAGTAATAACAATAAAACCAACAATAAGCACACATTAATGTTGACTCACCTAATGAGAAGGCTGATGTTGCATGGCAGACACCAAATGCTTGATGTCTGGCTTAAGGGATGACAGCCTCAGTCGAAGATCTGGCTCAACATTCAGTTTATTCCTGTATTTTGTCTTTAATGCCACAAGCGCCGAAAAGCCAGTCTCACAGAGATTTGTCGTCGGGAAAGGCATCAGAAAGCGCACAGCTCTGTTGGACAGCTCAGGATACTCCGAGGCAACGTGAAGCCAGAAGTTTGTCAGGTGCTTCTGTGAGAAAGTCAGTTTCAACGCGCTGTCGCAGGAGAGATCAGTAAGATTGTCCTGCTCTTTTGCGCTCAGGCCTGCGAGGGCCTCGTCACTGTGGCTGGCGAAGGGGTTTTCAATCCAGCTGCACTGCACGTCTGGGATGGGGAAGTATTCGCGCATCTTGGTCCTCAAACCATGCAGGTGTTCTTTCATGTGATTGATCATGGTGACGGGAACCTGCATTTCTTCCTTTGTCAAAAAATCTGTCAGATTCTCAAAAGAGTCAAAGTTTGACTGCTCAACTCGTCTGGCCCACACATACATTTTTCTTATGGTCGCTTCTATTTTATTCTGAACATTGAAAATGGTCACTGCTTTTCCTTGGAGACTGAGGTTGAGTCCATTTAAGTGGTTGAAAATATCGGCCAGATATCCTAATTTAGCCAACCATTCAAAATCCCTGAAACGATGTGCGAGTTCAAACTTTGTGTCGATGAAAAACACCCTGACCTCATCGCGCAATTCAAAAAGTCGCGTCAGTACCTTCCCTCTTGAGAGCCACCGGACTTCGGTATGTAACAGAAGCTTGTTATGGTCACTGCCCATCTCGTCACATAAAACTGAAAACGTGATTGCAGTGGGCGGCTTTTGATAAAGTTGACTGCTCTGACTGCCTCGTCTAGAACAGTCTTGAGATCTGCAGGCATTTTCTTCGTAGCCAGCGCTTCTCTGTGTATGCTGCAGTGGACAGATGTTACGAGTGAAGCCACTGCTTTCACCCGGGTGATGACTCCACTGTGTCGGCCTAGCATCGCACGGGCCCCATCAGTGCTCACTCCCACACATTTGGACCAATCAATCGCGTTTGAAACAATGAACTCGTTCAGAATGTCAAAAATGGCCTCAGCAGTAGAACGCATTGGCAAAGGTTTGCAAAACAATAACTCTTCTTTTATTTCTCCGTTGTTTTCATACCTTACATAGGCAAGCAGCTGTGACATATTTGCGATATCTGTCGATTCATCCAGTTGGAGGGCATAAAAATGACTTTCTCGTATGCCCGTTATCAGCTGTTCTGACACATTCTCGGCCATGTCGTAAATCCTGCGGGCGACTGAGTTATCAGACAATGAGATGAGGTTGATAGACTTACGTGCCTTCTCTCCCAACATCACCTCCACTATCTCTTTTGTGGCGGGGAGAATTAAATTCTCACCTATTGTGTGTGGTTTACCAGCTTTGGCTATCAGTCGCGCGACCCGATAAGATGCTTCCACTGCGTTTGCGTTCTCAGTGACCATACACACTGTTTCAATTACTTTCTTCTTGGCCTGATAATCCTTGAGTTTGTTTTTGAAAAAATCTAGTGGTTTGGACATACTGTTGATGTTTTGTCTCAAGGTGACGACGTAGTTTACTTGGCTTTAGAACTTCATTCGATAACACCTCAGAGCACACCACGCACAGCGGTAACGGCTGGTCTTCTGTGCCTGTCCAAAAAAAATCCCAAGGCTAAATATTCAGCACTGTACTTTCTATGAAGTCTTCTTTTTTGCTTGACAGGCGGGACATCACTTGTGGACGGGACAGATGTACCATCTATTTTTCTTTTTAGTGTGCCAGATGCTAGCCAACTATCCATTTTGATTAGCCTCAAGTTCAACTGAAAATGAATAAACCTTCCGGTTGGCGCTGGGGCAATCAACGGATGTAGTTCCTAGTCCTACCATAAGTTCCTATCTATCGATATCACACTGATGATGCATTTGAAGGTTTTAAAGAAAAAAAATACAGTACCATGATTTTTTTCTTTTTCATTAAAACGTTTTTGTAAAACACTTAAATAAACATAAAAATTGATGATGATTTGGCGGCCCACTTGCAGTACCCGGCCCACAGGTTGGGAATCGCTGCTCTAAGTGCCTTCTACCATCACCTCATCAGCTCACCAACAGTCACGTCATCAAACACATTTGTACAGTTCAAAGGGATTCTCTTCGATCTCAATTCCGCAAGATAACATAAAAACTTGAATTGCATTTCAAGAACAGCGTTAAAGAAACAAAAACGATGACTCTGTTGCCCGTTCTTAAGCCAAGAATAGTGTAACCTTCCCCCCCCACTCAAAACACTTAACATATCTGCTATTTTGTAAATATCTTTATTTTTTAATTCATTCGAAGCGTTCAACTTTCTTTTCTTTTTTCTTCTTCATTGGAGTAGAAATAGAGATTTGTTATGTATTTAGTGCCTAATTATAGTGGGAATTATTTTTGGTAAAGACATAGCATTAATGCAAAGAGATGAAGATATACACGACGTTTGTTAACAGATTAAATAGATTGAGTAACACAGCATGGAGCCTTGAAGCTACACTGAAGCTACACTGAAGCTGCACTGAAGCTGTACGAAGCTACACTGAAGCTACACTGAAGCTGCACTCAGCTACACTGAAGCTACACTGAAGCTGCACTGAAGCTGCACTTAGCTACACTGAAGCTACACTGAAGCTACACTGAAGCTGCACTGAAGCTACACTGAAGCTACACTGAAGCTACACTGAAGCTGCACTCAGCTACACTGAAGCTACACTGAAGCTACACTGAAGCTGCACTGAAGCTGCACACACCACCAGGCCAGAGAGAGCCTCGCATTCTGGTGCAGGGCGTTGGAGACAGGTCCTATATTTATCCCCGTTAGAAACATCAGAGTCGTTTAAAATAAGCAGTGACCAACAGGATCATGTAAATGTTCATGTAACTTTATTTCCAAATATACAAATATAGCAAATAAATTGGCAACCCCCCCACACACACACAACAACCATCCTAATAATAATTCAGAACAAAACTAAAGTAAACACACAGTAAGTATCTGGGCAAAATGTAAAAGTATAAGGTTGTCACTTTGTTTTGTTGAGAAGATGATCTCCTGATGTAACATCCGTTGGGGGCTTGGTACAGGGATGACTGATGTACTGACAATTCCTGAACAACATGTTTGTGATTAATAAAACTCACTTCCAATATCCTAACGTGTGGTCTCCGTTTCTCTACAACACCAAACAAACACAACTGACTCCATCTTGTAGATACAGTAAGGCTTTGGAAACACAGCCCCGTTTAAAACATCAGTGTAGTTAATAAGCAGTGACACATAGGATCAAGTAAATGTTCATAAAAACGTTATTTTAAAATACACACAAATACATAAATCTAGTACTCCTAGAACATCAGAATGGACAGTAGAGACAGACAGGAGAGACAGACAGGAGAGACAGACAGGAGAGACAGACAGTAGAGACAGACAGTAGAGACAGACAGGAGAGACAGACAGGAGAGACAGACAGTAGAGAGAGACAGGAGAGACAGACAGACAGCTACATCCGTCGACGTGTTCTCTTCTAGTTGAAAAGAGACTGCACGTTCCACTTTGGCACTGAAGTCCTGAAACACAAGATGACCCCCTGGATGAATGCTGTCCACCACCTCACCCTAACACTGACCCTAACACTGACCTACAGGGGTGAGATCGAGGGGCTGCAGAGATGGTGCAGTTTAAACAATCTGGAGCTAAATGCTCTAAAAACAGTGGAGATGGTGGTGGACTTCCGAAGGAAAGCAGCCCTGCCCCCTCCCATCACGCTGGGAGGTACCCCGGTGGCCTCCGTGGAGTCATGCCGCTTTCTAGGCATGACCATCTCCCGGGACCTAAAGTGGGAGCAGAACACCGAGGTCCTCACAAAGAAGGCCCAGAAGAGGATGTTCTTCCTCCGGCAGCTGAGGAAACTCAGGCTGCCGAGGTCCATGATGGTCCAGTTCTACACGGCCATCATAGAATCCATCCTCACCCACTCCATCATCACCTGGTTCCCTGCTGCAACGACCAAGGACAAGGCCAAGTTGCAGCGGGTGCGACGTTCAGCAGAGAGGGTGATCGGCTGTCCCTTGCCCTCCCTCAACTCCCTGCATGACACCAGGGCTCTGAGGAGGGCAAGGAAGATCATGGCTGACCCCTTCCACCCCGGCCACGGCCTCCTCACCCTGCTTCCCTCTGGAAGAAGGTTGCGGCTGCCTAAGGCACTTAAGGCCCGCCACAGGCTCAGCTTCTACCCCTCAGCCGCCAGGCTGTTAAATGACTCTGGCTTCCCCCCCCCCCCCCCGCCCCCAAGTCTGCCCAGGACTGAACTGGACTCACTGAAAAAAAAACTCTGCACTGCACTTTACTTTATACCGCACTATCCAATGCACTGTTGTCTGTCCTGTGTTGTTGTTGTGTTGTCCTGTTTTTTGATATGTGAAAAAAGTATAAACGCACTTGCTGTGGTGACGAAGCAAATTCCTATATGTGTAATGCATAGTGGCAATAAACGTTATCTCAATCTCAATCTCAAGACCCTAACCCTGGAGTCCTGCAACACAAGACGACCCTCGGATGAGACCTGCCCACCCAGCTCGTGGCTGACATGGATGGTTCATCCACTAGTCACAACTAGTCATACTGGGGATCACAAAACAAGTTGGACTGAAGCATCTGTGAGGTGGTTTGGTGTCCCTTCAAAAGCTAGAATTGATACAATTGATACCAACGGACATCTGCCTAGCAAGCTTGTAAAGATGTCAAGCGTCTGTTTACATTACGTAAATGTACATATCATTAGACCTTTTGCTAGCATATCAGCCCAATAGAGCTCTCAGGTCTTCTGACGCTGGTTTTATGTACAAAAGAAGAGATTTGGTGATTCATTTTATGCACCCAAATTGTGGAATGCACTGCCAGTTTACATTAGGGATGCAACCTCGGCAAATATTTAAGTCAAGACTAAAAACCCATCTTTTTAATATTTCCTTTAAATGACTAAACAATTAAATTATGATTATATAATGATTGGAGCACTTTGAGCTGCAACGTTTGCAGGAAAAGCGCTATACAAAGAAAGTTTTTTTCTGATTTTCTGATTTTCAAATCAGACCAGAGTGTCTTTTTCAACGGAGCCCTGCTATAGAAATGATACAAGTACATCGGATATAAGCTAAAGCAAACAGGATACCATTTCATAGAAACATGAACACTAGGTGGTAACGAGGAGATAGGTAGGTGCTAGGGATGATGGTAGGTAGTCCACCTGACACTAGTCCCAGTCATCTTAGTGGTATCATTCCTGTGTGTCTGGGCCTGGGTGAAAGGTACACAGAGGTACGATGGTAGCCTAAATGGCATTAGGCCCCGACGTTCGTCTTAATGGTACTGTTCCTCTGTGTCTGGGCCTAGGTGACGACCATTCTGACGAGGACCACGACTTCCTGGCTGACATCCCCGCTGAGTTTGGAGGTGGTCAGGACTTCATAGTGCCAGGTATTCCCAGGCGGTACTACTGTTTATCCTGTTCTCTGTCTGTCTGTCTGTCTGTCTGTCTGTCTGTCTGCCTCTCTGTCTGTCTCTCAATCCCCTATCCTCTCTGTCTGTCCCTCAATCCCCTATCCTGTCTGTCTGCCATTCAGTCCCCTGTCTGTCTGTCTCTCAATTCCCTATCCTCTCTGTCTGTCCCTCCCTCAATCCCCTCTGTCTGTCTGTCTGTCTGTCTGTCCCTCAAACCCCTGTCCTCTCTGACTGTCTGTCCCCCAATCCACTATCCTCTCTGTCTGCCTGTCTGTCTGCCTGTCTGTCCGTCTGTCCTTCCCTCAGTCCCCATACATTCACCCTGTCATATTCAAATATATTCCATTCCATGTGTCGGTTGGATGTGTGTGTGTTGAATGTGTGTGTCTGTTGCTTGCAGAGCCCCAGGCAGATGGGATGAGCTATGAAGACCTGGTGAAGCAGAGTGTGGTACGTACCGTAGGCCACGCCCCCTGGTCTCCTGTCCCAGGGTGCACCACGCCCCCCTGGTCTCCTGTCCCAGGGTGCACCACGCCCCCCTGGTCTCCTGTCCCAGGGTGCACCACGCCGTACCTGGAGAGACCAGGTCACACTGTGTCCCTCCCTCTGCCAGACCCCCTGTGGTGATGTCATACATGCTGCCTCCTCTTACCCTGCTGATGTTGTCCTCGCTCCCTCCTCCCCTCTCTTGCTCTCTCCCTCCTTCCCTCCCTCTCTTCCTCCCTCCTTCCCTCCCTTCTTCTCTCGCTCCCTCCCTCCCTCCTTCCCTCTCTCTCCCTCCCTCCTTCCCTCCCTCCCTCTCTCTCCCCCTCCCTCCCTCCCTCTCCCCCTCCCTCCATCCCTCCCTCTCCCCCTCCCTCCCTCCCTCTCCCCCTCCCTCCCTCCCTCTCCCCCTCCCTCCCTCCCTCCCTCTCCCCCCCACTCCTCCTCCCACCCTCCCTCTCCCCCTCCCTCCCTCCCTCTCCCTCCCTCCTTCCCCCTCTTGCTCCTCCCTCCCTCCCTCCTTCAGGAGCAGTTCCTGAAGAACTCTCAGGGTTACGCCCAGGAGTCGGAGTTGTTGCGGCGGGGGAAGACGTGGGAGGACATGATGAGGCCTGAGCTGCTGCTCCTGGCCCCACCAGGCCACCGTAACCGGGGTAAACCCCCCCCCCACACACACTTTGGCCTGACTCACATTTCACGTTTACCGTCCTTTCGAGAGGAGGCTCCCAGTGACACAGAAAAGACACAGTCACAGAACCAACCCCCCCCCCCTATGCTCTGCTGGCTATTAGCTAACCTCTAGTCCCTCTGACCCCTCCCTCCCCCCCCCCCCCTCTCTCCAGGAGGAGCGTCCCACCTTCGACATCCATGAATACGGAGACCGGGTCGTAGCAGCCCTGAGTGAGGTCGGGAACAGGAAGTCATTCGCTTCCATAGTCCACGGCCTGGACAACTTTGAGGCCTGCAAGTACATGCTTGCTTCCCTGCAGCTGGTGAGTGTGTGTGAGTGAGTGAGTGTGTGAGTGTGAGTGTGTGAGTGTGTGAGAGTGTGAGTGAGTGTGTTTTCTAAGGGGCTTTATACACCAACAGACCCGAGCCCAACCATACTGTGCTGGCGCTCTGGTAGTTTCCGTTCACATTGTCCTTTCCACAACTGTTGGATGTGTAGGACAGCTCAGCTCAGCACAGCTCAGCACAGTTCGGCTCAGGACTGGGACTGAGGAGATGAGTGTGTAACCAGGGTGGTAAAGCCTTGCCTTCCTTGTCTCCCCCCCAGGCCAACGACTACACAGTGGAGGTAGACAGGAAGGAGGGTCTGGAGGAGACCGTGGACAGCATGGGGCTCACGCTGCTCAGCAAGACCAGGGCCCACGACCGCTTCAAACACGCCCCCACGGCAGCACCCGCTGACCCCGTCTGACCTCTCCTGAGAGTGTGTGTGTGTGTGCGCTTTAAACACACACTTTTTACATGTCCTGTTCTGCTGGCTCTGTCCTAGGTTCTAATAACTATACGTCAATGGAAAGATGCCCGGCTCTTATTAATAATATTTTTTTTTAAAGAAAGCCATGACCAAATGTATTTAGTATAATGTTGTATGTCTGTAGGAAATTGTATTGTTTTGTAAAGAACAAAAGTCTTTATAAGGTGGCCAGATGACTGTATATAATTAAAATGACAATTTATATACATACTGCAAGGATGCCAAGTAAATGAACATACACCACACAATCATTATTCACGACGGTAGTTAAGTACCCTAAGAGTAGGCTGATGGTACAAAGATAGAATCGATTGCCACAGACGTATCGAGAAGTATCCATCCACGTTGTGGTTCAGTCTGATCAGTGAATAACTTAACAGGCCCTCGTTTTCACATTGAGAATATCTCTAGAAGGTCTTCAGTTTAGCCAGTTTAGCCACATTGTCAGTGTTGCTACAGAATTGGCTGTGTTTCATTCCAGAAGGTACTACCTTCCCGCCTCTGGTTCACTCCCCTTCACAGATCTGACAGGCCTGGACGGGTGTAAGCAATGTAGGATAAGCTAGGTACAGCTGCTTTAGCCCAGAGATGCCCAATCTATCAGATCTGTGAAACGGATCAAACGGTGGGTGTGGGGAGCATGCAGCACCTGGCCTGTAGAGGGAGCTACAGGACCGGGGTGGAGGAGAGTGGACGAGGGGTCATCCCATCATCATCCACTCTCCACCCCCAGTCCTGTAGCTCCCTCTAATAGTCCAGACGCCTCCTTCCCTCTTGTTCTCTCCCTCCATCCTTCTCTCTCTCTCGCTCCTTCCCTCCCTCTTGCTCTCTCCCTCCTTCCCCCTCTCGCTTTCTCCCTCCCTTCCTCTCTCGCTCCCTCCCTCCCTCCCTCCCCTCCCTCCCTCCCTCCCCCACAGTTAGGGCAGAAGTTTCTAGAACGAAGAGCAACCTTGCTCTTGGGTCGCCAAACCGTTCAGTCCGGTGAGTCCGTGACTCCTCGACACACGTCGTCGTCGTCGTCATAGCAACTTGACGTAGGTCTTCATGTGGTTCCGGATGCTCTCGGCAACCTCTTTGCAGAGGCAGCACTGCTCATCC
Source organism: Nansenia antarctica (assembly GCF_963989245.1). Lineage (NCBI taxonomy): Eukaryota > Metazoa > Chordata > Actinopteri > Argentiniformes > Microstomatidae > Nansenia > Nansenia antarctica. The sequence continues at coordinate 14,897,659 of NC_137685.1, read as the reverse complement.
AAGGCTCAACATGTATTTACAGCAAGAAGGTGAGTCCTAGAACAGTCCAACATGGGACCCACAGACCCAGAGACAGAGGACATCCTCGTGGTGTGACGACTGTATATCTGGGCTATCAGAAGTCACAGACAGGGCTACGTCATCATGACAGCGTGATTTAAAAAGACCTCCGCTACATAATAATAATAATAAGGGGTGCACATAACTTTTTGGGGCCAGTGCTCAGAGGAGCACCTAGGGATGCTGCTTGGTGCTCCCCGAGCTCGCGAGTCACGACCCGTCCCACAGGATGGATAAAAAAGGGATACATGGATAACTTATATTAGCAAAACGACATTTATTCATAAATGAAGATGAACAAACAAATGATTGTGTGCAAAACAATAGAAACAAATGCAAAATCAAATGACTGCATGAAAGTCTGTCAGACTCCTTTAAACACAATGAAATCAACTGACATCTCTTTAAGCACTAACTGAATGTCTGTTCTTTAAACACACTGAAATAAACGGACATCTCTTTAAGCACTGCTCTGTTCTGTAAACACTGAAATCAACTTTTCAACAAAAAGTTACAGCCTAAGCATTTATTTATGCTACAAGCTTAATCATCATCATCACTGCTCTCTTGACTGCTTTTATCACTGTCCTCAATTTCAACCATGGTAGAGGATGTTGTAGGCTAGGGGTCTCCAACCTTTTTTCATCCGAGAGCTACTTTGAAAAAATGTAAGTGGCCGAGAGCTACTCATATCTTATTACTTACATTCATTCACATAACGTATCAAAACACTCTGAAATTCTTCACTAGCATGCTCTGTTTCAAATGTCAATGTGTAAGCTCACTATAGTAGTAGCAGTATATTCTGTATCCATATATCAATGTATCACATCACCTCCATTCACATATCAAAAGCTTATAATTGTATGGTCCACATGTGTGTAATAAGTGCATTCACCTTTTCTAGTTTTTTCAGTCAGAAAACATTAGTATTTGTTTCTTCTTTTGTCTCTTTCAAAAAAAAATGTGCATGTGTGTAATAATGCATTCACTCATTCCTACACTTGAGATGAATGTCACTGCATGGAGTCTACAAGAGTTGTGTATGCTGGAGTGTATCCACTTAGGTTCACTCTTATAGAGTCATTTAGATGCTCCTCTGTCAGTCTTGTTCAGAAGTAGTAGTAGTATTTCATTACATTCATATCAGAAAAATCTGATTCTCAAAGGTATGTAGAGCCAAATACAACACATACTTTCAGGGCTGCTTGGTGAATATTCTTATCGTTTTCTGGGTCTACCAGGCTCCAGAAATGTTGTGAATGTTGTTGCGATTGTAGCTGGACATTATTCTGGAGCTTTATAACCTCCATCTCCATTTCTCCAGGCTTGACACTGAACAGTTCAGCTATCTGCTCTCAGTGTTTCCCCTAGGTTTGCTGCCTTGGGGAGGGGGTGGCATGGACTGTGGCATATGTGGTCTTGACTACCTGTCCACTTTCTCACCTGGTTCTTGCTCTCTCTCTTTGGTGTGCCGACACCATCCTGCTCTCTCTCCTTCTCTCCTTCTCTATCCTCCTCTTTTGCTGTCAACCAAAAGGCAAACATAACAACCAGAGTATTTATAATTTAATAAGAGGTATAAATTGATCCATATCAATTCATAACATAATTCGAATTGAATATTGGTTTGCTGAAAAATAAATGGTATATCCATCTATAGAAAACAGACATTTCCAATGAGTGAGGGTTGTGCCAATGCTTCAATCCACTGTCCATGTACTGTAAATATACCATTGTAGGAGTTGGAGCGTACAAACGAAACGGAGACTTGGTGCCAGTATAAAGCCGACCGTGTCAGCATTTATTGAACTGATGACATAGCGCCCATAGCAACATACAACACTTCCTTAAATGTTACCTGGAACCCCCATACGTCACACCCCAGTGACCGGCGTTAAGGTGCCCGCACACAATTCCCCATAACCAAACACACAGGTGCATAGCTGGAGGGCCGAGCCAACCCCACGGGCTGGTCCAGATCCACGTGAGCTGGTTTAAGTCTGTCCACTGAAATGTAATCTGGCTTACCCCCGATGTCCACCAGAAAAGCCTTGTCTCCAGCCTCCAGAACCCGAAACGGTCCGTCATAGGGCGGTTGAAATGGCCCTCGGTGGGCGTCATGGCGGATGAACACGTACTCCGCCGTTCGCAGGCAGGGTGGCATATATGACTGGGGTAGCCCATGCTGTGAGGTGGGTACAGGTGCGAATGCCTTGGCATTATCCAAAAACTCGGCTCGCTGTTTGAGCGCCGACCAAGGGATCGTGGCGTTAGGGACGAAATCCCCAGGAACCCGTAGCGGCTGTCCGTAGACAAGCTCGGCGGATGACGACCGAAGGTCTTCTTTAGGGGCGGTCCTAAGGCCCAACATGACCCACGGCAGCCTGTCGACCCAACCACCGTCCTTGAGGCTAGCCCGAAGGCGTCCTAGCGATTCCCACCCGAGTTGGGGTAGACCACGCCAACTTCTGGAATATGTAGCTTTTTTTTTTCTTTTTTTTTCGCAAACACAAACACAATCACTGACACACAAGAATAGGGTGAAAAACACTAAATAGCGCCGCCGAGTTGCATACAGAGATGGGTAACCTATATCTAATCGTGCACCCCCGTGTTACGTCACAAGCTAAAATCCAATGGGGTTGCGGAACGACCTGCGGGGCGGAAGAACAAGATACAGAGAACACCCCTACATATTCCAGAAGTTGGCGTGGTCTACCCCAACTCGGGGCGTGGTCTACCCCAACTCGGGTGGGAATCGTTAGGACGCAGCCCGAAGTGCAGCTTTCATAGAACGATGAAACCGATGATATGATAAAGACTGATAAGAAGCAGACAAACAATAGATTGGGGGTAGCCAATATTTTAAATGTATTTCTCATTAAATTGGAAAAGTAAATGGTTTTCTAATTGCAATACGGGAGTGTATTTCTTAAACATGTATTCACTGGACTGAAATAACTTATTAAAACATTGCAACAAAATGTGCATTTTTGGTACAATAATACAATTTCTGCATTTGTATGACATCACTTGATAACGGTCCCTGAGGTGACTTGTTGAGAGCTTGGTAGAGCTCGCAGCATCTGTACAGGCTACTGCAGAGTCAAAGGCGCGTGCGTGTCCCCCTCCTCCTCCTGAACCCGTGCGGGCTGGCAGAGGAAAAGGCGGGAAAGGACTCGGCAAAGCAGCAAACTTCTAATCCGTGATAACAAGACACTCCTGTGATGTGAGTAACCATTTCACCACTTTGAGAGGAATTCCTCATATATATTCTATTTGGCAGATTTTGGAGTGCCTGCCTGTGTATTCTAGTTGACATGACATAGATGTTGTTTGTTTAAAACATTTATATTGATCTCTGCAGACTAAGAGAACGGTCGAGGTTATGCTAGCTCGACAGCTTGGTAGAGCTAGCATCTGTACTTAGCTACTGTGCAAAGCAGGGTTGCCAGATGGGGCGGATTACCGCCGAATGGGCTACTTTTGATCACCGGATATGAATGAATGAATGAATGAATGAATGAATGAATGGTCTTTATTGTCATTGCTACAGTACAGGTACCAAACAACGACATTTAGGAGGGGTGGCTCCCCTGGTGAAAGAAAAAACACTTTAAAAAAAAACACTTTAAAAAAACACAAGAAGGGAAGGAGCTGGTTTACATAAATAAAGGCTATGTACACTATCCACTATACTATACTATACAGATAGACGACTAGGGTTGTTATATTGCACATAGTGTTATTGCACATTTATTTAAAGTGTCGCAGTTTGCAGGCTTGAAATGTACATATTTGTGCCTCAGCACTACACCTGATTGTTTCAGTCCAGCAGCTGCCATCAATCCGTCCAGACTGTCCAGGGCCCAGAACCTAGGTCTTTGCTGTGTTCAGGGCCTGGACGGCCCTGGGGTAGAAGCTGTTCTTCAGTCTGTTTGTCCTTGCGGCCATGGTCCTGAACCGCCTTTTCGAGGGCAGCCGGGTAAAGTGTTCGTACCCAGGGTGGGTTGGGTCCCTGGAGATCTTGGAGGCCTTCCTGAGACAGCGTGTGTTGTACAGCTCTTCCAGAGAGGGGAGGGGGGCGCCGGTGATCTTCTGGGCTGTTCTCACGACTCTCTGTAGCGCATTTCTCTCCGCGGTTGTGCAGCTGGAGAACCAGTTGCAGATGCCGTAGGTGAGGATGCTCTCCACTGCGCCGCGGTAGAAGGTCACCAGTATCTCGTGCTTGCTGTGTTCCTTCCTGAGGACTCTCAGGATGTATAGCCGCTGTTGTGCCTTCTTGATGGTGGCTTTTGTGTTGTCCTTCCAGGTCAGGTCATCCTGCATGTGCACCCCCAGGAATCGGAGGGTTGAGACTCTCTCCACGCTCTCTCCGTCGATGAGCAGGGGCTGGATCTCAGACTTTTTCCTCCTGAAGTCTACGATGATTTCCTGGGTCTTTGACTTGTTCAGCAGCAGGTTGTTAACCTTGCACAGCTTGCTCAGTTGCTCTACCTCATCCCTGTACGCCGCCTCGTCCCCCCCCGAGATGCATCCCACCACGGTGGTGTCGTCTGCAAACTTTACGATGGAGTTGCTGGGGTGGACGGGGGTGAAGTCGTAGGTGTAGAGGTTGTAGAGGATGGGGCTTAGCACCCAGTGCTGAGTCTGAGGGCTGTGGAGGTGTGGGGGCCCACCCGCACCCTCTGGGGGCGGTCGGTCAGGAAGTCCTTGATCAATGCACATATAGAGTGTGATAGACCCAGGTCTAGTAGTTTGGTCACTAGCCTGTCTGGAAGGATGGTGTTGAAGGCAGAACTGAAGTCCACAAAGAGCAGTCTCGCGTAGCTGTTTCCCCTCTCCAGGTGGGATAGAGTGGCGTGGAGAGTCGTCGCGATGGCGTCCTCTGTGGACCTGTGGGCTCTGTAGGCGAACTGGTATGGATCCAGGTTGGGCGGGAGGCGTGTGAGTATGTGGGCCCGGACTAGTTTCTCGAAGCACTTCATGATGATTGGTGTGAGTGCCACCGGGCGGTAGTCGTTTAGGCAGCTCACCGTGCTTTTCTTCGGGACTGGGATGATAGTTGAGGTTTTCAGGCAGGGTGGGATGGTGGCCTGGGACAGGGACTGGTTGAAGATGTTGGTGAAAACCCCGGCCAGCTGGTCGGCGCAGTCCCTCAGCACCCGTCCCAGGACGCCATCCGGCCCCGAGGCTTTCCTGGGGTCCACCGCCTTCAGCACGCGTCTCACTTCATGCTCTGTGAGGGTGAGGCTGCTGAGAGCTGGAGAGAGTGGTGTTTGTGTTGTGGTTACCTCCGTTCGCCCCTCGTCGAACCGGGCGTAGAAGGAGTTCAGCTTTTCCGCCAGCAGGGGGTCGTCCTCTGCGGCTGTGAGCCTGTTGGCTCTGAAGTTTGTCATGTGCTGAACCCCCTGCCACATCCGCCTGGAGTCGTTGCTCAGGAAGCATTCCTCAATCTTCTCTCTGTGGTCTGCCTTGGCCTCTTTGATGCCGCGCTTTAGGTTAGCCCTGGTGGTGCTGTACAGCGGTGTGCTCTTCCCTGCGAAGAAGGCGTTGTCCCTCTCGTTGATCAGTTTTTGGACCTTCCCAGTCATCCATGGCTTCGTGTTGGGGTAGACCCGGACCCGTTTGTCCACGGTGACTGAGTTGGTGCAGTTCACTATGTGGTTCAGAACCGACGACGTGTACTGTTCCAGGTCCTCATGCTCATATTCCTGCCATAGGGTGTCATTTAGGCAGATCTGCAGTGGAGCGGACCCTTCTGGCCAGGTTCTGACAGTCTTAGTGGTGATGGGAGCACTTTTCCCCATTGTAGTGTATGCAGGAATCAGGAGGATTGACACATGGTCAGACATGCCTAGATGAGCTAGCGGACTAGCCTTGTAAGGCACGTTTGATGTTGGTGTATACCTTATCCAGTGTTTTTTCTCCTCTCGTTGCACATTTTACATGCTGATAGAACTTGGGTAGTACTGCCTTCAGGTCGACATGATTAAAGTCCCCCGCTATGATGTGAATAGCCTGTGGATCAGTGCTTTGTTGGCTACTAATGACTTCATATAGTCGTGCCAATGCTACTTTGCTGTCTGCGCTAGGCGCTATGTACACACATGTAATTAGCACCGCGTTAAACTCCCTAGGGAGGTATGTGGGTCGGCATTTAACAGTCAAGTATTCCAGGTCTGGGGAGCAGTGGCTACTTACAGTTTTCGTGTTTAAGCACCAGCTATCCTTCGTCGATATTATGATCCCACCTCCTCTTGACTTCCCGCTAAGCTCCGTTCGGTCAGCGCGATGTAGCGTGCGCCCCTCTAAGCTAACAGTAGCGTCCACAATGTTGTCATTTAGCCAGGTTTCGGTCAGAATAATCACACAGCTATCCCCAACGATGTTGTTTTTGGCCACTTGTAGTCTCAGTTCATCCATCTTGTTCGTCAGGGATCTGACGTTAGAGAGGAAAATGCTTGGTAAAGCTGGTTTGTTTGGGCTTCTCCTCAGCCTTGCTAGCAGGCCTCCCCGGCGGCCTCGCCTTTTCTTACGGTCTCGCCGCCGGCGTTTCCGCCTCAGGGAGGGGACTGTGAACCAGTGCTCTCCCGGTAGCCTGGCAATGTCCTTGTCGATTCTGTATAGCTCCAGGAAATCCGCCGTTACTATCTTGTCGTTTTGCGTGCCGACTTCTAATAAGTCGAGCCTGCTGTAGGTACTATATACATAACTGTTCCCTATAAGTACTAAAAAAAAAGTGAACATACAAATGTTCTTAAAAACACAATGAAACACCAGTGTGGTTGCCCCCCGAGCTGCGGCGACTAAGCGCGCGGCCATCTTGGAACAGAGTGAGGGAGGCTGTTATACTGAGGAGAGGGAGGCTGTTATACTGAATATCACACAGTGGGAGGCTGTTATACTGAATATCACACAGAGGGAGGCTGTTATACTGAATATCACAGGAGAGGGAGTGTGTTATACTGAATATCACAGGAGAGGGAGGCTGTTATACTGAATATCACACAGAGGGAGGCTGTTATACTGAATATCACACAGAGGGAGGCTGTTATACTGAATATCACACAGAGGGAGGCTGTTATACTGAATATCACACAGAGGGAGGCTGTTATACTGAATATCACAGGAGAGGGAGTGTGTTATACTGAATATCACACAGAGGGAGGCTATTATACTGAATATCACACAGAGGGAGGCTGTTATACTGAATATCACAGGAGAGGGAGTGTGTTATACTGAATATCACACAGAGGGAGTGCTGTTATACTGGATATCACACAGAGGGAGGCTGTTATACTGAATATCACAGGAGAGGGAGTGTGTTATACTGAATATCACACAGAGGGAGGCTGTTATACTGGATATCACACAGAGGGAGGCTGTTATACTGAATATCACACAGAGGGAGGCTGTTATACTGAATATCACACAGAGGGAGTGTGTTATACTGAATATCACAGGAGAGGGAGTGTGTTATACTGAATATCACAGGAGAGGGAGTGTGTTATACTGAATGTCACACAGAGGGAGGCTGTTATACTGGATATCACACAGAGGGAGGCTGTTATACTGAATATCACACAGAGGGAGGCTGTTATACTGAATATCACACAGAGGGAGTGTGTTATACTGAATATCACAGGAGAGGGAGTGTGTTATACTGAATATCACAGGAGAGGGAGGCTGTCATACTGAATATCACAGGAGTGGGAGTGTGTTATACTGAATATCACACAGAGGGAGTGTGTTATACTGAATATCACAGAGGGAGGCTGGTATACTGAATATCATACAGAGGGAGGCTGTTATACTGAATATCACAGGAGAGGGAGTGTGTTATACTGAATATCACAGGAGAGGGAGTGCTGTTATACTGAATATCACAGGAGAGGGAGTGTGTTATACTGAATATCACAGGAGAGGGAGTGTGTTATACTGAATATCACAGGAGAGGGAGTGTGTTATACTGAATATCAGCACGGCTGTGATTCGGTCGTAGGTACGAGGCCGCAGGCCTCTGTGATATACTGTGATATTCAGTATAACACACGACCTCGAGTGTGATATTGCTTTTATACAACAGATAATAGTTCTGCAACTGAACTTCAAATGGACGGTTGCCTAGTAACCTGAACACAAACATGTAGTCTAATTAACGGTCATTTAGTAGAACATCTGTGCGGCGGAGTGATACATATAGTTAAAAGTCCCAGTGCTGTTATACTGTATATCAGCACTCATGGAATGCCTCTTGTCCAATCAAATTACTTGGTCAGAACTAACTGTTGTACAATGGTCAGTACAGAGCTGCAGCCGCTCATAGGTGGAGCTGCGTTAGTGATACAAGATCATTATTACATACTTATTCATTACAATCAAATACAATCAGTCAAATGTAGTTATTTGTTCATAGCAAGCTACAGTGGTGGTTTTCGTAACAACTAGTGGAGTGTTTCCTCCAGGATTTTTTCACATTAATGGCGGGGTGGTCAGTTTTCGCGAACTGGCTCTCAAAACAAAGACGTAATTTCACCAAAAACTAGAGGATGGCAACATTTTTTTTATTTTTTAATTGCGGTTAAGCCATTAAAGCAGAGCAGGTGATTCTATATAGAAAGTGATCAAATACCAAGATATCCTACAGCTGCAGCAGAACATGCGGAACGCGCATACATACAGCACTGAACATAGGTTACCGTATAATATACATGTGACGACTGACAGACTGACAGGCAAATAAGCATCTCTGACACACAATGGAACAGTGATCACTTTTATAAAAATATATATGTCTATACTGTAGGGACTATTAGTCAATAGAATGTCAAGCAGGGTAGATTTCCTAGGGTTTTCCAAATGATGGCGTGTGGACTTGGATATTAATTGTGTCAAGCTTAGGGCACAACATACAGTACAGGCCAACACTTTGGACACACCTTCTCATACAATGTGTTTCCTTTATTTTCATGACTATTTACATTGTAGATTCTCACTGAAGGCATCAAAACTATGAATGAACACATGTGGAATGATGTACTTAACAAAAAAGTGTGAAATAACTCTAAATATGTCTTATATTTTAGATTCCTCAAAGTAGCCACCCTTTGCTTTTTTGTTGTTAATAAAATATATAATAATAATATTAAATATATATATATATATAATAACATATTATTATTAACACATATTATATTTATTATTATTATTATATATTTTATTAACAACAAAAAAGCAAAGGGTGGCTACTTTGAGGAATCTAAAATATAAGACATATTTAGAGTTATTTCACACTTTATTGTTAAATACATAATTCCTATGTGTTCATTCATAGTTTTGATGCCTTCAGTGAGAATCTACAATGTACCAAATAGTCATGAAAATAAAGGAAACGCATTGAATGAGAAGGTGTGTCCAAACTTTTGGCCTGTACTGTATATCTTGATGAAAGTGGTTTCCCAATTGGAAAATCGAGTCCCAATTATCATTCTGATACTGTGGTATTGCCCCTTTGCAGAACTTGTCCCATCAGATGTTAGGCTGTAATTTATAGTTTTCCCTGTTTGTGCTTCTTTTGTTTCTAGCTGCAGGTCCTCCTCAGAGCAGCAACCATGTATGAACCAGAGTCCACAGAGTCCCCCGGATCTGGCTGTGGTCCTCCAGACCTGAAAATCACACAGTGGGGTCCAGAGATGGTGGCACTGAAGCTGGAGGAAGAAGATGTAGAGGAGAATGGTGCGATGGTGAAAGAAGAAAATGGAGGAGAAGATGTAATGCAGAAGGGTCTGATGGTGAAAGAAGAGGACAGAGGAGATGAAATGAGGGATGAGGTCAGTACTACAACAACAACAACAACAACAACAACAACAACAACAACAACAAACGTTTTGGAATGAGCTGTCTATGGAGACTTGGAAACCATCTTTTTGGAACATTTTCAAATCACACGTTTGTAATGTCACCTGAATCAATCAGAAGTCACTGGGATCATGTTTTTTTATGTGGATGTGACAACAAAATATATAATATATGTACCAAACAATAGCATTTATTTTAGACAAGACAAAACTTAAACCAAATGATCATTTACAACAGTCTTCATAATTGTCACATAATTTTCTAAGTCAGGTCCTGATATTCTCCAATGTGAGAAATAACAAGTAAGTAAGTAAAATGTATTTATACAGCACCTTTCCCAGACCAAGGGTCACAAAGTGCTTTACATAACAAGGAAGAAACAATAAAACATAATACAAGAGCGAAAGACACCGCAGGTTAAAACAGGCAAACAAGTGAAAATAAAAACAAGTAACAGACAACAGGTGTACAATAACATCAACAGGACACAGAAAGACAGGCCCTTGGGGCTATCCAAAAGCCTGTCTATACAAGACAGTCTTTAGCTGTTTTTTAAAAACCTTGACCAAGCCAGCTGATCTAAGATCCAAGGGCAGAGTATTCCAAAGCCTGGTAGCCAAGATCTTGGCCTCCTCCACCAAGTGATGACAGTAGATTCTGGTTTTGCCCACAGACTTGAATAACCTTGTAATGCCCCATTGGTGAGCCTTGGGGCATCTTTCTCTCTGAGGATGAATAATTAAACCATTGTTCCCTTTCCTTTCATACCTTCTCTGATGTTTTTGTACAGTTGGCAGTTAGTTAAAAAGTGCAGCTCTGTTTCCACCTCATTGTGTGTGCAGTGGGTGCACAGTCTCTGTTCCCTTGGGAACCGGGTTTGCCTGCTGCTGGCCCTTCTCCATGGCGAGGCTGTGCTCGCTGAGTCTGGACATAGTCATGGATTTCATTAGTTTTGATTCTTTCTCATGAGGTTTCTGTCTGGTGGCTCTGTTTGTGTTTGTGAACAGAGTCCCAGAACCAGCTGGCTGAGGTGGCATCTCCCTAGAGTCTCTCTGTAGGTATGGGCGTTGTTGTGGGATGTGTCAGGGTCGCTTTGTTTTAGGTGGTTATATTATGAAAGCGGCAAGTAACAAGTGTGCGCATCAAAGGTCTAGGCATTAGGCACGGAACATCCATATGCTGTATAAATAAAGTTTGAATGATTGATGTATGTGCGCATTGCGTGCGAACCAATCATTCAGCAAGTCTTGTACTATAAATAACTTACACTTTATAAACCAGTGCTGTGATATTATTTATCGTCTTAGAAACATCTTAGCAAGAGGCACTCCAACAATTATCATAAAGTTTATTATGCATCAGCTCTTTTTATGCAACCTAAATTTACACAGATGAATAACGTATACATGCCATATCTTGGATTCATTGTAGAAAAAAAAAGAGTTTCTGTCTGATTTCTAGTTTTAGTGCCTTCAGGTTTTTATTCTATTTATCTGCATTCATTCATTCATTCTAGGTTCTAGACTAAATCTAGATATACTTGCAGTAGATATACAGAGTATATAGTATATAGTATTATATATATATTATTATCTATATATATATATATATTAGCTATATATATTATATGTTATGTTAAGTAACTTAATTAATAAGTTAATTTTATTTATAATGCGCCCCCCATCCAACTTTTACATCGGCCCGGGGCGCAGCCCGGGTAAAGGAACAGATAAAGACAAAGACAAGGAACACAGAAAGCAATCAGACACAGACGACTTAAACGTAAATCTCAGGCATACAATTCACAACAAATATGGAGTAGACTAAGGGAATATCATTTAGGAAGAGGTGGGTTTTTGGGATGCACGATATTATCGGCACCGATATTTATCGGCCCAATAATGGGAAATTAATGTTATTAAATATTTATCGGTTTTATTAAATTTTAGCCAATATAGAGCCGATAATATGAAGCCGGAAATATTTCTGGTTCCGGTTGTAGCGCTCATGATGCTGCGCCTGCTTACAGCCACGCAGTGTAGAGACGAGAGCGAAACATGTCTTCCCCGGTGTGGACATTCTTCAAAGTTTCTGAGGCAGATAGTGCGTTTGCAATTTGCAATACATGTTCGACAAATGTTCGGAGAGGAGGGCAAAGGTCTACGAGTTACAACACAACGAATCTCATAAGTCACCTTAAGATTCACCATTGCAAGCACGCTGTATGGAAGGAATATCAAGCACTAGTAGCAGAAGATAGCCTAGCCGCGAAAAAAAAAGCTGCTGTGCCTATTGAACACGCATTTGAAAACTGCAGGAAGTTTACTCGAGACAGCTCAAAGGCTCAAGCAATCATTAAAAAAATAATGGAGTTTATGGCCCTCGACGACCAGCCTTTCTCTGTAGTAGAAGATAAAGGATTTCGCCAGCTAATTTCACATTTAGAGCCCCGGTATACACTCCCAAGCCGACGCTATTTTGCAGACGTGTGCCTGCCTGCTCTGTATGATACAGTCGCCACACACATCCATAGTCTGATCGATACTAGGGTAAGCCATATAAGTTTTACCACGGACATAATGGACTTCTGACGTTAGTCCAGTCAGTATGCTTAGTTTGACGGCCCAGTGGCTGGATGAGGACTTCAATATGAAGAAGACACTGCTGCATGCGCAGGAGTTCTCCGGTTCGCATATTGCGACAGCCATCCGCGGGGCTTTTGAAACCATGTTTGGACAGTGGAAGATAACTAAGGAGCGGGTGCACGTTGTGCTGAGGGACAATGCGCGCAATATGGCCAAGGCTTGTGAGGAATGTGAAGTTGCAAGCTTGGGCTGTATGGCACACAGTTTACAGCTTGCCGTTAATGAGGCTGTACTGAGCCAGAGAAGTATATCCGACTGTGTTGCGATCGGGAGGAAGATGGCAGGACATTTTAAGCACTCCCAACTCGCCTCCTCCCGTTTGAAAGATTTACAGACACAACTGGGAATGAAAACCACACGGCTCCAACAAGACGTACCAACGCGATGGAACAGCACGTTTTATATGCTTAGGAGTTTGTTGGAGCAGAAGCGAGCGCTCGCAGCATATGGAGTAGATTACGTGTTACCTGCGTCTCTAAACGCATACCAATGGGCGCTAGTTGAAAACATGTTGACCATCCTCGATCCGTGCGAACAGGTGACTAGAGATATTAGTTCAGCTACGGCCACAGCAGCAGACGTGATCCCCTCCGTCGAAGCCTTAAAACGTCTGTTAAACAAGGCCGTTGCAACAGACCAGGGAGTGAAAACTTCCAAGAGCACCCTGTTACAAGCAGTAGACCAGCGATTCGGTCACATCCATGAAGAGCCCCTGTATAATCTTGCAACAATCTTGGACCCTAGATACAAGGACCGCTTCTTCAAGCTTGGAACAAAAGTGCAAGCAGCAGACATGTTGCTAGAGAAGATGATCAGCTGTGCAACAGCTGACAAGCCAGCCGAGCCGCAAGCAAAGAAGACAAGGACAGACGGTAACCATTCTTTGCTGGAAATGTACGACGGAATCTTGGAAGAAAACACTGAACCCACAGAAGAGCAGGCGAGGACTCAAACGGAAGGCAGGTAATTTATTCAATTTAATGTTTAGCTTTCAACTTGTTAAAAAATACACCACATCACGATAATGTGACATGTGCGCTGCTATGTAGGGTGTTACGTAAGGAGGGGCGGATGTTTATGAGGAAGAGGAGAGCTTGGCTAATCTAGCGACATCTGTACTTACAGTATATTGTGATTTTGTTGTCCTTTTAGATGTACCTCTCACAGTCAACGATTCCCAGGACTCAGAACCCAATGGAATACTGGAGAAGCAACAAATCCCGTTTCCCGACCCTGGCCCTGCTTGCAAGGAAGTACCTGTCAGCCCCTTGCACTAGCGTCGACAGCGAACGTTTATTTTCTGCAGCTGCTCATGTGATCGATGAAAAAAGAAACAGACTCGGATGCGAGAGAGCAGAGATGCTTCTTTTTATGAAGAAAAATATTCACCTGATGCCCTCAAAGTAGGCTAGCATAGTGTAAAGTAGCCTCAGAGTGGTAGGCCATTGCAAAGGTTCTATGAGGTAGGAATTGTATTCAGTTTGTATATTAGGGAACACCAATGGAAAACGTGTCTATTATTTAGGTGAGAATGTGAATGTAGGCTATACAAGACAAGTTGTTTACAAGGAAAACATGCACTTTTTGTTTTTCCATGTCAGTGCAATTTATTTTGAATTCTTATGCAAAACGTTTGATGGGCTTTATCACAACCTACCTAATCCTCATGCACTAAAAGTAGCATAGCCCAGCCCTTTTCAGTTGCTTTATTAAGCATACTAGTGTAGCCTACTATGTGCCTTGTGTCATTCTGTTTATCTGCAGACTAAGCAGCCATTTGGCACTAGTTTCTGTAAAAGTTCTATAAAACTTTTGGTTCTTTAAAAGTCTTTATTTTTGTATTGACTGATGCACTTTATTCATTTATTTTTTGATATTTTATTTATGCATTTTCAATTTACAGGGATAGACAAGTTGCACTTTATTTTTGACACTTTTTTGATCTAATTACTCTTAGGTGAGCCTTTTTTGTTTTCATAAAAGGAGGCCAGATCTTGGCTAAAAAAAGCATTGTGCACTGTCTAGAGGAAATAATAAATGAACATTTGAAGAGTCAGAAGTGTTCTCTTTGTTGTGTTAACAATAGTGATGTAAGTTAGATTTGGTGAGATCACTATGGAATATTAAATCATCAATCTTTGCTCACTACATAGCCTTTCTTACCTTCAGGTGTGCATGAACTACAGGTTATCAACTGTGAAAATATATATGTTCTCATATCGGTTATCATATCGGTCACGAGAAGCGGGTAAACATCGGTATCGGTTGGAAAAAAATGCATATCGTGCATCCCTAATTAGGATATTAAGAAAAAATTATATATAAAGAAATTAAATATCAAAATGTGTTTATCTATCTAAGTATGTCTCTCAGAGAGATAAACCTCTGCACCTCCTACAGTACAATTATCGTACCACCATACAGGATTACGGTCAGATTATCACGGGGAGTGGCTGCACGGATGATGCAGAAGAGATTATCATTATTAAAAAAAAGAAAAAAAAGAATATGCTAACATTTGAAAATGTATATACATTATATACTGTATCATAAATACACTTTATACACATTATATACTGTATCATAAATAAAATTGTATTTGTTCCATGTTGTTCCATGAAAATCCGTTGAGGATTACAGACATAATCAAATGTAGGCTACTGCAAGTACTTTGCTGCGATAGCTATAGCGAGACCTACTGTACAGTTTATCATTCATAACTGTCTGTACATAGACATATAATATCCTATCACCTATTGTCCTTAAGCCCCAGGTGAAGGACTTCCTGGACCCCCGGCAGTTTGCATACCAGGAGAGCATGGGGGTGGAGGATGCCATCATTTACATGCTGCACAGGGCCTACACACACCTGGAGAGGCCACAGAGCATGGTGAGGACCATGTTCTTCGACTTCTCCAGTGCATTTAACACTATCAAGCCATCACTGCTGGCTGACAAACTAGCAGTGATGTGTGTGGAGGACTCCCTGACGGCTTGGATCCACAACTACCTCACAGACAGGCGTCAGTATGTGAGACTGCAGGGCTGTCAGTCTGAGGTGGTGGTGTGCAACACCGGTGCCCCCCAGGGAACTGTTCTGTCACCCTTTCTCTTCACCCTCTATACCTCCGACTTCCAGTTTAGCTCCGACCAGTGCCACCTGCAGAAGTTTTCGGATGACTCCTCTATCGTCGGTTACATCACAGACGACAGGGATGAGGAGTACAGGGCCCTGGTGGAGAGCTTCGTGCAGTGGTGCGACACCAACTACCTTTTGCTTAACACCAGCAAAACAAAGGAGTTGGTGGTGGATTTTAGGAGGAAGAGAAGGACCCCAGCCCCCATCACCATCAAGGGGGTGGAAGTCGAGAGGGTGGACTCCTACAGGTACCTGGGAGTACAAATTAATAACAAACTGGACTGGACTGACAACACCGAGGCTCTTCTCAGGAAAGGGCAGAGCAGACTGTTTTTCCTGAGAAGGCTGAGGTCTTTCGGTGTCTGCAACAAGCTGCTGCAAATGTTTTATCAGTCGGTGGTTGCCAGCGTTCTGTTCTTCGCCGTGGCCTGCTGGGGTGGAAACATCTGTGCCAGGGATGCTGCGAAGCTAAACAAACTGGTGAAGAAGGCCAGCTCTGTGGTGGGGACCGGGCTGGACAGCCTAGAGGTGGTGGCAGAACAGAGGATGGGGAAAAAACTGGCGGCCATGCTGGCCAATCCCTCCCACCCGATGTACTGCGAGCTAGCGGGGATGAGGAGCAAGTTCAGCCACAGATTTGTTCTCCCCCGTCAAAGTACAAAAAGATTTGGACAGTCCTTTGTTCCAGCTGCACTCCGACTCTACAACCAGGCCCTGCAGGGTGGGGGAGACCTGGAGCTGGAACTTTTGGAACTTTTGGAACTTTTTACTTATTGAGCCTGCACTGTTTTATGTATTTTATTTAATGTTTTTCTGTTTTCTGTATTGAATGTTTTCTGCCCTAACTGAGCTGTTTGACAACAAAATTTCCCCATTGGGGACAATAAAGGTTTTCAATCAATCAATCAATCAATCACTACTGTCAGGTTCAGCATTGCCGCCCCTCCTGGTGGGACCAAAGTTGCGAGTGCGCTGATTGATGACATCCAACTCAGCTGCAAAGGGGGCACCAACACGAGTTCTTGGTCTTACTGGTATATCCCAAGAGGCTGAAGGTATAGCTTCAGGCTCAGAGGTGTAACAGAGTTGGGAATGTATGTTTAGTTGTGGTGAATGTAGATGAGTTTCGCCGTGCTTGAGCAGCCCTGGTTGTTGTTGGAGCCCCCTTTGGAGTTTGGGTGTACTGCAGGTCTGCGCGTTCTTTTGTCCTTCCGGTGTTGCCGTACTTACGGTGGTACCAAAATATGGCTGCCATCTTAATGGATATGTGCGCGATGTAAAATGCTCCTCGTGTTTTGTTGTTTGTGTGGAGAATCTTGTAATGTAGGGTGAAAATGTTGGTGTAGTACTGTGCTGTTTGTTTTTACATGTATTGTGATGATGTGATGTATTGTGATGATGTGAAACAGAACATTTATTGTATGTTATTTTGAATGCGCAGATTCACAAGAGTTGCAGACCAGAGAAGAATTGTGTTTTATATGTCTTCTATACAGGTATGTTGCTCCACATGTTGTTTGTAATTGTTATTTGTAATGTTTGAGGGAAATTTGTGTTCTTTCTGTAAACAAATTATCCTGATGTGAAATATACATACACGGTGGGACAACCAGAATATGGCT
Source organism: Nansenia antarctica (assembly GCF_963989245.1). NCBI lineage: Eukaryota > Metazoa > Chordata > Actinopteri > Argentiniformes > Microstomatidae > Nansenia > Nansenia antarctica. The sequence continues at coordinate 14,880,329 of NC_137685.1, read as the reverse complement.
GCCATCTTAATGGATTCACAAGAGTTGCAGACCAGAGAAGAATTGTGTTTTATATGTCTTCTATACAGGTCAATAAAAAGAATTGGTTGACCATCGTTACACTGGTGCCGTGACACGTCGATCTCAAGATCAGCTGAACGCCGATCTCCGTGGATGCTGCGTGGATGCCAGGTCTTAGTGTGATAGATCAAGTGTGGTCAGAGTATTATAGTAAATGGTCATTCAGTCTGAGGTCTGTGATTACATCAGTTTAAAAAGTGCTTTGATTGTTTTGGTTTTTATGTCCTGCTGTAACTTTATTTATTTATTTAAACATTATTATTATTATAATTTTTTTCATTCAGTAATATTACACAACTTAAGTCTGTACCACTATGGCTCAGAGGCCAGGTTTTAATGATGAGATTTTTGCCAGTCCAGTGTTGCCTATGGGGAGGGGTGCATGGGGGGCATGTCAGAGCTTTCCTGACAGTGCTGTCATCGGTGGGTTGAATAGTAGGGAGGTGGGGTGTTCCCAGTTGTTTACTGACAATGGTAGAGGCACAGGGTCAGGTCAGGACCCAGGTTGTGCTGCTGTCGGACAGTTTACAGGGGAGGCTCCTCCCACATCCACACCCAGTGTTAATGACACTGAAGCTCTTCATCACCTTTCAGACATGATGGGTCAGCTAGGTGCTCAGATTGGCGAGTCCATTGTAACCAAGTTAATTTCAGCTGGTGTAGTTCACTCAAGTAGTATGAGCAGTGCACACCTCAACTGCACATCGCCTCCAGATCCTGTAACTGATCCTAATGTTGTTAGACAGGAGGTTCCGCGCGTTACTGTGAATGTAAAATCAGACAAGGAACCACCAATGTTCCGAGGTGATAGTTCTGATAAGTGTTCAGTCCAGGACTGGATTGACATGTCGAAAGCTTATCTGAGAAAGCAGAAATGTCCAATGCATGAACAGGCTGAGGAGATACTGGCAAGGCTGATGGGTAAGGCAAAGGATGTCGTGAGGGTTGGTTTGCGTAGCGATCAGACACTTGATGTGAAGCAGAACCCTGATCTCATCTATGATATCCTTCTCAAGTACTTCAGTGATGTGTCATCATGCCTCCCGTTGTCAGATTTCTATGCCACTCTACCCAGACCCAATGAGAACCCTGTAGACTACTGGTTGAGGATCAACAAAGCAGATGATGTAGCTGGTGAGGGCCTTCGCAGACAAGGTAGGAGGATGGAGAACATGGGTGAAGAGGTAGCACGGATGTTTGTCAGGCATTGCCCGGACTCTGGACTATCCCGTATTCTGGAATGCAAGGCTATTGAGGAGTGGAGCTCACGAGACATACAGTTGAAGATTGATAATTATCAGAGAGAGCTGAGAGCCTCTGGCAGGACCGGTAGTTCTGTGCCATTGAAGAGCCATGCCACCGCCCTCCACACTGTGCAGTCTCATCCAGAGCCTTCGATTCAGTCTGTGTCTGAGCAGTGTTCCACCCAGTACCCCCCTGCTCCTGCCCATAGTCCAGTGTACCACACACAGTGTCCGCCTTCTACCCTCATTCCTTCCCAGGACCATGCTTTAGGCCAGCTTCCGTGCCCCTCCTCCGCGACTGCTGTGGCCCAGAACACTCAGCAATCTGAAGACAGGATTCTTGCTCGCATTATGGAGAGGCTGGAGCAGATGATGGGGAAAGTGTAGCAGCGTGACAGTGCTCCTCGTGGCGGAAGATACCAGGGTGGCGCCCGTGAGAAGGCCTGCCGAGTCTGTGATGACAGTAGACACACTACCATCTCACACTGCATGTCAGAGAGGCTGTGCTTTGTCTGTTTAGCCCCAGGTCACACAAAAGTTGAGTGTCCCACCAGGTCGTCCCGAGCACCTCAGCCTCAGGGAAACTAGGTGGCCTGTATTCAGAGGGAGGAAGTATAGGTCGCCAAGTAAACTCCCATTGTGAGGACGAATCTAGTGCTGAGACAGTGTATATAGCTCTCAAAAGCTCAAGTGATAACTCTGAAGATATTGTTTATCAGAATACGCATACAATTGGTGGTAGTGACAGCCTTTTCTACACACCTGTGACAGTTGGTAATACAGTGACTCTGAATGCTATGCTAGACAGTGGGTCTATGGCTTGTACAATGAGTAAGACGGCAGAGGGAAAGCTTAGAGAGGTTGGAGTTGCTACAGAACATAACCAGTTCAGTTCAAATGTGGTGCTTGTTGTCTGTGGTGGTCGCCGTGTCAAGCCTGAGTCAGCTTTCAACGTGGAAATGGAGGTGTATGGCTGTAGGATTATGGTTCCCACTCTGGTAGTTGAAGGCCAGCATGATGAGTTGATACTAGGCACCAATGTTATTAAATATATCCTCCGGCAGTATAAGCAATGTGATGGCTACTGGAAGGCTGTGTCTACGCCCTGTCCTGCTGGCGATCCAGAATCTGAACAGTTTCTCTCGATGCTCGCTGGTCTGAACCGTTGGCGAGGTGACGTCATACCTGACAAGATAGGCACAGTCAGGTGCAACTCAGCCGTGTGTCTTGAGCCTGGTCGGGAGTACCTGATGTGGGGCAAGCTACCCAAGTCCACTATTGTGTCTCCTGGTAGCGCTGTGATGACAGAGCCCACATCGTGTCGCTCAGCTCCAAGAGGGGTTCTGGTGGCCAGAGTTGTTACTCCTTTGTGGGGAGACGGATGGGTTCCATTGAAGCTGATCAACTCATCCGACAGGCCCGTCTTGGTAAGACGCAATGCTAAATTGGCCGACGTCTTCTCCTGCATTGCGCTCGAGGACATGGATGAGACCGGACCTGCTGAGGTCCCACTACTCAGTTTCTGTCAAGTAACCCCGTCCAGTGAAAATGCGGCCCGCACTGTTGATGAGGAACTGAAGTACATGGGATTGAGTGGGCTCGACATACACTCCTGTGACGTGTCTGAACAGTGTAGAAGCAAGATGGCTGACCTGGTTGTGCGCTACGAGGACATCTTCTCACGCCATCACCTGGATTGTGGAGAGGCAAAGGGCTTCATACATCGCATTCACCTCTCAGATCACAGGCCATTCCGGCTCCCATTCAGACGAGTGCCCTCCAGTCAGTATCAGAAGTTGCGCCAAGTACTGAGTGAGATGGAGGAGAAAGATATAATCAGGAAGTCAACCAGTGAATATGCATCTCCGTTGGTTCTTGTATGGAAAAAGAACGGAGATCTCCGTATCTGTACAGACTTTCGCTGGCTGAACAAGAGGACCCTGAAGGATGCTCACCCTCTCCCTCACCAGGCCGACTGCTTAGCTGCACTTGGAGGTAACTCCTTGTTTAGTACTATGGATCTAACCTCAGGGTTTTATAACATGCCACTACACGAGGATGACAGAAAGTACTCTGCCTTTACAACACCTATGGGCTTGTATGAGTATAATCGCCTCCCGCAGGGCCTCTGTAATAGTCCTGGGAGCTTCATGCGTATGATGACTAGCATTTTCGGAGACCAGAACTATCTGAGCTTACTGGTTTATCTGGATGATTTATTGGTGTATGCCCCTGATGAGAGGACAGCTCTGGAACGCTTGGAGATGGTGTTCAGTAGACTGCGTGGTCATAACCTGAAATTGGCCCCCAAGAAGTGTTTTTTTCTCCGGAAATCCGTCAAATTCCTCGGCCACATAATTAATGACAACGGTGTGTTGACTGATCCCAGCAAAGTTGAGAGCATCGCAAAGATGACAAGTGCTGACCTGATGGAAGCGGACGGTGTAACCCCCTCACAGAAACGAATCAGATCTTTCTTGGGGATGATCAATTATTACCAGCACTTTGTGCCTAGCTTCTCCGCTATTGCAAAGCCTCTCTTCTCTCTGTTGACGGGCCAGAAGAGAAAAGGGAAGGTGAAACAGTCCAAACAAAGGTCACAAAGCAGGAAGTTGAATGTTACTGACTGGACCCCCGAAACGGAGCAGGCTTTCCAGAAGCTGAAAACGGCGCTGGTTGAGACGGCTGTCCTGGCTCACCCTGACTTCAGCCGTCCCTTCATGCTGTCAACGGACGCGTCCCTTGATGGCATCGGTGCTGTCCTGTCGCAGATCCAAGAGGGTGAAGACCGAGCGAGGCCAATCGCATTCGCCAGCAAGTCCCTCTCTCAGTCTCAGAGAAACTACCCAGCCCATCGGTTGGAATTCCTAGCCTTGAAGTGGAGTGTCTGTGACAAGTTCAGCCATTGGTTGAAGGGGCATGATTTCACTGTTTGGACGGACAATAATCCATTGACTCATATCATGACGAAGCCCAAGCTGGACTGCTGCGAGCAACGATGGGTGGCTAAGTTAGCGAGCTATAACTTCGACATCAGGTACGTGCCAGGCCCACAGAATGTTGTCGCTGATGCCTTGAGTCGTGTGCCTTTCGTCAAGCAGAGAGTCAGTCACAGATTACTTGAAGAGCCCTACAAGAATCTCCTCTCCGAAGTCCAGGATGTGTCGAGTGCTTCTGTACAGGACGCCTTCCGGTCGTCCAATGATAGTGGTGACACTCCACGCCAGGCAGAGAGTTACGCTCAAAGTGTCCCATCACCTCTGCATGTCCACGCTCAGTCTATGGAGATGGATGAAGTGTCTGTTGTTCTACAGTCATATGACGATCTGTGGGAGGTCGGAGCAAGAACGCGCGCTGTAGCAGTCTTGCATCATTTGCCTCAGTTAGTCCCAGGTGGTCAGGACTCACTTCCTGCTTACAGTGAGAAGGAACTCCGGGATGAACAGCTCAGAGACAGGACTCTCTCTCGAGTCTTGTACTATGTGGAGAGACATCGGAGACCCTCCAGGAGAGAGAGAGATAAGGAATCAGTCACAGTCATGAGGTACCTGAAGCACTGGGAGAAACTTGTTGTGAGCAATGGGATACTCTACAGAGTCTCGAGGGATCAAGTCGTGAAGTCAAAACGCCGCCAGTATGTGGTTCCTGAGTCTAAGAAAGTTGAAGTTCTGAGAGGTGTTCATGACCATGCCAGCCATCAAGGTCAGTTCAGGAGTCTTGGCTTGGCCAGACAGAGGTTCTTCTGGCTCAACCTCGACAGAGACGTAAGAGACTACGTCCGTAACTGCCAGCGGTGTATTGTCAGTAAGACTGTTGAACCTGCTGCGAGGGCGCCTTTGCAGAGTATCACATCAACCAGGCCACTTCAGCTGGTTTGCATTGATTTCTGGTCAGCGGAGGACTCAAGGAACAAGTCAGTTGATGTGTTAGTTGTTACTGACCATTTTACAAGAATGGCCCAGGCATTCCCCTGCAAAGATCAGTCAGCCAAACAGGTGGCGAGAGTTCTATGGGACAAGTTCTTCTGCGTCTTTGGGTTCCCAGAACGTATCCATAGCGACCAGGGAGCTAGCTTCGAGAGTCAACTAGTGAGTGAGCTGCTCAGAGTCTCCGGTGTCAGAAAGTCGCACACAACCCCGTATCACCCGATGGGTAACGGTAGTGTGGAACGTTTCAATAGAACTCTCGGTAACATGATCCGAGCGCTTGAACCAGAGGCAAAAATCAACTGGCCGAGGCGTTTGCAAACTCTGACGTTCATGTACAATAGCACAGCGCATGAGTCAACTGGCTATGCACCTTTCTATCTGATGTTCGGGCGTACTCCTCGTCTCCCTGTCGATATACTCTTCCGGACAGTCCTGAATGATCCAGCTGTGGTCAGCTACGACAAGTATGTGATGTCTCTCACGAAGGATCTGAGAGAAGCTATGGTCATAGCCCAGGAACATGTCATAAAAGAACAGCACCGTCACACAGAGCTCTACAACAGACGAGTGAAAGGGCCCACCATTGATGTCGGAGACCGTGTGCTGTTGGCGAACAAGAGAGAGAGAGGAAAGAGAAAGGTGGCTGACCGTTGGGAGTCTACTGTATACACTGTGGTGGATAGGAACTCTGAGACTCACACATATAGGATACAAGACACTGTCACTGGACGAGAGAAGGTAGTCCACCGTAATCTATTGATGTTGGTGAACTTTCTGCCGGTGTATGATACGAGTGTGATCTCTGACCCAGTTTCATCCCTGTCTGCTGTTCATACATCAAATGAGCCAAGTGACATGTCCGTGTCGGAAGTGGAACAGGATTCCTTGCCTGGGGAAGTGAGTAGAGGAACCGCGTTCGAGTCGGAGAGAGTGGATTCCTGTCCTGGGAGTGAGGGAGGGGAGGTTGAAGACATGGAGTATGGGGGAAGAGCTGTTCGGGAGAGGGATGTTCCCTTGACTGTTCCAGAGCCCACGGATCCCAAGGGAAGAACCCTAGAGTGGGTCACCCAGTTACCATTCCCTGACCACTCACGGACAGAGGCTACTAACACTGTAGTGTCTTCAGTCTCGTTTGCCCCTCAGAGGGTCCCCGAGCAGATGGCTGAGGAGCAAATGGTAGATCAGTCCATTAACTCTGATTCTAGATTTGTGGTTAGCGCTGATGATTGTACTGATGTTTCTGGTAACACAAATCAGACAGATGATGCTAGTGACACACAGCGTACTGACACTCTAGCTTCTGTCACACAGTGTGAACATCCTAGTACAGTCACACAGGTCAAGTCCAAGTTTGGTCGCCTTATCAAACCAGTTGACAGATTGATTTATACTATGTCAGGACAAGACATTATCCAAGACACTAAGTCAAACATTCGAGCTGTTTGTAGGTCAGTGTTCCAGGCTTTCCACAGTTAGATAAGCCGAAGCTCAGTTCAGTGCATGTATACACTGTGCACACTGACATCCTATGACATATAGGTTTGTTCGTTATTCTGATTGTTTCATAAGAGGTTGTGGCCTCTTGAAGGCTAGTAATACACAGTGAAAAAAGGGTCTTGTGGGGTGTAGAACGCATCCTACCGCCAGTAGTTGGTTGGAGAGATAGTTTACCTCTCTTTCCACTTCATCCTTATAGGATACTTTTCAAGTTGGCTGTCCTGTCCTTTGGCGGCCCTATGTAATAGTGTAAAAAGTAAAAAGTAGTATTTAAATGTATAGTTGCTGCTCAAGGTTGGCGAAATTCAGGGGAGGTGGGTGTAACAGAGTTGGGAATGTATGTTTAGTTGTGGTGAATGTAGATGAGTTTCGCCGTGCTTGAGCAGCCCTGGTTGTTGTTGGAGCCCCCTTTGGAGTTTGGGTGTACTGCAGGTCTGCGCGTTCTTTTGTCCTTCTGTTGTTGCCGTACTTACGGTGGTACCAGAATATGGCTGCCATCTTAATGGGTATGTGCGCGATGTAAAATGCTCCTCGTGTTTTGTTGTTTGTGTGGAGAATCTTGTAATGTAGGGTGAAAATGTTGGTGTAGTACTGTGCTGTTTGTTTTTACATGTATTGTGATGATGTGATGTATTGTGATGATGTGAAACAGAACATTTATTGTATGTTATTTTGAATGCGCAGATTCACAAGAGTTGCAGACCAGAGAAGAATTGTGTTTTATATGTCTTCTATACAGGTATGTTGCTCCACATGTTGTTTGTAATTGTTATTTGTAATGTTTGAGGGAAATTTGTGTTCTTTCTGTAAACAAATTATCCTGATGTGAAATATACATACACGGTGGGACAACCAGAATATGGCTGCCATCTTAATGGATTCACAAGAGTTGCAGACCAGAGAAGAATTGTGTTTTATGTCTTCTATACAGGTCAATAAAAATAATTGGTTGAAAGAAGTTTGCCTGTTTGACCATCGTTACAGAAGCATGCCTGTCCAATGTGGGGCGCTGTAAGATCTTATCCCCATTTCCACTGGAAGCAGCAAGTGGTGGTGAGGCTTGCTGTGCAACGGGATTTCCTCCTGTTATGTGTGTTAGTACGGGGGCTAGCATCATTTGCAGGTGTTTTGTCTGCTGATTTTTGCTATCCAACAAAGCTTGTAGCCATGTTGGGGCTCTATCAGGCTCAGTAGGTCCTACTGTAGCTCCTTGTTCTTCTTTCATTTTATTGAGTTGTCTGTTCATGTAATTGTCCTTTTATTTTCGGTGGATTGTCTGTTCCACTTGTCTTGTTCTCATTCATGTAGTTGTCTCTTTGTATTATTTAGTTGTTTATTCATGTAGTTGTCTCTTTGTATGATTTAGTTGTTTATTCATGTAATTGTCCCTTTACTTTTGTTGAGTTGTCTGTTCATGGAATTGTCCGCAGTTGTTGCATTAACTCCTGAATCCAGTCAGCTGGCTAGCTAGCTGTCTCCTGTTAGCCCCGATTAGCTCCCGTTAGCTTTGGCTCCTATTAGCTGTATTATCTTCCATTAGCTTTGGCTCTTATTAACTTTATTATCTTCCGTTAGCTTTTCCTCTGTCAGGTGAATGTACTCACGGATGATCGCTACTTCTGATACCAGTTGTCGTGTTTTGTCCGTTAGAGTAACTTGCTCGTCTGATGTGCGTGGGTATAATGACTCACACGACAAGGAATTCTCAGTTTCTTGTTCTTTAGTGAACTTCTTCAATACACAATACAAGATACAACTAATTGTGTCCGAGATGGCAGGTTAATAGATGACGGGAAAACTAGCTCTGGCACAGAACAGCAGCTTTGCTGTCCATACCGATGAGCGTTGTTCCCTTAACTGACTGTTACGTAACCTAGGTAACGAGCTATATCTCTCTCAGGGTGATCATGTGACATACAGTAACCAATCAACAATAACGGTAACATAATGAATGAATGAATGAATGAATGGTCTTTATTGTCATTGCTACAGTACAGGTACCAAACAACGACATTTGGGAGGGGTGTCTCCCCTGGTGCTAGGAAAGAAAAAACAACAACTAAAAAAACAAGAAGGGAAAGGAGCTGGTTTACATAAATAAAGGCTATGTACACTATCCACTATACTATACTGTACAGATAAAACGACTAGGGTTGTCATATTGCACATAGTGTTATTGCACATTCATTTAAAGTGTTGCAGTTTGCAGGCTTGAAATATACACATTTGTGCCTCAGCACTACACCTGATTTTTTCAATCCAGCAGCTGCCATCAATCCGTCCAGACTGTCCAGGGCCCAGAACCTAGTTCTTTGCTGTGTTCAGGGCCTGGATGGCCCTGGGGTAGAAGCTGAGCTTCAGTCTGTTTGTCCTTGCGGCCTTGGTCCTGTACCGCCTTTTCGAGGGCAGCCGGGCAAGTGTTCGTACCCAGGGTGGGTTGGGTCTCTGGAGATCTTGGAGGCCTTCCTGAGGCAGCGTGTGTTGTACAGCTCTTCCAGAGAGGGGAGGGGGGCGCCGGTGATCTTCTGGGCTGTTCTCACGACTCTCTGTAGCGCATTTCTCTCTGCGGTTGTGCAGCTGGAGAACCAGTTGCAGATGCAGTAGGTGAGGATGCTCTCCACTGCGCCGCGGTAGAAGGCCACCAGTATCTCCTGCTTGTTGTGTTCCTTCCTGAGGACTCTCAGGAAGTAGAGCCGCTGTTGTGCCTTCTTGATGGTGGCTGCTGTGTTGTTCTTCCAGGACAGGTCATCCTGTATGTGCACCCCCAGGAATCGGAGGGTTGAGACTCTCTCCACGCTCTCTCCGTCGATGAGCAGGGGCTGGACCTCAGATTTTTTCCTCCTGAAGTCCACGATGATTTCCTGGGTCTTTGACTGGTTCAGCAGCAGGTTGTTAACCTTGCACAGCTTGCTCAGCTGCTCTACCTCATCCCTGTACGCCGCCTCGTCCCCCCCCCGAGATGCAGCCCACCACGGTGGTGTCGTCTGCAAACTTTACGATGGAGTTGCTGGGGTGGACGGGGGTGAAGTCGTAGGTGTAGAGGTTGTAGAGGATGGGGCTTAGCACGCAGCCCTGGGGGGACCCAGTACTGAGTCTGAGGGCTGTGGAGGTGTGGGAGCCCAACCGCACCCTCTGGGGGCGGTCGGACAGGAAGTCCTTGATCAATGCACATATAGAGTGTGATAGTCCCAGGTCTAGTAGTTTGGTCACTAGCCTGTCTGGAAGGATAGTGTTGAAGGCAGAGATGAAGTCCACAAAGAGCAGTCTCGCGTAGCTGTTTCCCCTCTCCAGGTGGGATAGAGTGGCGTGGAGAGTCGTCGCGATGGCGTCCTCTGTGGACCTGTGGGCTCTGTAGGCGAACTGGTATGGATCCAGGTTGGGCGGGAGGCGTGTGACTATGTGGGCCCGGACTAGTTTCTCGAAGCACTTCATGATGATTGGTGTGAGTGCCACCGGGCGGTAGTCGTTTAGGCAGCTCACCGTGCTTTTCTTCGGGACTGGGATGATAGTTGAGGTTTTCAGGCAGGGTGGGATGGTGGCCTGGGACAGGGACTGGTTGAAGATGTTGGTGAAAACCCCGGCCAGCTGGTCGGTGCAGTCCCTCAGCACCCGTCCCAGGACGCCATCCGGCCCAGAGGCTTTCCTGGGGTCCACCGCCTTCAGCACGCGTCTCACTTCATGCTCTGTGAGGTTGAGGCTGCTGAGAGCTGGAGAGAGTGGTGTTTGTGTTGTGGTTACCTCCGTTCGCCCCTCGTCGAACCGGGCGTAGAAGGAGTTCAGCTTTTCCGCCAGCAGGGGGTCGTCCTCTGCGGCTGTGAGCCTGTTGGCTCTGAAGTTTGTCATGTGCTGAACCCCCTGCCACATCCGCCTGGAGTCGTTGCTCAGGAAGCATTCCTCAATCTTCTCTCTGTGGTCTGCCTTGGCCTCCCGGATGCCGCGCTTTAGGTTAGCCCTGGTGGTGCTGTACAGCAGTGTGCCCTTCCCTGCGAAGAAGGCGTTGTCCCTCTCATTGATCAGTTTTTGGACCTTCCCAGTCATCCATGGCTTCGTGTTGGGGTAGACCCGGACCCGTTTGTCCACGGTGACTGAGTTGGTGCAGTTCACTATGTGGTTCAGAACCGACGACGTGAACTGTTCCAGGTCCTCATATTCCTGCCATGAGGTGTCATTTAGGCAGATCTGCAGTGGAGCGGACCCTTCTGGCCAGGTTCTGACAGTCTTAGTGGTGATGGGAGCACTTTTCCTCATGGTAGTGTAGGCTGGGATCAGGAGGATTGACACATGGTCAGACATGCCTAGATGAGCTAGCGGTCTCGCCTTGTAAGCACGCTTGATGTTGGTGTATACCTTATCCAGTGTTTTTTCTTAAACACAACAACAACAACAACAACAACAGGGAAAGCCATCCATGGTGGACTGTCTCACAATATATATATTTTGATATTATATTTTGATATTATTTGATATTATGTGGTATTCTAGACTAGTACTTTGAACTCCATACTACATTATGGTGAATAAACATTTTAAGAAAACAAAAGAGAAAGTACTTATTTTTATGTTTTTGTGGTGGGTAGTTTGCTAGCGAAACAACGTCACGTTGACGTACCGTTAACGTCAACGTCACGTCGATCCTGTGGTTTGAAGCCTTTCACTTTTTTTGACATGATACATTAAAATGCTCATAACTTTTTAAAATAAAGGGCTATCTCAGTCATTCAACCAGTTATGAATAGCTGAGAACTTCTAATTTATGGAAATATTTAAAAATGAAAATGTCAAAATGCCACCATGTGAAGGGTTTTCCCAGGCCGCCACACATATATATATATATATATATATATATATATATATATATATATATATAGGCTATATACACTGCAAGGGACTACGGATGAAAATTAGCCTTCTGTTCTGGCTAAATCTGGCGTATTTACATAAAATGCATTGTCCCTTTACAAATAAACAAAATAAACTAAACTACAATATAACTTAGACACGTTGTCTTTAAATGGGTCATTTACAAAGGGAGGCCCAGTATTACTAAACTGTTCCTAATATTAATATATATATTATATATATATATATATATATATATATATATATATATATATATATATACACTACCGTTCAAAAGTTTGGGGTCACCCAGACAATTTCATTTTCCACATTAACAATGTATAGAGTGTATTTCTGATTAATTTAATGTTATCTTCAATGAAAAAAACAGTGATTTTCTTTCAAATATAAGGACATTTCTAAGTGACCCCAAACTTTTGAACGGTAGTGTATATATAATAATATATATTATATTATAATACTATACTATAGTATTACTATACTGTTCCTAATCAAATGTTATATCAACGTTTCAATAAACATTTGAGCGTTTCCTCCAAAGCGGAAGTTGTAGTAACTACTTCCTGGTCGTGAGGAAGTTGACCAGCTCGATCATAACAAGATGAATATCGCATGAGCGCAGGTAAGAAACATGAGCGTCTCTGTAATGCAGCTGTTTCATTCACCTGAAATGTCCGTGATGCTCTAAGTTACATAGCTGCTGTGTGCTGAAGTTGATATGGATGAAATGAACCGCTATGTGAAAGTGTCCGTGTAGGTTCTCTGGTGGAAGTTGCGCGTTCATTCCGTTTGTTGACAGTAAATAAACCTCCTCAGTCTGGACTACTAGGAGAATGACTACAGTTACATGACTGGAGGCTTCACATAGTTACAAGATTGACTTTACACTGGACGAAGACTAACAATACTGTTATGAGATTGTATTTTTCTGTAGGCCTACTCAGTGTTTCCTCCAGGATTCTTCACATTAGTGGCGGAGTGTTCTTTTTTCGCCCGCGTAGCGTATGCAACACGCACTGGCGCTCAATACAAAGACGTAATTTCACCGAAAAATAGAGGGTAGCAACATTTAAAAAAATATGTGCCCTGATTACCCGTACCTCCGCCGTTCTGTTCGTGGTGATTTGGGAGGCAATAGATTATTTTTGCCCCGCGCATATTGCCCTGTAATTAGACCACGCGACCACAGCTCCGTTGTGTCTCTTATTGTCCAAATGTTCCCTGAATTTTAGCTGCATGTTTTTCCAGCATGTAAATCCGACTCCCCTTCTTTCCCCCTGCCAATACTGTGTCGTTTGTGACATATACCAACGTTTATGCTATCAATAGTTCGAAGCTAGCGTTAGATGCGAGGCTGCTCGGGAACATTATTTGTTTCACAAAATAGCCTGATTTAGTTGACCATGAACATCAGAGACTAGACTACATTACGAATGTTCATTTAAAATACTCTATAGTGAACACTGGTATAAGAACATGAACCAGAGAACAGCAGTAAATGCAAGAACCCAAGGTCGTCGCTGATGATGTTGCATTTTCGATTAGGATACGCTTACGGGATTAAAGGGACGGGCTAAGAGAGAGGGAAGGGATTTCCAGAAATCCAAATGTCCCGCTAAATTCGGACCAATCACAAAACTGTTTTGCAAGCGCGTCGACAAGGTTAATTGCAACATTGTAACATATTGTAACTTGCTATATCCTAAATCGGAACGAAATGTAGGTCTGAAAGCGGCCTAAACTAGCTTCAATCTGATTTTTTTCTGTTCTCCGGTCATAAAGTGGACTGAATCAATTAGTGGCGGAGAAAATGTATTCGTGGCGGCCCGCCACGAATAAATGCATATAGAGGAAACACTGCCTACTGATTGTATCCCTTTCTAACTAATGTCATTTCAGAGTGTTTATTTCAATCTTGCAAGAGGAGCTTCTGTACAGTCAACATGGTGCCGCATCAATATGCCGACGGACCGTTGTGCCGACAGCCCTCCCTGCATGTGAATGCTCTCCGCTTCTCTGTCTAGGTGCATGTGGGAAAACTAGAGTTGGGGTTAGGTGCTACGTCGACTTGGTACATGCTGGCATGTCTAACCCTAACCCTAATCCTATCCCTAACCCTACCCCTAACCCCAACCCTAACCTTAACCGTAGCACCCTAGCACCTAACCCTAACCCTAGTTTTCCCACATGTACCGTCTTGTCAGCTCTCGCAGAAATCTCGCTTATAAACTGTCGGCATCGTGGTCCGTCGGCACAGCGGGTGGGCCCCAGTCAACATAGGGTTCCAAAGTAGGGGTGGGCATCAATGATCGACGATCGATAATTGATCGATAAGGATCTTGGTCGATCACAAAATATTTTGCTCGATAATCGTTAATATTATTATTTATATATATATATATATTTTTTTAATAATAATAATAATGGAAATGAGTTTGTCCACGTGTCACCAGATTGCGTTCGTCTCTCACCCCTGAACCGTTGATTGGTCAATGGAAATCGTCATCCCATGTTCATAGATTTCTTTGCTAACCGCCATCTTTAAATACCACAACAGATTTCGCTCTAGGAAAATGTCACTTACTATTTCTGTAATAACCTATTAATAAAGATTAGAAAAGTTATGCTAACCATCGTATTATCTTAGTTTAATGTAATTTCAATGTATCATAGAACTTTTATTTACAACAAGTGTTAAAGGAGCACAGTCTAATACTGAGCTACTGAGATGCTAACCCGCGGACTCTGGTTGACGCGCCGTGCGTTCTAGTTTGATGTGTGCTGTTGGTTATACACGATCCGTAGTCATTGGTTTGCTGCATAATAAACCTTTATTGCGTTCCTGATTGCCATCTATGGCTTAATCACTGATACAAAACAATAATAATCACAAACTCAGCGCCCTTGCGGTCAAACCTATTTGCCCTTCCGGGGTCAACACCTGACGATAACAACAAATGTACTACCTTATAAAGACCTGCCTCAGGTATTGTGACAGCGCCACCCCATGCCCACACAGTGAATTACAACACATATGACAGGACCATAAATGGCTCTTACAACAAGCATAACAAAAAAATCGCTATTATGGCGATGTGCTGTGCCTATGCTGTTCCTCAGTCCAGCGGCAGTCAAATGCCGGTAGATTCGTGTCTTGCTCCCTTTAAGGCGTTTCCCTGGTTGCGAGATCTAAACTATTAGAACTGAAAGCGGCAGGTAACAGGCACGTAACATCCATATGCTGTATATATAAATATACAGTATATCTCAAAAGTGAGTACACCCTTTAGATTTTTACAAATATTGATATAACTTAAAGTAGTCAGTGTGCTGCATGAATAACAGTATAGATTTATTGTCCTTTGAAAATTACTCAGTACACAGCTCTTAATGTCTAAACAGCTGGCAACAAAAGTGAGTACACCCCATAGTGAACATGTCCTAATTGTGCCCAATGATGTTGTTTTCCCGCCCTGGTGTCATGTGACTCGTTAGTGTTACAAGGATTCAGGTCTAAATGATAAGCAGGGCTGTTAAATTTGGTGTTTTGGGCACAATTCTCTCTGAATGCTGGACAACATGGCACCTCATGGCAAGGAACTCTCTGAGTGGCTGAAAAAAATTATTATTGCGCTTCACTAAGATGGCCTTGGCTATAAGAAGATTGCCAACACCCTGAAAATGAGTTGCAGCACAGTGGCTAAGATCATACAGCGGTTTTCCAGGACAGGTTCCACTCGGAACAGGCCTCGCCAGGGTCGACCAAAGAAGTTGAGTCCACGTGCTCAGCGTCATATCCAGAGGTTGGTTTCCAAAAATAGACGTGCGAGTGCTTCCAGCATTGCTGCAGAGGTTGCAGAAGTGGGATGTCAGCCTGTCAGTGCCCAGTGCTCAAATCGGTTTGTATGGCCGTCGCCCCAGACAGAAGCCTCTTCTGAAACCGATGCATAAGAAAGCCCGCAAACAGTTTCAAGACAATGAATCCAAGAACATGAGTTACTGGAACCATGTCCTGTGGTCTAGATAAAGCAACAAGCCTTCATTGTCTTGACACATGTAACTGCATCAGAAAAAGCCATATATGCCTATATTTATACATCCATATTATATTTATGTATTTTACTATTTTATGCCCCATTTTCTGGTCACACATCAAATGATATAGCAACATACTTGATGTGTGTGTGTTTTATCTTAGTAACAGTGAGTGTTCATGTCCTCCCTGTTAGGTTGTTGGTAGAGTTACTCCCAGGCTGGTTAGAATGACAGGTGGAGGGAGTAGAGAGTTTAGTCTCTGGTTAGAAGGGTTAGGTGTCTGGTTAGAAGGGTTAGGTGTCTGGTTAGAAGGGTTAGGTGTCTGGTTAGAAGGGTTAGGTGTCTGGTTAGAAGGGTTAGGTGTCTGGTTAGAAGGGTTAAGTGTCTGGTTAGAAGGGTTAAGTGTCTGGTTAGGGGGCGTTCACACTTGACGTCTTTTTTTAGAAAAAAGCGCCGCCTTCAGTGCCTTTTCACCGTCTTTTTACATACAACCCATGGGAAAAAAGCGCAGACACCGTCTTTTTCCCAGAATGCATTTCGCACCGGCTAGCAGCGGGCAATTTAAATCGTCCATTTTAACTTCCATTGGCTAAAAGCTGTAATTTTGGCAATACAAGTGTTAACATGTCATTTTATGAATTTTTTATATGTTTTCAGGTGTGAAAGTAACCATATACATTCCCAAAATGTGTCCAGTTTATCAAAATAACCTGTTTATATATCTGATCTGACATTTTTTTCGTCTTCTGTTCGCTAGCTGCGTTCGTAAATTCGCCCTGGAAATCTGATCAGCACTCATGGAATGCCTCTTGTCCAATCAAATTACCTGGTCCCTTTATGACGTTGAACCCAGTGTGCGCTCCGGCGCTCTCAGAGCGAATTTACGAGCGCACCCTGCGTTGCTTATATACCTTCAATGCGGAGAAACTTCGTAACATAATAAGGGATGCGAGATATGCATTTTTCCCAACCGATACCGATATTTACCCGCTTCTCGTGGCCGATAGCCGATATGATAACCGATATTTATTTTTAAAAATATCTTTCCTAGCACCAGGGGAGCCCCCCCTCCCAAATTTCGTTGTTTGGTACCTGTACTATATCAATGACAATAAAGACCATTCAGATATAATTTCACAGTTCATAACCTGTAGTTCATGCACACCTGAAGGTAAGAAAGGCTATGTAGTGAGCAAAGATTGATGATTTAATATTCCATAGTGATCTCACCAAATCTAACTTACATCACTATTGTTAACACAACAAAGAGAACACTTCTGACTCTTCAAATGTTCATTTATTATTTCCTCTAACAAACAGAATCTGTTATAGACAGTGCACAATGCTTTTTTTAGCCAAGATCTGGCCTCCTTTTATGAAAACAAAAAAGGCTCACCTAAGCCTTCTCCAAACATGGTTTCAAAAGCCCCGCGGATGGCTGTCGCAGTATGCGAACCGGAGAACTCCTGCGCATGCAGCAGTGTCTTCTTCATATTGAAGTCCTCATCCAGCCACTGGGCCGTCAAACTAAGCATACTGACTGGACTAACGTCAGAAGTCCATATGTCCGTGGTAAAACTTATCTGGCTTACGCTAGTATCGATCAGACTATGGATGTGTGTGGCGACTGTATCATACAGAGCAGGCAGGCACACGTCTGCAAAATAGCGGCGACTTGGGAGTGTATACCGGGGCTCTAAATGTGAAATTAGCTGGCGAAATCCTTTATCTTCTACTACAGAGAAAGGCTGGTTGTCGAGGGCCATCAACTCCATTATTTTTTCATTGATTGCTTGAGCCTTTGAGCTGTCTCTCGAGTGAACTTCCTGCAGTTTTCAAATGCGTGTTCAATAGGCACAGCAGCTTTTTTTTTCGCGGCTAGGCTACTAGGCTACTAGTGTTGATATTCCTTCCATACAGCGTGCTTGCAATGGTGAATCTTAAGGTGAGATTCGTTGTGTTGTAACTCGTAGACCTTTGCCCTCCTCTCCGAACTTTTGTCGAACATGTATTGCAAATTGCAAACGCACTCAGAAACTGTGAAGAATGTCCACACCGGGGAGTGAATTTGCGGAACCTAGGATGGTAGGGGAAGGTAGGGCAATATCGCTACCTGATTGGTTGGCGAAGCACTCGTGAAGAGCCCCCTCATTGGCTACCGACTCGCCTTCCCTGCTTCACCAACCAATCAGGTAGCGGTATTGCCCTACCTTCCCCTACCATCCTAGGTTCCGCAAATTCGCCACCGGGGAAGGCATGTTTATATTTCCGGCTTCATATTACCGGTTAAATATCGGCTAAAATTTTATAAAACCGATAAATACCGATAAACATTAATTTCCCATTATCGGGCCGATAAATATCGGTGCCGATAATATCGTGCATCCCTAAACATAATTATAAGTTGTAAAATTATTTGGGGGGCCAATATCTTTAGCTAGCTAAAGTAACTAGTTTACTTTATTGTTGTCTTAACAGTTGGTAAAAGAACAGGATTAAAACAAAAATATCAGCAATAACATTGTGCTCTGCAGCAAGCACAATTACAACCCAACTGAAGCCACAATACTGGGACCATTCGTGACTGACAGTCAGTCAAATACTAGGTGAATATGTAATAAACTTGGATTTCATGCATTTCAAGTGGCATCTTTGTAATCATTACGATGTAGTCATGTCTAAGAGGCAGACAAGGCTTCCCTTTAACTCCCCGAGGCTACGACTATGCTATGTCCTGTGCCTATGCTGTTCCTCAGTCGAGCGCGCTTCGTCATCCCCCTTCTAAAACCCCTTTCCATCCCTTATGTCATTTTATCAATGAACATTGTAATACTATTACTGTTATTTCAACATTCAAGCCTCTTTCACACACGGAGATTGTATGAGCCCCGCGTCAGTCAGCCTTTCCGTAGAAATACATCGCTCCGTTATATATATAACGTTACATGTTTTAAGGCTGATCTGTGCATGATAGTGCTGCATTATGTTGATCTATTTATATCGATCTATTCTTGTCAATTCCTTATTACCAGTGGAAAGGGGGAAGGCTAAAACATTTTGAATGGAATAGATAGGACTTTCCGTTCAATGGAGGAAGCATGATACTCGCGAGTTCATCTCGCTTTCCCCCCGTTGATGTATTAAACAATCTAAGCAATCTAATCAGAGCAGTTGTTATTATGTAATATTATTGATGGATGTGCCATTTTTGATGGAGAGCAGTGAGCGGATGACTGGATGTGAGCATGTATTTGACTAATGCCGATAGATTCGTGTCTAGAAAGGATTTTACAGCGTTCCTTCAAACTATCGTAATTCATGAACTATATGCCCAATCTAAAAAAATCAAACAGTTTCTGAAAGCAGAGAAGTTGCTTACGGATATGTAATAAACTTGGATTTCATGCATTTCAAGTGGCATCTTTGTAATCATTACGATGTAGTCATGTCTAAGAGGCAGACCAGGCTTCCCTTTTACTCCCAGTAATGGATCAAAACTTTTGTCTAAAAAGCAAAAAATATGTAGGCTATCCAGTCAGTAGGCCTAAAGTTATGTATTTTTAAAAAAATCGGTATCGGTATCGGTTGATCTTGAGGAAAAAAATCGGTGATCGGTATCGGCCCCAAAAATCCAGATCGGAGCATCCCTACCCGAGGCTACGACTATTACCAAGTCTATCGCTGGGTATATTTACAAGGTGTGTTGTGTTGAACTGGGTATATTTGCAACAGTGTTGCGGAAAATGAAGATTTCTGCCGAATGCTGCTAACACTGGAACCACGTTATGAAACACCAGTAGCAATCACGAGTTCATTCTACAACATTCTACAACATGTGCTACATTGTGCTACATCTTGATGGGTCTGGCGTCTTGGAGTTCTTCTTAGTTCTTGTGTTCTTCGCAGTCACTGGATCTGTATCCAATACATTTACATCCCACATTCCCAACTAATTCAGTTGAGGTGTGGTCTTGTGAGTTATTATTTAAAGAACAAATGAACTATACAAATGTACAATACATATAATATTATGTTTATTGTTATTTTATAAATAAAATTAACAATTAACAATTAACAAATTAACATACAAAACATGTATACATACAAAACATATACAAAAGGCAAGGCAAGGCAAGGCAAGTTTATTTGTATAGCACATTTCATACAACAGGGGCAATTCAAAGTGCTTTACATGCATTATTTAAAATTACAGCAAGAGGGGCATAAGAAAATAAAAATTACAATGAATAAAAGCAAATATAAGAAGTAAATACAAATAGATAAAACATTTAAAAAGACAATAGTTAATGGAAAAAAGACATTGATAGAAGTGTTTCTGTTTAATCATAACTGGTGCAAAACGTGAAGGTTTTTAGCTTAGATTTAAATATTTTAAGGGTTTGGGCCTGTTTGATTTCTTCAGGGAGTTTGTTCCAGGAGCATGCAGCAGCGTGACTGAAAGCTGCTGCACCGTGTTTTGTTTTTACTCTTGGAATTATTAGCTGATTTGTCTCAGCTGACCTTAGGGACCTTGCGGGAATATAGGGTGGGAGGAGATCTGATATGTATTTTGGTCCAAGACCATTTTGTGATTCGTATGTAATTAGGAGGATTTTGAATTCAATTCTCTGAGAGACTGGTAGCCAGTGCAGGGATCTCAGGATTGGTGTAATGTGTTCAAATTTCTTTGTTTTTGTTATGACCCTAGCAGCGGCGTTTTGGATGAGCTGCAATTTACGAACAGCTCCTTTAGATAGGCCTGTTAGTAGACCATTACAATAATCAAGTCTACTCGAAACAAATGCATGGATGAGTTTTTCAAGGTCTTGCTTGGACATGAAACCTCTCATTCTTGTTATGTTTTTCAGGTGATAGTAGGCTGATTTAGTTATTGAGTTTATGTGGCTGTTGAAGTTTAGATCGGAGTCTAGAATTACACCAAGATTTCTGACCAGTTTTTTACTGTGAAGAGAGAGAGAATCAAGTTTTGCACTGACTTTCGATCTTTTGTCAGGTGCACCGAATACAATTATCTCTGTTTTGTCCTTGTTTAGTTGGAGGAAGTTTTGTGTCATCCAGGCGTTTATTTGCTCAATGCAATTACAGAGATTGTCAATGGGACTATAGTCGTTCGGTGAGAGGGCTATGTAGATTTGAGTGTCATCCGCATAGTTGTGGTAGGCAATTTTGTTATTTTTTATGATGTGTCCCAATGGAAGCATGTAGAGATTGAATAGAAGGGGGCCAAGGATTGACCCTTGGGGAACCCCACATGTCATTTTAATTTGGTCAGATACAAAGTTGCCAATGGAGACATAGTAGCTTCTGTCCTGTAGGTAGGATCTAAACCAGTTTAGGGCAGTGCCCGAAAGTCCTACCCAGGTTTTTAGTCTATCTATTAGAATGTCATGGTCTACAGTGTCAAAGGCAGCACTAAGATCTAGTAGTACCAAAACTGAGATTTTTCCGGAGTCTGTGTTTACGCGAATGTCATTAAGGACCTTAATAAGGGCAGTTTCAGTGCTATGTAGGGGGCGAAAGCCTGATTGAAAGTCATCAAAGAGATCATTTAGGGTCAAATAATTGCTGAGTTGTTCGTGGGCAACCATTTCAATAATTTTTCCTGTACAGGGATGGTTTGATATGGGTCTGTAGTTGTTTAGTACAAATGGGTCTAGGCCGTTCTTTTTTAGTAGAGGCTTAATAACTGCAGTTTTCAGGGCTTCAGGGAAGATTCCTGATGAAAGGGAGGTGTTAATTCAGTGTTTCCTCTACATGCATTTCATCGTGGCGGGCCGCCACGATGGAATTTCCTCCGCCACCATTCAGATTTCTCAAAAAAAAAGACCTTCACAGCGCTAGACACACCCACAAGCGCGAAGCGACGCGCTTGCAAAACTGTTTTGTGATTGGTCGAATACATCTAGTCTGCGTGTAGTCTACAAACTACTTCAAATGTTACAATATGCGCGACGACGGTGCTGGATCCTGGATCTGTGCATCGGTGTGCAGGAAGAACACGGAGCAGGCGCCAGACCAGACTAGATGATCGTGGAGTGAAGATATTATGAAAGTGTACGTGCTTGTCGATCACCCGTCGCATCGTGTACGCTTTAATAATCTCTTCACTCCACAATCATCTAGTCTGGTCTGGCGCCTGCTCCGTCTGTTTTTCTTCCTGCACACAGGTAAACAGATCCAGGATCCAGCAGCGTCTTCGGGCTCGCGCAAACAAACCCGGCGAATTTTTTTACTTGCCCCAGGCAAGCGTTACTGTTGAACCCTGCTGATACATGATTCTTCCCTGCACATTGACAATGTTTTCTCTCTCCTCTTTCTTCTGCGTTGTGAAGGGATCCACTGCAGCGTACACGAAAAGCGGCTACTGTGTCAACCGCTTCCCATAATAGTTACAACAACCATAAAGCCTCCATAATGATAATGAAAAGAAGGGGAGACGAATTTTTTATTGACAACGGAATTACATGCTGGAAAAACATGCAGACACAGACAATAAGAGACACACGGGAGAAGTACGGGAAAACATTTTATTTTTTTTGGCCATCCTCGAGTTTTGGCTGAAATTACGTCGTTGTTTTGAGCGCGCGTGCGCGTTTCATGCGCGTGCACGCGGAAAAAACGGTCAACGCTACCCGCCACCATTGTAAAAATTCCTGGAGGAAACACTGTAATTATTTGTATTAGTTCGCCTGCCATGCAGCTAAATATGTTTTTTAAAAAGCTTGTTGGCAGGACATCAAGGGCACAGGTGGATGGTTTAAGACGTGACATGATTTTATCTAGGGTCTTGTAATCAATGGTGTTAAATTGTGACATGGTTGTTATGTCCCCCCTATTTGGGGTTGTTAATGGGGACATGTTTTTCATGCCTGACACAGAAGACCTAATGCCTTGTCTAATGGTTTCTATTTTATTGTTAAAAAAGGATGCAAGCTCATTGCATTTACTAGTTGAGTGAAATTCCTGAGCAATGGGTGTTGGGGGATTTGTTAGTCTGTCAACAGTTCTGAAAAGGATGCGGGCATTATTGATGTTATTGTTTATGATCTTAGAGAAAAATGATTGCCTGGCACTTCTTATTTCTAAGTTATAGTTCTGAAGATTCTCTTTATAGATATCATAGTGGACTTGAAGGTTTGTTTTTCTCCATCTGCGCTCTGCTTTACGACATTCTCTTTTTTGGGTCTTTACGGATGGGGCAGTTCTCCAGGGAGCTTTTTGCTTACCAGAGATGCATTTGGATCTAATGGGTGCAATATCATCAATAGGGGTGTAACGGATCACCTAACTCACGGATCGGATCGTGTCACGGTTTTTGAGTCACGGATCGGATCATTTTTTGGATCAACACAAACATTTTTGTTTTTATAAAAACTGCTTTTTCCTTGAATTCTGTAAAAACACCACTTTTACTATGTGACAAAAACCAACAACATTCAAGATGTCAAAACTGGTAATATATATATATATATATATATATACATACATATATACATATATATATATAATATATATAACATATTCTACACTCAAACATTACATAATTATACTGAAATACACTCAATTTAAATGATAGGAGAGAGGGAGGAGGCGCCTGGTTGCAGCAGTGAATCACTGGGCTCTTTAAAGCAGATGAATACACATGTTTTATGCCACTTTTAACTAAATAATAAAGTGAACCCTTATTTTGAACATGGTATGAAAAAAATGCCTACATTATCAGAAGTTGTCGAGCTACCTTTTTCGTGCCTCCCGTCATAGTTGACAGAGAAGCCAAAGTGCTCCCATACATGGGATTTAAATGACGAGGGAGGCATTTCGAGTTCTTCTCCGCCGAACAACGTAACATGATACACTTGGGCCGCGTTCGTAAATTCGCTTTGAGAGCGCCGGAGCGCACACTGGGTCCGACGTCATAAAGGGACCAAGTAATTTGATTGGACAAGAGGCGTTCCTTGAACGCTGATCAGATTCCAGAGCGGATTTACGAACGCAAAAAAAAAAAAAAACGAGTTTTTTTTTTTTGCTATTGATCCGCGGTACACACGCGTTCCGAACCGTGGAGGGCGATCCGAACGGATCACGGAATTTCCGTGATCCGTTACACCCCTAATCATCAATGGTTTTTGTGATTTTTAAGTTCAAATCGTGTAGAAGGTCATTTACTGAGGTTGGAATAGAAGTTTGGGGGGGGGGGGGGCTAGGGAAAAGGCCTGTGTGAACAGTGCACTGGTCTTTTCATTGATATATCGTTTTGAAATAGTTTTAGACAGTTTGAATAACAGGAAAGATAGATACGTCAAAGAATATGCAACAGTGGTCAGACAGGGCAATGTCAGTTACAACAACATTTGAAATATCTAGGCCTTTGGTGATGATAAGGTCCAGAGTGTGACCTCGATTATGAGTAGGGAGGTTCACATGTTGTTGAAGTTCAAAAACATCTAACAGAACAGAGAGTTATTTGGCTTTGTTGTCCTCTGAGTTATCTACATGAATATTGAAATCACCAGCAATGATCAGACCATTAAATTCAGTAGTAATGATGGAGAGAAGCTCTGTAAGTTCATTAAAGAAGCTAGTAGAGTATTGGGGTGGTCTGTATACAATTATAAAAATAATTCGAGTGGAACATTTAAAAACAACTGAAAGATATTCAAATGATAAAAATTCCCCGAAGGATTTCAGTTTGCAGTTAAAACTGTCTCGGAAGAAAGAGGCGATTCCACCACCTTTTTTGTGGGATCTAACGACATCTAAGGTTCTAAAATTGGGGGGTGCTGACTCAATATGAATTGGTGTCTTGTTATCTTTATCTAACCAGGTCTCAGTGATAAATAAGAAATCTAGTTCATAGGAGCTAATCAAGTCGTTGATTAAGAGAGAATTATTAGTTAAGGATCTGGCATTGAAAAGTGCTAGCTTGAGTGGTTTTGTGTTTGGTCTCTGTGTGGGCTGTGTGTGGCAGGGTACAGAAATAAAATTTGAGGGGTGTATAAAGCATTCAGACTTGCAATTAACTGTTCTGTTACTGATATGAACAGGGATAGCAAGAGTTGAGAGTCCCAGCTTTATATCAGGAATGTCAATGGTATCAACTCTATGGAAGCAGGGACTGTTAGAGCATCAACTGATTCTGGGTGTCATCCGGGGGATGGGGATGGGTGTTGTAGATAGCATCCTGTGCAAGGGTAGGGCGATGGGTATTGTTGATGAGGCTGGCGTCACAGGGAGTGTGGGGCCAGGTGTTGTAGAATGGAGAGTTGCCTGAGATGGAGCAGCTTTCGGGGTGAGCTCTACTCCTGTCTTCACCATTTTCTCTAACTTAGCTGAGAAAGGCAGGAACGGCGTGAGTTGGAGGAAGGAGAGCTCAGTGGACTCAGTGGATGAGTGTCTCTGGGAGTTGGGGGTAGAGTGGTTTGGGGGGTCGGGGGCAGAGTGGTTTGGGGGGTCGGGGGCAGGGAGGGTGCTTGCATACCAGGCAGCTAAAGGGACAGCCCCTGCCTACCTGAAGGAAATGGTAACCCCCCAAACCCCTGCCCGCTCACTCCGCTCCTCCACCTCGGCTGGCCGACTGGCCCCACCTCCTCTACACAGCAGTCGGGCTGCCCGATCACGTCTCTTCACAACACTGGCTCCCCGCTGGTGGAATGAGCTCCCCACGGCTGTCAGAACGGCAGAGTCACTACCCATCTTCCGTCGTAGACTGGAGACCCATCTCTTCAGGTTACATCTTAACTGCTCCTCCTGAGACATCTTCTGACCCTCACCACTACGTCTCCTAAAGACACCCGCTTTCCCCTCTTCTGTGTCCCTGATTGGTTATAGTTCAATGCTATTTTCTGACTTAGCCTGTTTGTAGGACAGGTGTTGATAACCAGCGCTAGTTCCACAGACCTTAGTAGGCTTTCAGACACAAAGAGACGCGGAGTCAAAAGAGCTCAGTTTACTTGCGCAAGGAGAGTGATTCAGATAGACCGTGTTTAAGGGTCAGTCCAAATGGTCTGAAGTTCCACTCTCTTTGCCAGCCTTTTTATTACAACAGAATGGAAAGCATGTGGTTCAGTTCTCATACAGAATGGAAAGGAGGAGGCAGTGGTGAACCTATCAGTGTCCTAGAAAAGTGGGGTGATGTTTCAGAACGAATCATTTAAGCAGACGTGGCCGTGAGGCGACCAAAACCTGTTTTCGAAATCTGATAAGCAGAGGAGAGAAGGGGAAACAGAGTCCAAGGTTCACACAATCATTAACATAGCCCACAGACAGGCTGTAGAGTTTCACACAGTGATACAGAGAATTATATAGAGTTATACAGAACATCTAACTTTTATCATTTAACATTGTGAAAACATCGTTTTTAACTCTAACATTTCCCTGCTGTTTTTCATAATTTATCACGATACAAACATCCGTCTCTTTATTCAGGTAGAGCTATCTTGTTTCCACATTTTCTAGTTCAACCGTCATTCAACGTCGCCGTACAGATCATATACATGAATATTCATTTTTCTCAATTTGGGTTAGAGGCTGGTACTTCGGTTCCATCATAATCTCTCGAGTCAACATTTGTTGTACAAATATTCCTGAAATCAGTTTGTTAGTCATAGCTTTGAAGCAGGGGAAGACACAACAAACGAGCACAGCCAGAAATATCATTACAACAAAGAAAATCATTAGTCCTTTTACTAATAGTTGTTTCATGCCTCCCAAGTTCAGCCAATCCAACCATCCCCACGCATTCTGATCAGTGTGGGATGTTGTCAGGATGTGTTGCAAGTCACGGAGTCGGTTCAAAGCGTCAGTCATATTGGGCAAGTGTAAGTTGTCTGTGATGTAAGTGCAGCATGTGGTGTTAAGCATCACACATGTTCCTCCTGCCACTGCAGTCAATAGGTCAAGAGCCATTCTGTTCTGGAGTACCATCAGTCTGATCTGATCGATTTCGCGGTTCTTGGCTTCGTTTATCGTAAGGGATGCATTTACAAATGTCTCTAATTGATAGTTCAGGGTTTCTATGCGCAGGGAATGCTTCCCTATCCCTATCCCGGGGAACAATGCAAGTACAATCTTTTGACTAGTAGTCCAAAGTTTCTTGTCATCTGGGACATCACTGCCCCAGATTGGGTCGTGTGCCTGGACTTGGGTGTCTCGTTTGGTTCGTCGGGAGGAGATGTCATGGGTCATGATGTAAGTGTGTTCTGATAGGACAACGGGAGCACACACCCCGGCCCAGTTATCTGGGAGATGAGTGTATGCCTTATTCCCACAGACCCAATATATCCCCTGTACTGGCCGAGTGCCATTTCTAGGGAAATCGTTCATTCTCTGCCATTCTTGAACCATTTTTAAACCTTTAAGGCTCTCATCGAGATCCGGATCGAGCTGTACTCTGCCCTTTCCTATAATGTACTGTGATCTTGTCTCTGGTATTCCTAAAATGTACTCTGATATTATTGTCTCTGGTATTGTCCAAGTAATTTGGCATCTTATCTTAGGGAGTTTCCCTAGAGAAATTGTTCCTTTCTTCCTAGTAAAGCAGTTAGCGAGCTCGACCCCAGGTTCGAATCTAACTAGAGGGGTCAAGAGTGGTTTGGGCAAATGGAGATGCAAGGGGAGCGTTTCTGCGCATAGGGGCCTAATGTTCCAGAAATATGGGGATTTGTCTTTTCCACTTATTCTGCTTATGAGGCACTCTGTTTGTCGACTTGAGAGCGGAACCACCCACAGAGTGGGGTGGCTGGCTGAGACAGGCAAATGAGAGCAAACATAACAGTCAGTCATATTCCTATTCTGCGCCTGTCTGTGAACATATTTGTACCATGTGTTAGTCAGAAAAGGGTGTGTGGCGGTGTCTGTCTCTTGTGTTAGGTCAGCCAGATATCGTCGTGTTCGTGTATTAATATCAGTATCTTGCTCTGGAGTCTGTCCTATGATTAACAGAGTGAGGCCTAAGGCCAGGAACACCATTGTCCAAAAAAGATGTGGTCCCCTCATTCTAAGAGGTAGTGGATCGGGAGAATTCTTCACCGGTTTGAGACGTACCGTCCACTATTAGGCCGGCCCCCTTTGTAGCCGGACTTCCACCACTACCCGTCGTTCGAGGGGAACAATGTCACTTTCTTACAATGGCTTTGGTGTATCCACGTATCTCGTTCTGCGATCTTGACAGCAGTTGGGGTGCTCAACAGTACTTCAAATGGCCCAACCCACCGCGGGCTGTGCCAATGTTTTCTCTTTATTTCTTTGATGAGGATCTGGTCACCAGGTTGTAGTCTTGGATCCTGTAGGGAGACAGAAAGGTCTGGCAGATTATTTGTTCTGGCTATTTCCTGTTTTCTAAATAGCTGGGTCATCCACGTGGCCAGTGTGTTTTCCGTTTCTGCCAAATCTACTTCCCTAATGTCGTCTACTATGGGTAGTCTAAACCTTCTCCCATTTACTATTTCAAATGGGGACAGACCCGTAGGTGTCGGTGTTATTCTCATGTATGTTTCCACTAGAGAAACACACTCTTCCCACCTTCGCCCCGTTTCTTCCATTGCTTTCTTAAGTCTTAGTTTTATTGTGCCGTTTGTTCTTTCTATCAATCCTGCACTTTGAGGGTGATAGGAACAGTGATTCTTTAGTTCAATGTCCAGGTGTTTGGACACGTGTTTGATCAATTCGTTCACGAAATGTGAGCCATTATCACTATATATTCTTTCTGGGATGCCGTGGTTTGGAATGATGCGGTTACATATGGCTTTGGCCACTGTAAGTGCATCATTCGTTTTTGAGGGTACTATTTCAACCCATTTTGACATTGGACAGATGAGGGTCAAACAGTATCTGTACTTGTTTGGCCCAGAGCTGTGGAGTTCGATAAAATCCATATGCATGTGTTGAAATGGATGTTTTGCAGAGGGGAACTTGCCCCTCTTTGGTCTTTCATTTCCTTGTGAATTATGTTTGCAGCAGGTCATACACGATCTACAAAAGTTTTTTGAAAATTGTGTGTAATTATATGTGTGGAAATGTTCATTAATCCTGTTAATCATCCCTGCTGTTGATACGTGGCAAACCCCATGTATCAAATGAGCTGCTGTTTTGTAGAGACTCTGTGGTAAAACAATTTTCCCATTTATTCTATAAACTTTGTCCGTCCCTAGGACTGCGTTGTCTCTAGCCCATTTAATTTTTTCTTTGTCTGATGCATTGTTCTGCATGTCTATAATAGCTTCAAATGGTATTGGCTGCGGAAGTGGCTTTGTGTTGACGAGAATCTCAGTTCCGTATTTACCCGCAGCTGCTTCTTTTGCTGTTCTGTCTGCAAAATCATTTCCTTTCGATGTTCTGTCTGTTCCTTTGGTGTGTGCAGCGCATTTGCATATAGCTAGGGAGCGAGGTAGCAGAACTGCTTCCAGTAATTTGGTCAGCAGTTCTGAGTGTGTTATGGATTTCCCTGTAGAGGTTTTCATTCCTCTCCTAGCCCATTGTGCAGCGAAGGTGTGTGTCGCTGAATATGCATATTGGCTATCGGTGTATAATGTGATGTCTATTCCTTTGGCTGCTACACATGCTTTTGTTAATGCTACTAATTCAGCTGCTTGAGCTGAATGTGAGTGTGGTAGTTTGCCAGCTTTGATGATTGATGTGTCTGATACTACAGCGTATCCTGTCATGTTCTGTCCTGTCAGTGACTTTGAGCAAGACCCATCCACATACCACACTTCTCCTTTCCCTAGTGCAGTATCTTTTAGGTCTCGCCGTGGTTTGCAAGTTTGTTCTGTTTGCTCTTTACACGAATGGGGGTTTCCATCATCTGGGGTGGGCATCAGTGTAGCGGGGTTTAACACTGTGCACCGTTCTATGCTGATGTGAGGTTGTGACAGTAGCGTGGCTGTCAGAGCGAGGAAACGAGCTGGTGAGAGGAACGCCATTTTTGTTTCATTCAGCAACATGGAGACAGCGTGCGGTACTAATAACCTCAACGGGTGGAACAGGACTATTTCTGCCGTGCACTGTACTGCCATTGCTGCCGCGCAGACAGCCTGAACGCACGGTGGAAGTGCCAATGATACTGGGTCTAAACGTTTAGAGTAGAACCCAATGGATTGCTGTTTTTCTCCATGTTTTTGAGTCAATACTGAGGTCATAAATCCTTGTTTGCAATCTACCATCTGAGTAAATGGTTTCCCATAGTCTGGTAATGCGAGTACGGAGGAGCTTACTAGACTTTGTTTTAGTGTATTAAATGCATCTAATGCTTCCGTGTTCCAATCGAGTTTATCGCTCATTTTTAATGTGTCTGTGTATATCAGATTCAGCAGGGGTTGGGTGATGGCGGCATATTCCGCCACCCAAGCCCTGCAGTAGTTTGTCATTCCTAAGAACTGCATCATTTGTTTCTTAGTCTGTGGTTGTGGTGTTGCCGTCATTGATGTTTTTCTGTCTGGGTTAATGCGACGCCCTTCTTTGTTTAATGTGTGTCCTAAGAACACAACTGCTTCTTGACATATTTGCAGTTTCGATTTCGATACTTTACTTCCTGTTTTTTCCAGATGCTGTAGCAACTGGATCGTGACGGCCATACATTCCTGTTTGGTGGGGGCGGCCACCAGCAGGTCGTCTACATATTGCAGAATCTGTGAGGACTCTGGAATATGAAGGTCCGCCAGGCAATTTTGCATTGCCTGGTGGAAAATCATTGGACTTTCAGACCACCCTTGTGGCATGCGTGTGTATGTGTATTTTTTGTGTTCGTATGTAAATGCGAACCACCCCTGTGAATCTTTATCCACTGGGATGGAGAAGAACGCATTGCTAAGGTCTATAACAGAGAAGTATGTTTGTCCTGCAAATAAACTGTTTAGTAGAATGTGAGGATCTGCTACGACTGCAGCCGCGCCCTGTGTGGCTTGGTTTACAGCTCGGAGATCCTGCACCATTCTCCATGACGTTTGGTCTGCCTTTTTTACAGGAAATATTGGTGTATTGCATTCTGCGTCGGGGCATTCCCTAAGAATGCCTGCTTTTATCATGTCCTGTATAACTGGTTTGATACCTATGCGGGCGTCGTCTTTTAATGGGTATTGTCTGACATTGGGTCGATAAGTTGATTTGGCTTTGACCCGTACTGGTTTTACTTTAAAAATTAATCCCACATCGGTCTTTCCTTTGGACCAGAGGCTATCTGGAATCACTTTAAGTGCATTCTCAGCCTCTGCACTTAATAGTATTATTTGTCATTCGTCCAAATTCGTGTGTGGTGTCATTGTTGTAACCCATGCTAGGTTTTTTCGTTCTATATTTTGGTATCGCTGCCAGCCCGGTTTCTCACTCATGTCTTCCCACCCCTGACATATGCTTGCTACCTGCCGAGTGAAACTACCCAGCTGCTTCCACTCGGTACCTGGACCAATAGCAAGTGAGAGGTGGGGATACTGAGTCGAGCCCAGCAGTTTCGTTGCCTCTGGGGTTAGCGAGGTTGAAACTGCTGCGTTTCCTAGCTCGTCTTGGTAGAGGTAGCTAAGAACTGTTCTCTGTGGCCCCATTCTATCGAATAGGGCTTGATAGGGCGGGTCAGGCCCTGGCTTTTTAGCATATCTAAGGGTGATATGCAGTTCTGTTGGTTTCATTCTGGTCTGTCCCTCTCGTGGGGATACATAACTAATCAACGTTTTGGCCGTTTCAGTTGGGGCTGGATGTGGTAGTTTGAGGGACCAGAAATAGTGCGGTTGTCCTAACCCATGTCGCACCATTAACTGGTCTTCTGCTCTTTCAGTTGGTCCTACTGCACGTACTCCTCCAGCTACTGGTATAAGTCTAAGTTTTAGTAGGCATATGCCATCTCTCCCTAGGAGATTTACTGGACAGTCTGGAATTAGTGAGAACGATAATTTACCCTCTATACCGGAGAGAGGGTCGATTATGTCTAAGGGTTGTGATACTTGATGTCTGCTAATTTGACCATTTGCTGATTTAACGCAGTGTTCTGTTATTGCTGGCCACATATTTGCCAATTCTACTGTAACCACAGAGGAGTCCGCCCCTGTGTCACATAAGAATATGATGCTTTTTCCTTCTATTTTTATTCTTCTCATTGGTTTAATTTTGTTATATGAGAGCGACCAATTTGTCATTACTTCTGAAATGTCCAATAGGGGTGTGTCGCCTGTCTTTTCAGGTTGTAAGCCTGTGTCTGACCAGTCTGAGTCTGAGTCTGATCCCTGACCGTCTAGTCAGTGTTGTTGTTGGTGGACAAAATGTCCCTCATTGTTGTTGTATCCCTGTCCCCCCCGGTTGGCCCCCTGTTGGTTCTGTTGTTGATATCCCTGTTGGTTATCCCCCCGTCTGTCTTGTCTGTGGTTTTGGCACTCTCTGGCCATGTGGCCTTCTTGTCCACAATTATAACAGAGGAATTTCCCATCTTTATTTAAGCCCGTTCTTTTTTGATTTCCCCCCCCCTCTCTGTTTTGTCCCTTGTGTCCTTTGTACTGATTGTTTCCTCCCCCACCCTGGTTGTGATTCCCTTTATTTTGTTTCCCTTGGTTGTTCCTATTTCCGCCTGAGTTTCCTCCCACATAACAACATATTTCTGTCCCTTCCTCTGTCTCTAGTATCAGCTGATTTCTCTTTTTGTCTTTCTTTCGTCTGAGATCCTCCACTGCATGCTCTGCATAGTTCATGCATTCTGTCACTCCACCAGTCTTGTGGTTTATATTATGCTTCCTAATGAAGTCTGCTATGCCCGCTGAAAAACCTCCCATAAGGGCGGCCTTCAGTTGTTGTTGGTAAGGTGAAGCGTCAGTGGGGTCATGTGGTAGTCCCCCGTGACGTCTGAACACTTGTTCACAGCGGCCTCGGTACTCCTGGAGTGACTCGCCGGCCTTTTGCTGACACGATGTTATTTTAGTGTAGTCTGTTACGGGTGCGAATACTCGACGAACCCTGGTTATTAACGCTTCTATTGCAGTGTTCAAAGCTTCGCTGCGAGTTTCTAGGGCCGCATGGGCTTCGTCCCTGCCTGTAAAGTCGTCTCTTACCCTGGCCCACTCGTATTTATATATAGTCTGACAGGCCTGCACCATCTCTGGTCCATTTAGCCCGTACGAATCTCTGAGTTGGTTTAACCCATTGCAATGGTCTTCTATGTTTTCTCTGAAGTGTGGTACACTCTCACAAGCTGCCCTGCAGTCTGTGACAGTCCATGGTCGGTATACTGACATGACCCCTCTTACGATGGGGTTCGCTACTTGGACCATAGGTGCTATGATTGTTGCATCATCCCCATTGTCCAAATCATTGGGTAAGGGCGGGTATAATTGCTCCACTGGCTTGCCGTTGGATATTATCCCAGAATATGGGATAATATCCCAGGGATGCTGCGAAGCTAAACAAACTGGTGAAGAAGGCCAGCTCTGTGGTGGGGACCGGGCTGGACAGCCTAGAGGTGGTGGCAGAACAGAGGATGGGGAAAAAACTGGCGGCCATGCTGGCCAATCCCTCCCACCCGATGTACTGCGAGCTGACAGGGATGAGGAGCAAGTTCAGCCACAGATTTGTTCTCCCCCGTCAAAGTACAAAAAGATTTGGACAGTCCTTTATTCCAGCTGCACTCCGACTCTACAACCAGGCCCTGCAGGGTGGGGGAGACCTGGAGATGGAACTTTTGGAACTTTTTACTTATTGAGCCTGCACTGTTTTATGTTTTTTATTGAATGTTTTTCTGTTTTCTGTACTGAATGTTTTCTGCCCTAACTGAGCTGTTTGACAACAAAATTTCCCCATTGGGGACAATAAAGGTTTTCAATCAATCAATCAATCAATATGCCGGCGGGTCAGTGGGGGGCGGGGTGGTGTTATGATCTTGTATTCTTCTTAATATGAGTGGTGTTTTTGGTCTACGCTTTTCCTCTTTCCCTGTCCCTAGCCCCCACCCTTCTTCTTTCCTGCTCTCCCTCTCTCTCTCTCTCTCTGTCTCTCTCACTCTCTCTGCCTCTCTCTGTCTCTCTCTCTCTGTCTCTCTCTCTCTCTCTCTTGCACTCCCACTTGCCTGCGTCTCGTCATCTGGGTCAATCATCGTGAGCACTGTGCGCTTGGTCCCTGTCATTTTCCTAGCTGCTTGATTTAACCATATTTTAGCGCATATAACTTCTTTTTTTATTTTCTTTTCATCTTTCTTGCCTCTCTTGGTTTCTAATATAAGTTGTAGGCGTTCTAGTAAGAGTTCGCACGCTGCTGGGTCTAATTGTCCTTTAAAACCAAACGTTTTATCCCATTTTCTCAAATACTTCGTACTTTTGGGGAAACAGTATTTCATAAATTTAACATCGAGTTCCCCTTTGTCTTTTTTCCCTTTGCTATTTGAACAGCCACAATTACCCATTATTTATGTGTGTGTGTGTGTGTGTGTGTGTGTGTGTGTGAATGTGTGTGTGTGTGTGTGTGTGTGAATGTGTGTGTGTGTGTGTGTGTGTGTGTGTGTGTGTGTGTGTGTGTGTGTCTGTCTGTCTGTCTGTCTGTCTGTCTGTCTGTCTGTCTGTCTGTCTGTCTGTCTGTCTGTCTGTCTGTCTGTCTGTCTGTCTGTGTGTGGGGGAAGCCTTTTCTGTAGCTTGGTGTCCCGGCAGGAATTCAGGTCTGTTCCGCTCAGATGTGTGTGTGTGTGTGTGTGTGTTTTGATTGCTTGAATTGATTGAAAACTTTATTAGAAGATTTGCAGAAGTAGGTGCATAAAAGTACATATTACATACAAGGTCAACTAAAAGGATAAAAACCCAAGAAAGCTGCTGGCTTATTTCAATTGGGGTCCTTGTGTGTGTGTGTGTGGTGTGTGTGTGTGTGTGTGGGCAGCTGTCTAGGGGGAAGGACCAAGCAAGGCGAGTCTACCCTAAATAGACTCTTTAGTGAAACCCTTCAGTCTAAAGTCCAACTCTCCTATGATTCATATGAACCGCCATAAATATAGAGCAAACAATAAACTCCATCAACTAACTCTCTCTCTCTCTCTCTCTCTCTGTCTCTTCTCTCTCTGTCTCACACACTCCCTCTTATCTCTTACTCAAACACATACACTTGCTCTCTCTGTCACACACACTCCCTCTTATCTCTTACTCAAACACATACACTTGCTCTCTCTGTCACACACGCTCCCTCTTATCTCTTACTCAAACACATACACTTGCTCTCTCTGTCACACACACTCCCTCTTATCTCTTACTCAAACACATACACTTCTCTCTCTGTTTTAAACACACATTATTTATGTCAATTCTTCTGTTTTTACTAGACAACGTGTCGTTCAAAACCTAATTTCCTTAATTCACCGCAGTGTGCGTCGCGGACGACAGAGCGTTATACCGTGAGGTTTCAACTCTGCTCCTCCGTTCGTCACCAGTGACAATCAATTTCTCACAGGCATTCGCTTCCAGTCATCGTTATCAGTTTCTAGTCTTAGTCTGTTGTTTACACAGCACAAGGACATTCATTTTTCAAAATGGATTCCTTTCGTATGTCAAAAACTCCACAGTCTAATTTCCAATAGTCTACTGTTTACATAGCATAAAAAGATATTCATCTGTCTTTTAAAGTGGATTCTTTTGCATGTCAAACAACTCCTATTTAGTACAATTTAGGATAGATAGACTTATTCATTTCGATTGCAATCTTTCTTTTTATATTATATTTACCGGTGTTCTTTGTATCTGTTGCCTGGCCTGGGATCTCGTCGGTCGTCTTTTCAAGGATCAAAGCTTCGACATCTAGCCGGCCTGGACCGAATTCAACGTTCCAGGACTTTGTCCGGGTCCTGGATCCGGGCTGTCGACAGACTGTCGGCGTTGTCGAGTCTTCTCCCCTCTTCAAAGACGACGTTTGAGATCGGGCTCAGAAGGACCAAAAATGATTGGTTATAGTTCAATGCTATTTTCTGACTTAGCCTGTTTGTAGGACAGGTGTTGATAACCAGCGCTAGTTCCACAGACCTTAGTAGGCTTTCAGACACAAAGAGACGCGGAGTCAAAAGAGCTCAGTTTACTTGCGCAAGGAGAGTGATTCAGATAGACCGTGTTTAAGGGTCAGTCCAAATGGTCTGAAGTTCCACTCTCTTTGCCAGCCTTTTTATTACAACAGAATGGAAAGCATGTGGTTCAGTTCTCATACAGAATGGAAAGGAGGAGGCAGTGGTGAACCTATCAGTGTCCTAGAAAAGTGGGGTGATGTTTCAGAACGAATCATTTAAGCAGACGTGGCCGTGAGGCGACCAAAACCTGTTTTCGAAATCTGATAAGCAGAGGAGAGAAGGGGAAACAGAGTCCAAGGTTCACACAATCATTAACATAGCCCACAGACAGGCTGTAGAGTTTCACACAGTGATACAGAGAATTATATAGAGTTATACAGAACATCTAACTTTTATCATTTAACATTGTGAAAACATCGTTTTTAACTCTAACAGTCCCTAAGAACTTCTATTGCCCCCCTTGTACTGTTTCTCAGTTTCTCCAGTAATATTAAAAAAATAAAAAATAAATAGTAGAAGGCGATAATAGGGAGAAGGTTTTTCCTTCTATCAGTGGCCCCGGGCCCGAGCTAGAGTACTCTTCCTGCAACGAATGGTGGACTGCTGATTCACATGCTTAGTATTCAATAGGGATGCACGATATTATCGGCACCGATATTTATCGGCCCGATAATGGGAAATTAATGTTTATCGGTATTTATCGGTTTTATAAAATTTTAGCCGATATTTAACCGATAATATGAAGCCGGAAATATTTCTGCTTCCGGTTTCCGCGCTCATACTGCTGCGCCTGCGTACAGGCACGCAGTGTATAGACGAGACGAGAGCGAAACATGCCTTCCCCGGTGTGGACATTCTGCAGAGTTTCTGAGGCAGATAGTGCGTTTGCAATTTGCAACACATGTTCGACAAAAGTTCGGAGAGGAGGGCAAAGGTCTACGAGTTACAACACAACGAATCTCATAAGTCACCTTAAGATTCACCATTGCAGGGATTAAAGTTCTCTGTCGCTACGACGGATTTCCGTCAATTTTTTCCAAGTCGCGACGGATTTCCGTCAATTGGCTACATATGTCCAGTGTACTAGAACCACTCTACTACGGAGTGTTTGTCCGTGAATAACACCGGCTATGCCCCGGGGTAGAAACACAAGACTATGGCTGGATAAGGTCTACAGGTCTCCACGGTCATTTTAAGCCGTCAACCAGCCCGCTACGACCACGGGAAGTCATGTTAAAAGTGAAGTTACTTCTGTTAAACTGGCGCTAAGCTAACATCGCTAATCGCTAACTCCCTCCTGGCCTTAAAGAGACAAGCGCCCTTTTCTCATCTCAATCTCAAAGAGCTTCATTAGCTCACCACATCTACACATTTGGTCCCACACACTCCAGATTTGAACCCAAGGTTCTACCCAGGGTTAGTTACCCCTGGTAGAAAGCCCTTTGCTCTCAGACCTTCAGAACCCATTGAAAGTAGTGGAGGTACTCCAGAAGTCCAAATGCATCTCTAACCCTAGGAAACCCTAGGAAGCCCTAACCCTAATGGCATGAAAATGCAACATGTTGTACTCCCTGTACCCCTGTACGTGTGAGAACATGTCTTTTTACACTAGGCACTTCACATCAAGCATTAGAGCTCCCTACAGGTTCCCGCTAGCTCGCGTGCAAGGCCTCCCAGGAATGGCCTAGGACTCTGAAAGTTGATTTGGTACAATGTAGGGATACAATCAAGGAGTGTGTAGAGTTTGGTGACTGTGACTCTTTCCATGCCCGTTCCCTGGGCCCAAACGTACGCCAGCAGCAGCCACCCACTTTAATGAAGGCTTTTCCGGCCTAGTGGTTAAAGGAAGGTTAAAGGACTTTAGCTCAGCAACCACAAGTGCCACAGACACGGTTCAGATATTTTACGAATCGGCTCGGCCCCACCGACAGGCCACACCCACTTTCATACAAGCCACTCCCCCTAATTGTCTAAGCCACACCCATTATCTGATTATTTGTATGTCAGAGTCAACCCTTGCAATAAGTATCAATTTTATTTCATGAATTGAAAACAGCATTGATATCACATAAATCAGAATCAGAATCAGAAGACTTTTATTGCCATGACATGTAAACATGTTAGGAATTTGGTTTGGAACAATGGAGCACGGTTTACAGCAGGACAGGTGCAAGACAGGACAAGACAGTGCAAACCAACATCGAAGTGCAAGAGTCATAATTAATATAAATATAAAGTGCAGAGATCAAGTGTTCAAGTGTTCATATCCAGACAGTCCAGTGGGGGTGGAGGGAGGGTAGATAGATAGATAGGGGGTCAGGTCAGGGGGGGGGGGGCAGCGGCATTTAGGAGCCGGATGGCTGTGGGGAAAAAGCTGTTTGTATGTCGGGCCTTCACAGTTTTTAGGGACCGCACCCTCCTGCCTGAGGGGAGCGGGGTGAAGAGACCGTGTCCTGGGTGTGCGGGGTCAGCCATGATCTTCCTGGCCCTCCCCAAAGCCCTACTTTTAAACAGGGCCTCAAGGGGGGGGCAAAGGGCAGCCAATCACCCTCTCCGCCGAGCGTATCACATAAAAGCAAACTGGCAATAGAAAAGCTGTTCAAAAGAATCTTCTTCCCTTAAAACGCTAACGTTATAAAATACAAACATATAGTGGAGGTTAAAATGAGAATATGACTTGGCTTGAACAAATTTTCAGTCAGGAGATTTTTTTTTGCTTTAATCCCTGTGCCATTGCAAGCACGCTGTATGGAAGGAATATCAAGCACTAGGTAGCCTAGCCGCGGTGGTAGCCTAGCCTTCAGAAGGTAGCCTAGCCGCGGTGGTAGCCTAGCCTTCAGAAGCAGTAGCCTAGCCGCGGTGGTAGCCTAGCCTTCAGAAGCAGTAGCCTAGCCGCGGTGCCTATTGAACACGCATTTGAAAACTGCAGGAAGACAGCAGACAGCTCAAAGGCTCAAGCAATCAATGAAAAAATAATGGAGTTGATGGCCCTCGACGACCAGCCTTTCTCTGTAGTAGAAGATAAAGGATTTCACCAGCTAATTTCACATTTAGAGCCCCGGTATACACTCCCAAGTTGCCGCTATTTTGCAGACGTGTGCCTGCCTGCTCTGTATGATACAGTCGCCACACACATCCATAGTCTGATCGATACTAGCGTAAGCCAGATAAGTTTTACCAAGGACATATGGACTTCTGACGTTAGTCCAGTCAGTATGCTTAGTTTGACGGCCCAGTGGCTGGATGAGGACTTCAATATGAAGACACTGCTGCATGCGCAGGAGTTCTCCGGTTCGCATACTGCGACAGCCATCCGCGGGGCTTTTGAAACCATGTTTGGAGAAGGCTTAGGTGAGCCTTTTTTGTTTCATAAAAGGAGGCCAGATCTTGGCAAAAAAAAGCGTTGTGCACTGTCTATAACAGATTCTGTTTGTTAGAGGAAATAATAAATGAACATTTGAAGAGTCAGAAGTGTTCTCTTTGTTGTGTTAACAATAGTGATGTAAGTTAGATTTGGTGAGATCACTATGGAATATTAAATCATCAATCTTTGCTCACTACATAGCCTTTCTTACCTTCAGGTGTGCATGAACTACAGGTTATCAACTGTGAAATTATATCTGTTCTCATATCGGTTATCATATCATGTCCATGTTTGAATGAATGAATGAATGAATGAATGGTCTTTATTGTCATTGATATAGTACAGGTACCAAACAACGAAATTTGGGAGGGGGGGCTCCCCTGGTGCTAGGAAAAAAATATATATATATATATATATCGGTTATCATATCGGTTATCGGCCACGAGAAGCGGGTAAACATCGGTATCGGTATCGGTTGGGAAAAATGCATATCGTGCATCCCTAGTATTCAAATGTATTGATTGTAAGTCGCTTTGGAATAAGGCGTCTGCTAAATGCCAAAAATGTAAATGATAAGTCATCTGCAGCACGCACTTCAGCCAGCTGTGATGAGTTTGGAGGGCCCTTTACTGTAGGCTGTGATGAGTCGCAGGACTGTGGCGAGAGTTTATCCACTGTGAGCAGTTCAGCTGCCTGTGCTGAGTCTGAAGAATCCTGCGCTGTAGGCCTTTCAGTTGGTTCAAGAGCGAGGGAAGGGGGAGCAGAGTTTATGAGGTTGAAGAGTATGTTGTTCATCAAATGGTATTCTCCCGATCTGTTTAAGTGGAGGCCATCTCTTTTGAATAGGTCTCTCTGCCTCCAGAATATGTTCCAGTGGTCAATGAATTTCAGCCTTTTAAGTTGGCACGCACCAGAGAGCCACGTGTTAAGGCTTAGGAGCCGGCTGAATTCCAGGTTACCTCTGTCAACAGTGGGTAGCGGTCCACAGATGAATGTCTCAATCTTAAGCTTGTCAAGTCTATTGAAAAGTTCCATGAAATCACGTCTCAAGTCTACTGAGCCCATTTTACGTGAATCGGTTTGTCCCACATGTAATACAAGACGCTTTGTGTCTGGGTTTTTAGACAGTGTTTCTTCCAAATCTTTTGTTATTTCTGAGACCGTTAGGTTAGGAAGACAGTGGATATGTAATTTTTTACCTCTTACGTTTCTGATCGCCGAGTCTCCAATCAACAAAGTATCTTTTGGAGGTGAAGTCTGTTTCATCCGCTGCATGTCACACAGAGAAGTAGAAGAAGGAGGGGGTGACCTTGAGCTTGTGTCTGCGGGCCGGGGGGGGCCGGGGAGTCACATGATTCCCAGGCCTGGGAAATCTTGGCGTGACTTTGATGTTCTTATCTCGGGCCTTGGGAGTCATGCCAGCTCGCTGCTCCGCGGGCCGGTGTCTCAGACTCCTATCTCGGCTCTGTTTAGTCATGCAAGCCCATGGCTCGGGCCTACCTGTTGCTAATGATGCTAACGGTGCTAACGAGGACTTCAGTTGGCTGCTTTTCAGTAGTTTCGGGGGATAATTCATCTGTCCAGTGAATTTTGCAGCTGTCACCTGCCTCGTTAGCTTTGGGAAGTGTGAATTTTGATTTAAATCCTCTTCAAAGGCTTGCGTGGGTGGAGAACCATTAGCGTAGCGATTCTCGAGTGCGGAGAGTCGCCCCTGGAGAGTATATTCCAATAAGTCTACTCTCTTTGAAAGATCCACACAACTTTGACAGATAGCAGGCATGGTAGGAATAACAGCTATATCAATTTTTTTGTTAAAACTATAAAAAAGAAGCAAGAAAAAAGCTGGAAAGCAGTGGTATGAGAGGAGCGAGGGAGAAACACGTCTAATCTACTCAGAAGCAGGAAGAAGAGGACTACATACAAATCTACAAAATATATACAAAACATGGCAAATGTACTATATACATATGTATAGGCAACTGTACAAGGACAATAAAGTCTATTATATTCTATACAAATGTACAGTATAATAACAAATTATACACAAATCAGACCAAGCACACACACACCAACATACACCAAAAATGAACACTACCTGATCAGTGAACTCACTACTCTCCAAATTCAATATCAAATAAGGCTTGTTTGAAGCGAAGCCTCACCATGGCTTGCTTTCGGGGGTCAAGACGATCTAATGTGGGTGCCAAACTGAGGAGGTAGTGTTCATTTTCGGTGTATTTGGTCTGTGCTTGGTCTAATCTGTGTATAATTTGAGCCTGATATGGGGTCAGCTCTCTTGGAGGTTCTGGAGGAGAGGCCTTCCTTTTCCCCCAGCCACTAGACTTAGTAGTAGGGTCTGTAGGGACCAGGCAAGTAGGGCTGGGACGACGCGTCGACATAGTCGACGTAATCGACTACGTCAATACGTCGACTTCGTCAATACGTCGACTTGCGTAATGTGCGTTGGTGCGTCGCAAAAAAAAAAAATCTAGCTGCAATTGCGGCACTGCGCCGACGTGGTGGCGGGGGCGCTGTTTCACAAATAAGTTAGCTTTCGTTTTTGCTACCGAAACAGCTGATAGTATGTTGACTGCTCAAGGAGAATACATATTTGAAAGTACAGAATGCCTTATATTAATACATACAGAGCCTTATATTGCATTATATTACATTATATTTTGAATGGTCATCTGGTGCCTGAATATTGTGTTTTCCTTTACATAAATAATGACATTTCCACCATAAATTTATGCAGAAAGGGCACAAATTGGTGCATATCAATTCACCAGAATGCAATAAATTAAGTGTTTAATGTTTAAGGACCCCCAGACAGCCCTGCTTCATGGGTCCCCCCCGATGTCAAACACCACTGGTACCACCTCCGCCTCATTTTGAGCCAGGAAAAACCCTGATGGCCATGTTGGCATTCAAGTTGGCTAAACATAGCAGTGAGTCTGCCCTGTGTCTGGGGCTGTTTGACAGGGGCAGTTACAGTAGTAGTAGCAGGTTGCCGAATTAAAGGTGTCTGTGTTTAATTGCGGGCCCACAGACAGCCCCCATACATCAGCTGATCATTTAAAGGGGCGGCCGTCTGAGTAATGTGCATGTCACACGCTGCTTTGTTTTATAAGAGCAGCAGCTATTACCCAGAGTGCTTTATAAAGACACTGTTAAACAGAGAGAGACAATACAGCCATTATTTTGGGGGAAATTAAGTGATACATTAATCGAACAGTAAAAATAATAATCGTTAGACTAACCGAAAAAATAATCGCTAGATTAATCGTTAGAAAAATAGTCGTTTGGGACAGCCCTACAGGCAAGGACTGGTGTCACTGAGGGAGGCATGTGTAGATGTCACTGAGGGAGGCATGTGGTCTGTGGAAAGTAGACTATCCTCTAGGCCTAGGGAGTCCTCAGTTTGATCCTGTACGGAAAAACCCAACACAGCACTTGAACATTTACGTTTTCCAAGTTTATACATTTCTTAAACACCCGCCTAATCATACGTCCATAACAGGGCCAAATGCTGATAAAATATGAGAGTGGCTGGTAGATTTATTTCAGACACAAAATAATGATTTACTATTGAGTGGCTGGTAAATCTGAACGTTTATCTGTCAGTGGCTGGGGCCTCATTTATAAAAATGTACTTGGACGTCATCTTTGACTTGCACGTAAGCACATTTTTCTAAATGGTCGTAAGCATTATTGCAGGGCTTGACGCTTACCTTTTCCCCAGGTAGCACTGTGCTACCATGTTGAAAAATTTAGTAGCACACCAATAATTTCAGTAGCACAATGAAAATTGTGCAATTTTCGTCAACGACAACAAATTATCATAATCATAACATATCAAAATGATCATAACCGG
Source organism: Nansenia antarctica (assembly GCF_963989245.1). Classification (NCBI taxonomy): domain Eukaryota; kingdom Metazoa; phylum Chordata; class Actinopteri; order Argentiniformes; family Microstomatidae; genus Nansenia; species Nansenia antarctica. Next base: position 14,837,446 of record NC_137685.1, on the reverse strand, counting down.
CTCTTGGCCGTAATAAAAATGGAGACTCACACAATGTAAAGGGGAAGTAAGAATATTAATTTCAGTTGGCCCACGGTTCGGTATGAACCTCGGTTTTTGGGTCACGGTTCACGGTTCGTGTTTTTTATTTTTTTAAATGCTACTATTTATTTACAAACTGTTACTTTATTTTGCTTATACTTATGGAACTTTAACATTTAGACACATTCCATAATATGACTGGTAAATTGTATAATATAAATATATATAAACAAAAAACACTTATTACATAAAAATTACATAAACACTTTCAAATGTGACGTGTTGTGGATTGGAACTACGGATCATAAGCTTTCAAATGATGTGTCATACATTGAAATCCGAAAAAATATGAAGTTAGTCATTTGAATGTTGTTAGACGTCAGGCACATATAGGGTTAACCTCTTTGTAATGAAACCGGAAGCACACAGCGCTACGAGAGGACTCGCGTGAAGCATTTCTGCGACACGCGTTTCTGTTCACTGTTTTCATTCCCTCATCGCTTATACACATAAGTTTGACTGCGCATGACAGTAGTTCAGCAGTAGTCGCACTGGTGCGATTGAATGTATTTCCAAGTCGTACAGAAATATATTCACTCGCAAATGCGACCAAAACAGTCACACTGTCGAGCCCTGCATTATTGATAAAACCGCGCTTGTTTAAAATTGCGTACGTACTTCCTTCTATAAATAACAAATATACTTGAAATTGAACGCAGGTGAATGAGCCTTGTATTTACGCCCTGTGATAGCGGCTCAATTATAGCGGCTGAATTAAGCCAAGTGCTATAAATAGGCTTAATTGAGGTGTTGTGCAGCACCTTTGATGAGTTCACATGTTGGTAGACAAACGAAAGAAGAAAAACTTTACTGAGGAGGAGATCGACAATCTTTTATCAGAAATAGACGCGCGGTCGCAAACGCTCGCCCCCGAATTCCCCCGATCACATCATGCGGATGAAGGAGGGCTGGGATATACCCGACCGCCTTTATCACGCCTCAATCTAGAATGATTACATCATACAATAACCTATTGGCATATAAAGGAAGACTGAAATACAATCATAAACATCAGTTCCCTTTAAATCTTGAATTAAACTAATTTTCTCGGCTGATAAAAACATCGTTAATTTTATTACGAGCCGTCGCATGAATTACAGTAGGCAGTGCAGCTCACATGCCTGTAATAACTCTGCATAACCAGTAGGTAATGTGCGTTCGTCAAGTCAATACCTGACGTAGAGCTACGATCGTTTCCACGTAAGATCAAATTTGATTCAAAGTACTTTCTATAAATGAGGCCCCTGGTCTTTGTCTTTTCATTGGTCCATAGCCCACATACACAGTTTTTCTGCAAGACACATTACTAATAGCCTACTTAACTACTTCTCCTATCTCTGTTGGAGATTCAAAGTTGGAGGTGGTCCCCCTATCCTGATTGTAAGGCTCGAGGAATGCTAGGATGTCCATGTACTTCCACTTCCTCTCCTTGACACCACCCTCAGCACCACTCCTGGCCTTCTCCTGCTCTTCTCTCTTCCCCCTCTTATATTTATCTCGGAGATATTTCCATTTGCTGCTGCATACCTTTCCTATCTAGCGTTAATTTAGCAGTTAACTACCTAGCTGTCAGTGAATGAGTCCATTGTCATTACTTACCAGATAAACCCAAAGATCTACCGATCTGTTCCCAGATTGAGTCTTTGATGTGAATGTTGCTGTATCTCTTGTGACTCATGTCATACAACTCGGTGTAATGTGAAACAGCAATCACGAGTTGCTCAACTGATACATTGTTTTTCTCCATCTTGATGGGTCTGACGCCTTGGAGCACCGGTTGCTAGGAAGTTGGTTACTAGGGAAGGTACACGCGTACCTACTCTCCTCGTCCTGATTGGTCAGCTGTCAGAAAGGCGCTTGACGACACACAGCGCCTTTCTGAAAAGTTAAATAAATTCAACTGAAAAAGGCGGCGGCAGCTGCGCTTTTCTCACGCTTTTTAAAAGGCGGACGTTTTTTCCTTTTCCCATAGGGTTGTATGTAAAAAGACGGTGAAGGCTGTGCTTTTTGAAGTCAAGTTCAGTGTAACTGAAAAAGGCGGCGGCAGCTGCGCTTTTCTCACGCTTTTTAAAAGACGGCTGCTTTTTTTAAAAAGCGGCAGTTTTTTCCCTTTTTCCCATAGGGTTGTATGTAAAAAGGCGCTGAAGGCGGCGCTTTTTTCTAAAAAAAGACGTCAAGTGTGAACACCCCCTTAGAAGGGTTAAGTGTCTGGTTAGAAGGGTTAGGTGTCTGGTTAGAAGGGTTAGGTGTCTGGTTAGAAGGGTTAAGTGTCTGGTTAGAAGGGTTAAGTGTCTGGTTAGAAGGGTTAGGTGTCTGGTTAGAAGGGTTAAGTGTCTGGTTAGAAGTGTTAAGTGTCTGGTTAGGGTTAGGTGTCTGGTTAGAAGGGTTAAGTGTCTGGTTAGAAGGGTTAAGTGTCTGGTTAGAAGGGTTAAGTGTCTGGTTAGAAGGGTTGTGTCTGGTTAGAAGGGTTAAGTGTCTGGTTAGAATGACAGGTGGAGGGAGTAGAGAGTTAAGTGTCTGGTTAGGGGTATTGTTGTTGGTATTGTTTGAGAAATATACTCTTCACTGTTTATGCTTCCTTTGTTTCCACTGCACAGATCCACCTCACAGCCCAGCTACCATGTCTGACCCCAGGTCCACACAGTCCCCTGGTTCTGGCTGTGGTTCTCCAGCCCTGGAAAGCACACACGGCCGATGGATGGTGGCAGTGAAGCTGGAAGACTGCAGGAAAACACTCAAACTCAATGTGGCAATTAAAGAGGAGGAGGAGGAGGAAGGAGGAGAAGAGAAGAAAGATGTGATGGTGAAAGAAGAACAGGAAGAAGGAGGAGAGGACGAAGAGAAGAAAGATGTGATGGTGAAAGAAGAACAGGAAGAAAGGGGAGAGGAAGAAGAGAAGAAAGATGTGATGGTGAAAGAAGAACAGGAAGAAGGAGGAGAGGAAGAAGAGAAGAAAGATGTGATGGTGAAAGAAGAGGAAGTAGAGGAGGAAGATGTGGTGATGGAAGAGGAGGATGAAGAGGACAAGGATGGTGAAGATGATGTAGTTGGTGAGGATGATGAAGATGGTGAGTTCATGCTATGTATTTGGCGAAGGCCAGGTTAATGAGTAGATCAAAGGGCGCTGGCAGATATTTAGGCTGCATTTACACCGCAGGTCCAAGTGACACAATTCAGATTTTTTTCTCACGTTTTTTCTCATGTGGCACAGATGGGTTATGTAACATGCAGGTGTAAGCAGTAAACAAGCACATTGACTCTGATATTCTCAGATCCCATTCAGGCCTCAATCTCATGCCGGCCTCTATCAGATATGAATCTGATATGTGTCATGTCTACTGCGGTCTCAGCAGGCAGGTCGCATATACAGTGCTGTGAAAAAGTATTTGCCCCCTTCCCAATTCCGTGTGTTTTTGCATGTTTGTCACACTTAAATGTTTCAGATCATCAAACCAATTTTACTATTACACAAAGATAACCTGAGTAAATAGAAAATGCAGTTTTTAAATGATCATTCCATTTATTGAAGTCAAAGAGTTAGGGTTATACAGGTGAATAGTAGCAGGGTTATACAGGTGAATAGTAGCAGGGTTATACAGGTGAATAGTAGCAGGGTTATACACAGGGGTGCACACAACTGGTGCGCCAGTGCGCATGCGTCGCCAAAATGCATGCTGCGCGGCAGATCAGCCGCACGAAGGCGCTCTTGCGCACCAACAGCTGGAACCGCTGGGAGAGGAATTTACTTCCTCAAAATCCAACTGCTGACTGCTGCATCACTGAGGCACCCGACGAGCCGTCAAAATGTCCAAGAAGCCAGCCCCACTAAGTAACTATTTGCCGTCACCTCAGCCGAAGGCCTGACGAGTAATCCATCACAACAGTCGACCGACGACGACCACGGCGACTCCCCTCACGAAAACATTCGGAAAGTCTCGTAACTCGTACTTTCATTCCGCGTATCGCGTATCGCACGGTTATCATGCCGCCACGTGAAAATTCAGTCCCGAACGACTCGTCGCTAAAAGGAAAAACAACACCAAGGGACTTCACGTTTCTTTTCTCTGAAGCTTTCAAACGTTCAGACGTTTGTTTTACAGCTTCATTATCGCACCTCGACCCCTGACCCAGGGAATATGGTTGGGAATTCTATTAGAAAAAAGAAAAAAAAAGACTTTGTTGCACAATCAAAATAATGAGCTATTTAAAGTGATAGCCTATAACATCCTCTACCATGGTTGAAATTGAGGACAGTGATAACAGCAGTCAAGAGAGCAGTGATGATGATGATTAAGCTTGTAGCATAAATAAATGCTTAGGCTGTAACTTTTTGTTGAAAAGTTGATTTCAGTGTTTACAGAGCAGTGCTTTAAGAGATGTCCGTTTATTTCAGTGTGTTTAAAGAACAGACATTCAGTTAGTGCTTAAAGTGATGTCAGTTGATTTCATTGTATTTAAAGGAGTCTGACAGACTTTCATGCTTAAAGAGCAGTCATTTGAATTTGCATTTGTTTCTTTTGTTTTGCACACAATCATTTGTTTGTTCATCTTTATTTATGACTATATGTCGTTTTGCTAATATAAGTTATCCATGTATCCCTTTTTTATCCATCCTGTGGGACGGGTCGTGACTCGTGAGCTTGGGGAGCACCAAGCAGCATCACTAGGTGCTCCTCTGAGCACTGGCCCCAAAAAGTTATGTGCACCCCTGGTTATACAGGTGATAATAGATGATTCTCTGATGATGGGCGGAGGCCGAGATTTGTTGATTCCCCAAAGTAATTAATTAAAGCTTGCTCAAAGTAGACAATTAAGATACAAGTTTATTCACGGCGCCGGGTGTGTTCAGTCGCAGGCACAGACAGAGAACGCACACAGAATGACATTCACAGTGCCTCCTTATAATCTAGATTCCTGCTGACACAGGAATCAGCTGTACCTTGCAAATCATTATTCATGATTACATCCCATAACGGGTTGGTCGTCATGGCAATTCAGTTACCTGACTCTGGTCAGCTGACTGGCCGGTCCTAAATATACTGACCTATTGACCCAGTCTCTCCCCTGGCCCCTTAGTCAGGTTTCCCTGCTGCAAGGTATACTGGCCCCACTAGCCGTGGTCTAAATCTGGCTCCAGTCCAGTTACAGAGAAAAGCATGGTCAGTTTGTGCATGACAGAGACAGAGAGAGGTTTGCTCAATCTCAACAGTTTAGATATTACAACTTGATTATAATTACCAATGATACAGTATTTAGAATTTACCTATGCACAATGGAAAAACACATCCTATCAACAGGTGAATAGTAGCAGGGTTTCAGGGGTTTTCCTGCATAGAGAATTATGAGGCGGCCGCCTCCGTCATATTTCTTGCCGCCTCCAGCTCTCGTCAAAACTCTGACGGTCGTATTTTCGACAAGCGTTGCACTCGGTGGATTTCTGTCATTTCTAACTGCAATTGCGGCACTGCGCCCATGTGGTGGCAGGGACGCTATTTAACCTTAACCCTGGTGGCGCTGTGCTGCAAATAAGCTTAGCTTTGGTGTTTGCTAGCGAAGACAAAACAAGGAACCAGCCAGCAACATGTGGAGCCCTGGGCTTGCACACTCGTCACTTTGTCAACTGTCAGAATAGTCTTAGGTCGAAACGTTATTTCATATCAAAAATCCTGAAAGTCACATTAGTTGGCTTGCTGTTCCATTATCCAGAATGACAAGTTGAGCCTATACTAGCGTTAGTCAGTGCTCCTTTTAATGTATTATTTGCAAAATGATCAGTTTTGAAGTCTGTCAGGGGTTTCAATTGCTGAAAAGTTGTATTAATCAGACAGTCAACAATATTTTTTTTTTATTTTTATTAAAAGATTTAACCTTTATTTAACCAGGCAAACATGTAAGAACAAATTCTTATTTGCAAATGCAGCCTGACCAAAAAGCAGTGGCTCTTTGGGGGGGGGGGGGGGGGGGGGGGAATGACATTGTACTACTGTCATTAACAAGGACTAACAAACCTTCTCTGTCATAACCTCATTTTGTGGCAGGAAAAACCCTGAGTAGACGTTTTTGATGACGCGATCAAACAGTGCAATGCTGTTCTTATTTATTTATTTATTTCCAGTTATTGTGCTTTGTTGGTATAGCCTAATGTCTGCTGGAGTGTTCAATAAAAGTGATCAATAGTGAAATGAAAAACTGCCGGTACGCATTCGGTATTCGGACAAATGTTTCCTTAAATTCAGCTTCGGCCAAGACATTTCAATTGGGTGCATCCCTAATTTAAATGACACAGTTCTATCAAGGATGGAATATTACAGTTTTCCATTACAGGTATCCTAACACTCTGAACACTTCATGTTCCCACAGCGTGTGCAGACTCCAGAGATGTGGTGTTACTTCTGGCACTGCTGAGTCTATGGAAGCAGCACTTGTTCTCATGTTGTTTCTAATCCTGTATATGTTCCTATTCTTACAGGAGAGAGCTCCAACCCAGACTCAGACATGGAGCCCAGCTCCTCCGCATCAGGAAGCCATAAACAACACAGACGGAGGAGGAGGAGCTCAAGACAGAAGAATCACCACTGTTTAGATTGCAGTGAGAGTTTCATTTGTCCAACTCACCTTAAATCACAACCACAGACTCAAGGAGGACAGAAGATGAGCAAACTAAAGAGACACCAGAGAATACACACAGGAGAGAAGCCATTCTGCTGCTCCCAGTGTGGGCAGAGTTTCAGTAAGGCAGGAAACCTAAAGAGTCACCAGAGAACACACACAGGAGAGAAGCCATTCTACTGCTCCCAGTGTGGGCAGAGTTTCAGTAAGGCAGGAAACCTAAAGAGACACCAGAGAATACACACAGGAGAGAAGCCATTCTACTGCTCCCAGTGTGGGCAGAGTTTCAGTGAGGCAGGAAACCTAAAGAGTCACCAGAGAATACACACAGGAGAGAAGCCATTCTGCTGCTCCCAGTGTGGGAAGGGTTTCAGTCAGGCAGGAGACCTAAAGAGACACCAGAGAATACACACAGGAGAGAAGCCATTCTGCTGCTCCCAGTGTGGGCAGAGTTTCAGTAAGGCAGGATCCCTAAAGAAACACCAGAGAATACACACAGGAGAGAAGCCGTTCTGCTGCTCCCAGTGTGGGAAGGGTTTCAGTGAGGCAGGATCCCTTAAGAATCACCAGAGAATACACACAGGAGAGAAGCCGTTCTGCTGCTCCCAGTGTGGGCAGAGTTTCAGTCAGGCAGGAAACCTAAAGAGTCACCAGAGAATACACACAGGAGAGAAGCCATTCTGCTGCTCCCAGTGTGGGCAGAGTTTCAGTCGGGCAGATGAACTAAAGACACACCAGAGAATACACACAGGAGAGAAGCCATTCTGCTGCTCCCAGTGTGGGAAGAGTTTCAGTGAGGCAGGATCCCTTAAGAGTCACCAGAGAATACACACAGGAGAGAAGCCATTCTGCTGCTCCCAGTGTGGGAAGGGTTTCAGTCAGGCAGGAGACCTAAAGAAACACCAGAGAATACACACAGGAGAGAAGCCATTCTGCTGCTCCCAGTGTGGGAAGGGTTTCAGTGAGGCAGGAAACCTAAAGAGTCACCAGAGAATACACACAGGAGAGAAGCCGTTCTGCTGCTCCCAGTGTGGGAAGAGTTTCAGTCGGGCAGATGAACTAAAGAGCCATCAGAGAATACACACAGGAGAGAAGCCGTTCTGCTGCTCCCAGTGTGGGCAGGGTTTCAGTCAGGCAGGATCCCTAAAGACACACCAGAGAATACACACAGGAGAGAAGCCATTCTGCTGCTCCCAGTGTGGGAAGAGTTTCAGTTTGGCAGGAAACTTAAAGAGCCATCAGAGAATCCACACAGGAGAGAAGCCGTTCTGCTGCTCCCAGTGTGGGCAGGGTTTCAGTCAGGCAGGAAACCTAAAGAAACACCAGAGAACACACACACTAGTTAACACGACTGCTCCCAGTGTGGGAGGAGTTTAAAGGAGGCAGGAGCCCTAAAGAAGAAGGGGGGGGTCTGCTGGCTGCACCATCATATACTGTATGGATATGTACTTGTTGATCGGATCAGGGAGAAGGTTGTGTCATGACATGAGCCTTTTCTAGATTATTTTCTCTCAATGTCTCCCGTCCTCTCCTCCTACCCTCCCTTCCTCTCCCTCCTTCCTCCCCCCCTCCTCTCTATTTTACAATGTTCATACATTATAATATTATAACAGTTCTATCTGTTTGTACTCTTTTTCTTAATTATTAGTCATTTAATTTCACTGAATTACTTTTTAATACTTGAATATTTCTTTCTTTTTGCTTTGAAAACTGATATCCTGTGTTAGACTACCTGTAGTACCACCCCACACCAGTAGGGTACCACCATAAGTGTTGGGCTTGAGTTACCGGGCGAAGCTTCAGTTTTTCTTTCTAGAAATTAGTTTGTCTTGGTAACAGTGGAGTCTGGTACTTTGCACAATAAAATGCTGAGAATTATACAGTTAACTGTGTCTGCTTGTTATTTCATGTCCCTCTCTGACATCGATTAAAGTTCGTTGCTGTAGAGCGCCATCTACTGGTGACAGTGTTGAACCTGTCTGCATGTGGCTCCTGTGATTAAATAAATGGCTGTGTTCGGAATAGCATACTAGCATACTACTCATACTAGATATGACGTAGATTTTGAGTATGTAGTACGTTCCGAACGTACAGTATGCGAGATTTGAGTATGCGAGAAATTTAGTAGGCGAGCAGTTATTTCCGGGAAATTTGAAGTCGGTTTTGATGGACACTATCTCGTCTCCTATTTCCCTAAATGCATTTCGCGTCCAGAATTGCAGAGTTGCGTCCAGGGTTGCCAGATGGGGCGGGTTACCGCCGAATGGGCTACTTGATTTTGAGGTTATAGAAATTTAGGCTGTAAATTGTCAATCCCATCTGGCAACCCTGTGCGCTTTCAGCCTCGTCAAACTGCGTCATACAAACTTGTCATACAGCTATTGTTTACATCGTCCGATAGCCTGGGGACCGAAAGCTTGCAATAAACATTGTTTTTTGCACATATTTGAGTGTGCAGATGCTGCTTTTTTGCACTCTATTTGATACTCTTCAGCTGCAGCACCCCAGCTAAGTCTGATCACGGATGAGCGGTGGTATTTTCACTATACTTGGAATTAACATGATGAAATGCATTCTTAGACATGACTACATCGTCATGATTACAAATATGCCACTTGAAATGCATGAAATCCAAGTTTATTTGTGTCTTACACACATGTTCGCCTAGTATTTGACTGTTTGTAGCCCAATCACGAATGATCCCAGTATTGTAGCTTCAGACGGACAAGTTGGTTGTAGTGCTTGTGTGACGGGGTGTATCTTTGCATGAATCACTCTCAGCTGGATGGCTCACGTTCATTTATTCTGTAGAAAACATACAGTGCATCAATTTGTGGACACGGTTGCAGGGTCATCAGGCTAGATTCCAGTCAGTGTTTTCAGATGAACTGAGCATACAGTAGTCACTCATACTACACAAATTATAACAATAATATGAAACAAAAATACAAAATGTGTAGACTACATAAATCCTCACTTGTGTGATCGTATAGTGGTATTTGAACAGTCAAACAATCAATTATATATATATTAACAATAACAATACAATGCATAGAAAAACAGCGCAACTGGAATACACGCATGCACACCACGTGCAACACATGGCTGCAACCTGACTGCTAGGTTAGCTGCGAGCGTGGTGCAAACTAGCGAGATGGAAAACCCAACCTCCTACAATACGGTCTACTAACTTTGGCAGAACAACAGACATACAATAGCACAACAATAATAATATTACCTGTAGAAAACATACAGTGCATCAATTTGTGGACACGGTTGCAGGGTCATCAGGCTAGATTCTAAAATGATGTTACACACGGACATTCACGTTAGCGCCATCATTGTTAACAACAGAAAACTCACATTAACAAACTTGTGATATGTTCCAAACTAAAATACTATAAATGGGGAAACTCAAAACAGCTATCTTACTTATCAAACATTCAAATAAAACATAGGTACATTGATAATCTCTCAAACGATATTCGATCTCAGACCCTGTAGAAAACGTGACCTACCCAGTCAATGTTTTCAGATGAACTGAGCAGGATCATGTTGCGTCCCGCGCTATGCACTGTACAGCTGTATTTACATTAAACCCCTAGAGGGCGCAGTTTAGCTCTATTTTAGCTATAATTGAACTGTACTTTCTACTCCGTTACACTTGCCCACGATATGTTATTGCTCATATATATTTATTTTAATCATGTTATTTTACCAACTGTTAAGACAACAATATAGTAAGCTAGTAAGCTAGTAGCAGTATGCCGAGCAGTGTCGACATCGATGGGGGTCTCCAATCGACTCCATTCAAAGTGATTTACGATCCCGCCCCTCTCTCCTGTCCAGACACATTTGAATTTTCACCGTAAGCCCCGGTAAAGCGACGTTATTAACCCGCAAAGAGTGTGCCCCGGGCACCGTATTTGTCCATGAATAACACCGGCTAGGAAGGTGGTAAAAACACAATACTACTTTGCTAACTTCACCATACGGTCATTTTGAGCCATCAACCACCCCGCTGGCACCCCGGGAAGTTATGTTTCGAACCCCGAGAGCATGCATAAATGTCTATCCGGAAAGAGTACACTCTCCTCGGCCGCTGCACGCGCCTCTCCTCGGTAACGCGGAGGAACGAAAAGCTTACAGCACCGTGTATTCCCAGGCGGTCTCCCATCCAGGTACTAACACGGCCCAACCCTAAAATGTCATTTTAAAAATAACACCACACAGGCATTAATAAACACCTAATGGATCAGATTATGTAAAAAACTCAATTTTGACAAAAAATTCTAACGTCACGAGTTAGCATAAAGGACATGTAGATAGAGAGAGGAGGATACTGCTGCTTTAGATCATTGGGACACACCTGGACTGGCTGTTGATACACGGGATATATTGAGATAAATAACAAATACATGGCCAAAAGGACATTCTGAAAGTAAGTGAAATGTGTTAAAAAACAATGACAACTAACTTGCCCTCATAGCTGGTATTGCACTTTTTGGCTGAAATAACCTCAATTAAATCTCTGACACAGTTTTTCCCCATTCCTCCATGCAGAATTATTCCAGATGTGTGGTGTTTGAGGGGTGTCTTGTCTTGCATGCACAGCCCGTTTCAAATCACCCCACAGCATCTCAATAGGATTCAGATCCAGGCTTTCACTTGGCCTTTCCAGAACTCTCCATTTCTTCCTTTTGAGCCGTTCGTTGGTGGATTTACTGGCATGTTTTGGGTCATTGTCATGTTGCATGGTCCACATCTGCTTTAGCTTCAGTTTTGCATGGTCTCACATTTTCCTCAAGCACCCTGTGATACAATATAGAATTCATAGTGGATTCTATGATGGTGAGCAATGACCTCTACAACAGCATGTTTGGATACTGGATTCTGATTGGCTAGCAACAGTGGTAAATACCCCCAACTCCCTTCAGTTCAGCTCCGACCGCATTTCCAGTATCAATGCGCCTCCCAATCAATCTGATTAAGAACACCTGTGCTGACTCCGCCCACTGTTTAGCCAATAATCAGTCTACAAATCTGGAGTGTCATTCCAAGGCACCAATCACGAACAAGTTGGCTCAAAGGCCAAGTGAATGTGGCCCTAGCCTACAATGCAATCGTTAATGTTGTTTATGGGACTATATTCTGTGGCGGAAGGATATATGTATTCTGAAATGATTAATCGTTTAAAGAAGTTGTGGAACAGCAGTCAGTCTTCGTCAAACGAAGAAGTGAGAGAACGTGCTTGTATAGAGATGGTAAGTAAGCACACAGATCAGAAAGAGAAGATGGAAGTACATCGGCCACGTGTTGAGGAAAAGCCCGGAGGACCATCAACGCATATAATATATATAATATATAATAGCCCTCAGATGGACCCCTGATGGACGAAGAAAAAGGGGGACGACGCCCCAAAGAAACCTGGAGAAGAACCGTCGAGAGGCAGCGGGACATGCTGGGTCTGAGATCCCGGGAGGCGGTGGCCGCTGTGGCGAGGGACAGAGACCGGTGGCGTAAACTCGTCGGAGGCCCTACTCTTCACACCCGAAGAAAAAGGACCTAAGTCAAGTAAGTCAAGAAATGATTAATGATTGTAAATAAATGAATTTAATGTTACAACTTACAACTGTGTATTTTTTATAATGTTACATCTGGTGTATTTTTTATATTATGTGGTAGCTTTTGTAGAAAAGCAATTAACCATTCGAGGGCAGGGGGTTGTGGAGACTTTTACCACTGGTACAGGGTACTCCACAACTAGGGCTGGGCAAACAATCAACATTTCTTTTTCGATAATCGCAAGAATTAACGATCAATTATCGATTAATTGATAAGCTTTTTTTTCATTAAAAAACAAGTTTTGTTTTTTTTTCCCTTGGGGAAAAAACGTTATTTGTGTTGCTATTGCACACATTCATTCATTCACATTCAAACTAGACACTACAGTCAGATAACAATCCTCTTAAACAAGGCAGTGAGTAGCCTAAATTGTTTAACTTAAAAACACATTTTACGTTATAAATAAAAATATAGAAAATAAGTAACTCACCATAGGAGCAGTAAAAAAACAGTTACTCACAAATAGGAGGATGACTGAAAACGTTAGTGTCCTTAAGAGCGTCCAGCTTAACTTCAATTTAAACTCCAGCGAGAGACTGTAGGCGGCAGGCCTACTGGTTCTTGTTCAGAAAGATGATCATGTTAACATGTTCAGGGGTGAGAGACGAACGCAATCTGGTGACACGTGGCCAAACTAATTTCCATTATTATTATTATTATTATTATTTAAAAAAATAAAAAATTATCGAGCAAAATATTTTGTGATCGACCAAGATCCTTATCGATCAATTATCGATCGTCGATCATTGATGCCCACCTCTATCCACCACCCCCTTCCTCTCATGGTAAGTTGCTTACATTTCCACCCCCAGGCTTCACAGCTGCTATGAGGTTCTTGTGCTCAAATGCTGTCTCTGGTTTGTACCAAACAAGTCTTCTGTTACTGTGCATAAATACTTCATCCAAAACACATTGTTCCAGAAGTCATGGTGTTTGAAAATGCTTGGACGGCCTGACCTGGCCATGTTGGCAGTTGTTTTAAATGTTCTCCACTTGTAAATTATTTTCAGGACAGTGGAATGGCTGATTTCTAATTGTTTGGAGATCTTTATAAATCCCTTCCCAGACTCATACACATCTACAACCCTCTTTCTGCAGGCCTCAGAGAGCTCGATGTATCTCTCCATGGTGACACCACTCACTTCAACAATCAAGAGCAAACCAAACTAAATGTCTGAGGTTTAAATAAGACAGGCTCCTCCAAAATCCTCTCTAACAATGTTCTAATCATTTACACACAGAGTAGCAATACACAAAGTAGCAGTACATGTGGGGGGTGTCTTGTTTTTGCTCACAAGAAAATTGCATTTCCATTAATTCCATTTTACAAATAGATTACATATTTAAGAAAATAATAATTTCTGTTTCATTTGATTAGTTATATTACCTCCATCCATCAATATTGTTCAAATGAAAATCAAATGTCCATATGTTTAAATATGTTGAAAAAGACAATGGTTTTCATGTAGTATCCTATCTTAATTAGTGTTCCTACTACTACTACTACTACTACTACTACTACTACTACTACTACTACTACTACTACTACTACTACTACTACGTAGGAACAGTATTGTTATTGGTGGTTTTCTCCTTATTATTCTTTTTCCCCGCTTTGGTCAAATAGCTCAAAAAGTCCCTGACCGAAAATGCTATAAATTTGCATGCCACAACTAGAGAGCATCAGTAACTATGGCAGAAAGAATGACCATGATTAAACCATAGGTGGCGCTATAATAACCAAAAGTAAATAATTCACTTCAGAATGCTGGCATTTCCACCCCGGATGTATGAAACTTGGTACGTATGTGTCTTTCCTCATGGGGAACATATTTGCCTCAAGAACCGATAAGGTCCGCCATGATGGATTTTTCTGAAGGTGCAAAATCTGGCCAAACTTATAAAAATTAACTTAAAATCACCTGTAAGTCTGATTGGTCCAAAAACATAACACCCTCTCCTTAGGGTGTTAAAGGATAAGAGATCCATTCCAAGTTGGCGGAGAAAAAATATGACGGTCACAGTACAATTATAATGTCATAAAATCAGGATTTATACTGTGTAGACCTGTTCACAACAATACTACCAGACTATAACTGTGGTCCTATTAACAACAATACTACCAGACTATAACTGTGGTCCTATTAACAACAATACTACCAGACTATAACTGTGGTCCTATTAACAACAATACTGCCAGACTATAACTGTGGTCCTATTAACAACAATACTGCCAGACTAAATTGTGTAAACACTGTTGGGCCCCCTGTGGGGAGCATGCAGCGTCTGGCCAGTAGAGGGAGCTACAGGACTGGTGGAGAGTAGATGAAGACATGATTGAAGACTGGGTGGTGTCAATCATGTCATTGGCATTTGGCATTTAACTTGTGTGTTTTTTTTCTCTTCCGACAATCGGTAGGAAGTGATGGTGAGACCAAGACATAGGCCTACACTATGGACCAGTGAAGACATAGGCCTACACTATGGACCAGTGAAGACATAGGCCTACACTATGGACCAGGACAGCTTGGCCCGTGCGTCCTCTCTCTCCCTGGGTCGGCGCACGGAGACGGAGGCCCCCCTGGTGGGGCTACCGCAGCAGCAGCAGCAGAAGCCTCCGGGTCTGGGCGGGTCACTCTCCTCCAGCCACAGCCAGTACACCATCCTCCTGGAGGAACCCCCACCACCACCCCACTCCTCCTCCTTCTCTTCCACCCGGCCAGGTTGCTCCACACCGCCTCCTCCTCCTCCTCCTCCTCCTCCCCTCCACCCCCACCTCCCCCATCGCCCCAGGGAAAAGCACCACCACCCCCACCACCACCACCACCACCACTGCCAGGGCAGGCCTAAGCTCCGTTCCCTCAGTGTGCAGTATGGCCTGGGAGAGAGAGAGAGGCCCCAGAGCTCTGTCCGCGGTCGCTCTCGCAGCATCCAGTACTGTAGCCTGCACGAGGAGGCCTCCAAGGTAATGCATGGATGCTGGTTCAGGACCCCAGTTTAGAGGTGTGCGTGTGTGCGTGTGTGCGTGTGTGTGTGTGTGTGTGTGTGTGTGTGTGTGTGTGTGTGTTAGGGCTGGGACGACGCGTCGACGTAATCGACTACGTCAATACGTCGACTTGCGTAATGTGCGTCGGTGCGTCGCAAAGTCGCAAAAAATGTCTAACAGCAATTGCGGCACTGCGCCGACGTGGTGGCGGGGGCGCTGTTTCGCAAATAAGTTAGCTTTCGTTTTTGCTAGCGAAATAGCTGATAGTATGTTGACTGCTCAAGGAGAATACATATTTGAAAGTACAGAATGCCTGAGAGCCTTATATTGCATTATATTACATTATATTTTGAATGGTCATCTGGTGCCTGAATATTGTGTTTTCCTTTATATAAATAATGACATTTCCACCATAAATTGATGCAGAAAGGGCACATATTGGTGCATATAAATTCACCAGAATGCAAGAAATTAAGTGTTTGATGTTTAAGGACCCCCAGACAGCCCTGCTTCATGGGTCCCCCCCGATGTCAAACACCACTGGTACCACCTCCGCCTCATTTTGAGCCAGGAAAAACCCTGATGGCCATGTTGGCATTCAAGTTGGCTAAACATAGCAGTGCAGTGTTTCCTCCAGGAATTTTTACATTAGTGGCGGAGAGCCCTCGATTTTTTTCGCGTGCACGCGCGCTCAAAACAACGACCTAATTTCAACCAAAACTAGAGGGAGGATGAAAAAAATAAAATAAAGAATATACAGAATATAAACTTGTGATACCGGTTTCCATCCATCAGCTTTGAAGGTTTACGTTACTCACGGATCCAATGTCCTTCCAAACGAGCAGTCTTGGCTCCGTCTCAAACACAACAGGAAAAGTATGTCCAACTTGGCGAAAGTTTCCGAGTATTTCCAACTTGCACGAGTTCTTCAACTTGCGACAGTTTTTCAGCAGGGATGGTTGAGTCTGCACGGTTCTCATGCCGGTTCACATTTAGACCAATCAGGAGTAGCCCTTGTGTCACGTCGTCAACTGAATGTTTAATGTCATTAATCTGATTTTGGATCAGCGGTTAGAGAGAGATGGGTGTGGATTTAGGTGCACTTTTAGTCAACATCCATTATAGCGCTGATCTAGGATCAGATATATTTTAATCAGCTAAAATGTTCAGAGGTGGATTATATATATATATTTTTTTTTTTTTTTTTTTTGTGTGTGGACTGAATCAATTAGTGGCGGAGGAAATTCATTCGTGGCGGCCCGCCACCAATAAATGCATATAGAGGAAACACTGGTATTGGCATCTGTGATATCTACTCCGCTAGGTGTAATTCGGAAATCTGTTCATTGTTATTACACGTTTATTATATTCAACAATGCAAGACAGATGGGTAAATGTAACTTAATAGAGGAATTGAAGGGGATTGTTGTTATCCCAACATGATAATCAGTTGACAGCCCATACCATTGTCTTCCGACGGGTTCTTCAACAGACAGTTGGGAAGCCAGAGAGATCTTGGTTGCGCTGACATGAGACAATTGTGTCCATTCGGTACTCTAAGTGACCTCTCTCATATAAGCCGGAGTGTGTTATGTTCACTCTGCATACACGTTAAATTCCACACACGTCTCAGACAGGGTATGTCTGAGTTCAACAGCTTATCCTGTAAGTAGGGCTGGGACGATGCGTCGACGTCCACTACCCCCCACTACCTCTCTCTCTCTTGCTCTCTCTCGCTCTTTCTTTCTGTCTCTCTCGCGCTCTCTTTCTCTCGTCTGTTCGTCTGTCTCTCTCTGTCCATCTGTCTCTCTGTTTGTCTGCCTCTCTGTCTGTCTTTCTCTCTCGCTCCTTCTCACTCTATCTGTGCATGTCTATGTTGTTCTTAGGTCGTTCGTCTGTTTCTCAGGGGGGTAGTTGCCAGAGAGACTTGTGTGTGTGTCCGCAGTACAACGTCCCCCTGCCCGGTCACCGCCACGATGACTCAGCAGACACTAAACCTTGTCCCTTCTTCTTCTCTCCTCTCCCCTTCCCCCCCCCCACCACCGCCTCTCTCCCAGGTGTGCACCCTGACGAAAGAGGACAACCGCAAGGTGGGGGAGATCCCCGAGGACGAGCAGCTCCATGTGCTGCCCCTCTACAAGGTGTCGCTCACCGACGAGCACGGCAGCGAGGAGGGCCAGCGGCAGAAGATGAAGTCCGACACCATCCAGGTGCTGGACAACTTCCGCCGCGCCGTCCGCAAGCTCCCCGAGCCGGCCAAGTCCTGCCGACAGCGCCGCCTGGAGGCCAAGAAGGCCACCTCGGAGAAGAAGAAAGGCAAGCAGCAGGAGAAGGCGGCCGCGTCGGGAGAGACGCCGGAGAAGACCGCGGTCGTCAAAACGGAGGTCCGGCACGCTGGCTCCCCTCACCCCCAGCAAGGCAATAAAAGCAGCAGCAGCAGTGGAACACTTACCCCGGTCCAAACACCCCTATGGCCTCTCCCGCCCCCTCCCCATCACCCTCACTGAAGGTCGCCCCTTCCCCCTCTCCCTCCCCACACCCAGGCACCCCCCGCCACTGGGACAGCCCCGCTCCCAGCCCCCAGCCCAAGGCCTGGCCCATGGGGTACGGCAACCCAGCCAGAGGGGGCTTCCCCGACAAGATGTGGCCCAAGGCGGGAGAGAGTCGAGGCTCGACCCCGCTGGGGCTCCAGGAGAACGCCTGGAAGTCGTGCGGAGGCTCCATGGCCGGAACCCCGTCCCCGGCCCCGGAGGGGCGCCTCTTCCCTCTGTTCAGACTGTTGGTCACTTTTTTCACGCCTCTTCCCTCTGTTCAGACTGTTGGTCACTTTTTTCAGATGCGATAATGTTATGTTGATGTATGTTGAAGGATACGAAAGAGAAACTGGCGGAAGCTGTCGGAATGCTTTGTTTACACACTAAGACTATAAGGTGGGAGTAATGTGTGCAGGAGTATTTCTTTTTTTATGTGACCTAGGAAACACACACACTTCAATAGTGCAAGTAAAGAAACAGCATATCCTACAGGACAATATCTTTTTTTGTATTAATTGTATCCAAAAGCCTGTCTATACAACACAGTCTAAGCTGCTTTTTAAAAACATTGGGGGAAACCTGAAGGAGAGGATTAAGTTCATACAGAGGTTTGTCCACCCGTCGGCTACGTTACATGGATTTTAACTGTCACATACCTGCAGTTGAATAAAACGCGGAGCTATGCAGACACACTTGGCTTGGCTACGGTGAGTGTGCTTCCTTATGTGTGCTTCCAGCAGACTACACAGGTAAACTATTCTGGGCCTACTGAACCTGGAAGCCCGGTGGATTACTACAATCTGAGTGCCTTCATCCACAGGGTTGCCATAGTTGGTTGTAATAGGTACAAAATCTGTACTAGTGAACCTGTATCTAGAGAGGCTAGTGAACCTGTATCTAGAGAGAAATAAAAGGAGCGAGTTACGATAACGGCCAAGGAAGGTGTTCACTTATTCATCTTCTTCTTCTTCTTCTTTTTATTTGATTGGCGGTTGGCAACCAGCTTAAGGTGCATTACCGCCACCTACTGGACTGTGTGGTGCATTACCACCCCCTACCGGACTGTGTGGAACGTTAGCTTGACAGGGGGGAAAATGTAAATGAAAGAAATAAACAAAATGGTGGGGAGGGGTAGGGTTAAATCCTACCTATCAATCCTGTTTCTTTCAAATATTTAATTAACTGGTTATTTACTTTAACTGTTTTTCCAAGTAAGTTCCCTACAGTAAACCTTAACTTAACCTTCTGAATTGCTGTTTTCAGGAGCTTTCTCTGTTCTTCATATTTTCCACATTCCAGCAGCACATGCTGAACAGATTCCGGGTTATGGCAGTGTGCACAAATGCCGTTTGGGTGTTTTCCTATTCTGTAAAGTCTGTCATTCAACCCAGTATGACCTATCCTGAGCCGGGATATCACTGTCTCTTCTTTCCGGTTCCTGCCCATCCTACTTCCTATTCCGACTTTCTTTTGAATGTTAAACAAATGCCTTCCTGTTTCATTTCTGTTCCAGTTTTCTTGCCATAGTTCATGCATGTGTATTTTAATGATTGATTTTACCTCAGCTTTACTAAGTGGAATATCCATTTCTATTGTTTGTGACTTAATTGATTGCTTAGCTAATATATCCGCGTCTTCATTTCCTTCTACCCCTACATGAGCAGGAACCCAAACAAAGCAAACAGTGATATCCATACTATATATTACATAAATTAAATGATGGATCTTGAAAACAATATCCTGTCTGCATGATTTCAACGATCTGATACTTGACAGTGCTGCCCAACTGTCAGAGGCAATGAGTGCATTACTAACCCTATTCTCTACCAACCATTCTAATGCTGTCAATATTGCTAGAAGCTCCACTGTGTACACTGATAAATGATCAGTGGTTCTATATCGTGGAGCTCCGCCCCATAGGGGAGCTCTGCTCCTATTGGTTTACCCGCTACCTAAAGTAGCCAATGACTGAATTTTTCAATGCCTGCGCCCGCCTGGGGTGCTATATAAAGGGGCGTACTTCGCTCCATCATTCTCCCAAAAAGTTCAGCACGGGTTTATATCTGAAGACTGAGAAGGACGACTACTAAGACTGGAGAACCCGCCAGACTTTTCCCTTCAAGATATGGATCGTCCGCCGCCTATGGAGAAGTTTCTCCGGGACGCCTGCCGCTGCGACTTCCGAGCAGCGGAGGACACTTTTCAGCGGAGGAGACTTTTCCCTTCAGCGATGGATCGTCCGCCGCCGACCACGAAGAAGTTTCTCCGGGACACCTGCCGCTGCGATTTCCTAGCAGCGGAGGACAAGCACGACTTCTGCCACGTCTGCCTCGGCCCCGAACATGCCGAGGCGGCGTTGGTCGCCTTCCCCAGCTGCCTCCCCTTCCACCTCCTTTCCGTCGCGGAAAGGCGAAAGGGGATGGCCTGGTTCAAGGAGAGCGTTCCCCTGGCGGGCGCTATCTCGGGAATGCTATCCGACTCGAATAGCTCTGCCGATGATGCGTCCGGACAGGCCCCAGAGCGGCGTTCTGGGCAGGCACCTCCCCAAGTAGGGATGGTCCCGCCCGCTCAGCCGGCCCTGACATCACGCCGCCCTCACCCAGCTGAGTGGTCGGTGCCGGTGTCAGAATCAGAAAGCTCTGATGAGCTCGGTGCGCAGGCGGCGGCGGCGGCGAATAACATCGCCGTGTTTAACGCCGCCATTGCGAAGATCACCACAGACCGACCCTACGGTCTGTCTGCAGCGGAGGCGGAGTTTCTGAGCAAGCTCAGTGCCGCGACGACACGAGGCGTTATTTACATCAAAAACCCCTCCATGTCTATCAAGACCTGGCCCAGCTCATGAGCGTGCGGCCGGTTCTTTGATTATCAGGCATAATAAACCTGTGTCAATAAAGAGCATTGTTATACATAACAAACACTCTTTACAGACGGTAAGTCAGGCGGTAAATCCCTAAGGAGGATTTTCCATGGTATCTACCAGAGCGGAGACCCACCTGCCTTGTCAGAGTGTGGTCGAATCGCTACCGGTTAGAAACGAAGCGGAGACTAGCCCAGCTTACCGGCGTGTGGCCAGCTCTCTGCCTAGCGGACTTACCCCTATCACGACACGAGGCGTTATTTACATCAAAAACCCCTCCATGTCTATCAAGACCTGGCCCAGCTCATGAGCGTGCGGCCGGTTCTTTGATTATCAGGCATAATAAACCTGCGTCAATAAAGAGCATTGTTACACATAACAAACACTCTTTACAGGCGGTAAGTCAGACGGTAAATCCCTAAGGAGGATTTTCCATGGTATCTACCGGAGCGGAGACCCACCTGCCTTGTCAGAGTGTGGTCGAATCGCTACCGGTTAGAAACGAAGCGGAGACTAGCCCAGCTTACCGGCGTGTGGCCAGCTCTCTGCCTAGCGGACTTACCCTTATCACGACACGAGGCGTTATTTACATTAAAAAAAAAACTCCATGTCTATCAAGACCTGGCCCAGCTCATGAGCGTGCGGCCGGTTCTTTGATTATCAGGCATAATAAACCTGTGTCAATAAAGAGCATTGTTACACATAACAAACACTCTTTACAGACGGAAAGTCAGGCGGTAAATCCCTAAGGAGGATTTTCCATGGTATCTACCAGAGCGGAGACCCACCTGCCTTGTCAGAGTGTGGTCGAATCGCTACCGGTTAGAAACGAAGCGGAGACTAGCCCAGCTTACCGGCGTGTGGCCAGCTCTCTGCCTAGCGGACTTACCCCTATCACGACACGAGGCGTTATTACATCAAAAACCCCTCCATGTCTATCAAGACCTGGCCCAGCTCATGAGCGTGCGGCCGGTTCTTTGATTATCAGGCATAATAAACCTGCGTCAATAAAGAGCATTGTTACACATAACAAACACTCTTTACAGGCGGTAAGTCAGACGGTAAATCCCTAAGGAGGATTTTCCATGGTATCTACCGGAGCGGAGACCCACCTGCCTTGTCAGAGTGTGGTCGAATCGCTACCGGTTAGAAACGAAGCGGAGACTAGCCCAGCTTACCGGCGTGTGGCCAGCTCTCTGCCTAGCGGACTTACCCCTATCACGACACGAGGCGTTATTTACATCAAAAACCCCTCCATGTCTATCAAGACCTGGCCCAGCTCATGAGCGTGCGGCCGGTTCTTTGATTATCAGGCATAATAAACCTGCGTCAATAAAGAGCATTGTTACACATAACAAACACTCTTTACAGACGGCAGCCCATCCCTTTTCGAAATGACCCCACCTTGGGCTGTGTCACCTCCTCGGTGGGCAGCGGCGGCTGGGGTCATACAGAAATTCAAGCTTTTTCTGTCGACTGCACCACAACAGACGGCCCAGCCGCTGTCGTTGCGTTATGCAGAATGACTAGAAGGGACAGGTATTTCTGTCGGGCTGGCTAGACAGGACATTGAGGAGGGGATATGCACTACAGTTCATTCAGCCTCCTCCGCCCTTCAGGGGCGTGAGAGAGACTGTTTTTTGTCCTGCCCGATAAAGACACGTGCGCTCCGAGAGGAGATTACGAATCTCCTAACAAGGGGCGCAGTGACATTGGTTCCGAGGGACCAGTGGGACATGAGATGGTACTCCCCGTATTTCCTTGTCCCAAAGAATTCGGGAGACATGAGACCCATACTAGATTTCAGGGTCCTCAACGAGAGAGTGGCGAAACGCCCCTTTCGTAGATACCTGAGGGTCGCGTATTTCGTGTGCCAATCACAGAGTGGCACAGGAAATTCCTACGTTTTGCTTTCCAAGGGAAGGTTTACGAGTACACGCGCCTGCCCTTCGGGTACGCGCTTGCTCCTCGTTTTTTCTCCAAATGCGTGCAGACAGCACTCGAACCACTGAGGCGTAACGAGATACGCATAATATGCGTATCTCGACGACCTACTGGTCTTGGCCCAATGCCCAAATCGAGCCATTCGGGACACAACCTCACTGGTGCAGCACCTCACTCAGCTGGGGTTAGCTGTAAACTGGACAGAGAGTGCTCCGTGGCCGGCTCAACAGTTTTCCTATCTAGGCATTCAGTTGGATACTGCCGAGATGAGGGCCAGTTTATCGGCACCACGGAGAGCGACACTGACGTCAGCTCTCCGGGTGTGTCGAGTGACAAATACAATCACCGCTCTGTCAAGGATGTCCTTACTAGGACTGAGGTCTGCAGCCCATGTAGTGGTCCCCTTAGGCCTTGTTTGGCTAATCCATGGGAGGGTATTTGATTGGGAGTTTATTTTATTGTTTGATTCATTTGATTGGGTAAAAGTATGCATGCAGAGAGTGATTGGCTTAGATAGAAATGGGGGCGGGCTTAATGGAGGTAATCTGGGTGGCAGGGAATCGGAATGACAGTATAGAGCGAGATGGGAGTTGGTAAGTTGAGCTCTGAATGATTGTGTAGTTTGTTGAATCTTTTCTGTTAGTTCGTTCACTGTAATTATTTACATGTACTAATGGATCAATGTGTTTTCAGTTTTACAATCTGTTTAATAGATGAAGAAGGAAATCAAACCGAATTGTGTCAGTCTCATCATTTCACCCGTACTGCCGGAGCAAGCAGAGGATTCGCCATCAGCTAACTAGAGGGAGAGCTGAACAATTGTAAAACACCCGCTGACGACCGCAGGAGGACGGACCGTCAGTTAGCTAAGGAAATACAAGCACGGTTGGACGCAACAGAAGCTCCGGGAGGACAAGGATCCATTCACCGGAGATAAGAGCAAGTCAGGAAAGCCTGGTCAGGTTAGTGACGCAGCCGCCAGCCGGCAATGGAGCCGCGGCGCCCGCAACTGTAGCTAACTAGCCACTTGCTAGCTAGCGTAGAGTAGCCAACTAAGTCAGCGTTAGCCCTGTTGTTGCAATAGCGCAGCAGACACGCGGTAGAGCTTATAGCACTCAAAGCTACAGCTAACTAGGCCGGAAACGGAGCCGTGGCGCCCGCAACTGTAGCTAACTAGCCACTTGCTAGCCAGCGTAGCATTAGCAAACTAAGCTAGCGTTAGCCCTGTTGTCGCATTAGCGCAGCAGGCACGCGGTAGAGCTTATAGCACTCAAGGCTACAGCTAGCTAGGCAGGCAAGGAGTGAAACAATCCACGGCTAGCTTCAACTGGTTAACCCAACTGCAAGAATCCACAGCCAGCTAGGCTAACCTACAAGACCCACCAAGAAAGGAATTGCGAGCTAATAGCAGCTACCCAGAGAGCTACCCACACCCAGCACTCTTCTCTGTGACTCTATTGACTGTTTGCATTAAAATAGGTTTGTGTGTACCTGGGTATTAAGTCATCGGGGGGAGGAAAATCCTCTCCCACTTTATTATTTTATTTTTAGCAGTATCCCTGGGATGACCCCACGGTGAACCTGGTTCCGCTGCCGAAGACTAGTTAAGGAAGTGCAGGGACCAGCGCAAATCAGCTCAGGGAGTCAGAGAGGGCTGAAGATATAAGATAGAAAGACGAAACAGGTACACACAGGTTATTTCTGAGTCACAGGCAGAATGGAGGCACTAAGGACCGAAAGGGAAAAGTTGGCAGTCACTTTTGAGAGAGGATACCGCCACATCATCAGGTCAGTGGCATTGATGGGCGAAGATGACATGAAACGCGAGTGGATAGCGCTCCTATCAAACGCGAAAGACCTAAACTCTGCAGACGACAATTATGAGGAAGGTTTGCAGGCCAAAGCAAGTCAGGAACCTGAGACAGGCAACAGTCAGCTTCTTCAAGACATCACCAAGGCCGCTGAGGAGAGAGCTCAGAAGGTTGAACAGGTCGGTCACGTTTTAAAGGCCAACATGTGGACAAGGTTCGCGGGGGTCGAACTTTCATCCACAATTAGACGAGCAGAAAGGAGTCACGAAGGCGCGAAGAGGATCAGTCTAGAAGAGGCAACCCACGACGTTTGTAAAGAACGAAGCACACTCACAGAGAGCCTCATCATCAAAGCACGAAGTCTGCTATCAAGCTGGGGGGAGTGGATCCCTGTAGTTGAGGCGTGCAACACGAGAAAGTCACTAGAGGAGCTGGAGGACAAAAGGGATGAACTTTGGGAAACGTTTGTGACTGAATTTGGAAGAGTTGAGAAGGAGAATACTGACAAAATGGCCGACAAGGCCGCCGCAGCAAAGCAAATGGCCACCGACGTTCTCGCCGAAGAAGAGGCCAAAGATCGAGCGACGAATAGAGAAAGGGCCGACGCTCTCGCCGAAGATGAGAGGAAAAGGGACGACGTTCTCGCCGAAGATGAGAGGAAAAGGGCCGACGTTCTCGCCGAAGAAGAGGCCAAAGATCGAGCGACGAATAGAGAAAGGGCCGACGCTCTCGCCGAAGATGAGAGGAAAAGGGCCGACGTTCTCGCCGAAGATGAGAGGAAAAGGGCCGACGTTCTCGCCGAAGAAGAGACCAAAGATCGAGCGGCGAATAGAGGAAGGGCCGACGCTCTCGCCGAAGATGAGAGGAAAAGGGCCGACGTTCTCGCCGAAGAAGAGGCCAAAGATCGAGCGACAAATAGAGAAAATAAAGAAGCCATTGCCAAGCTGGAAAGGAAAGCCGTTGAGGCAAGACTGAAGTCAGCTGATAGCGTGGCCGAGTTTGAGAAGGAGACAGCGAAGGTGAAATTGGGGGCCGAAGAAGAGATCGCTGAGGCAAGGCAGAAGGCGGCCGTGATTGAGTTGAAGGCAGCAGAAATAGCCGCTCAAGAGCGCGCCAAACTACTGGAGGCTCAGCGGGAAGCATGGGAACAAGCCCGGGAGGCAGGGCTGGAGAGCGCCACATATGGAGGCAACCGCACTAGAGCCAAGATCAAACTCCCTCCAACAAGGCTGCCCGTGTTCAGCGGGTGTATGAGAGATTTTCATCGCTGGCGGAAAGATTGGGAAAGCCTGCAGCGGCAGGGAGACCCATCGGGGTCGCCAGAGGTGAAGAAACTCCACCTCCTCGAGAGCATAGACCGAAAGGTTTTCGAGGAGCTCAAACTCTCGAGCTACCGCTCAGCGGAAGACGTATTCAAAGCCTTGGAGAATCGGTTTGGAGACAAGGCAACCATCGCGCTGCAAATTATTGAGGAATTGGAAAGAATGCCAGCGGTAAAAGGAAACCAGCCGAGGAAAGCAATCGACCTTATTCAGGCAGTGGAAAGAGCCCTCATGGACCTGACTGACTTAGGAGAAGTGGGCGCTATGAAGAACCCACTTGTAATTAAGGCCATCGAGAGCAAACTACCAGATCGCGTGCAGGAAGGCTGGTTTACCTTTGTAACCGAACCCGAAAACCAAGTCGCCCCAGACAAGCAATTCGATGCTCTTCTTCTGTTTCTGAAAAGGCAGGAAGTAATCCTCGAAAGGATGGCGCGAATCCGAGGCTCCACAGAAACCTCTGAGGGAACACCAGAGAAGCCAGTCAGATGGGAGAAGAGGGCATTCACGAGGGCCACGGAGAGAGACTCACCGGTAGATGAAGAAGAGGAGGAACATCGAGGTGAAACCAGAGTCACGGGCAGGAACTCGGAAAGAAGAGAAGAGTGTGACATCTGTGGAAGCGATCAGCACGGTGGCAAAATATTCTTCTGCCAAAAGTTCAAGAGTGTCAGTCTGGCAGAGAAACGAGCCATAGTAAGGCAAAGCAAAGCCTGTCAGAAATGTTTGGGCATGCACGGCGCCGACGGGGAGTGTAGTAACCGGTACCTGTGCAGAGTGTGCAAGCGGGATGAAGGAAGGGCAAGTCATCACTACCTTCTGTGTCCCGAATGGAGTGAGGGGAAGAGGACAGGGCCAGGGTTCGCTGACAAGCAACGAGAATTCCTGGATTCTTTGGGACTCAACCCTGAACAGGAGAGGAGGGCGAAGGCATTCACCAGTAAGGCTTCGATGACGCTGAGCGCGGGCGCAGAAGGCGGAAGTCTCTTCGCAGAGGATGGGCCAGAGGAACATCCAGTACTAATGATGATATTGACAGTCAAAACAGAAGATGGATATGCCCTGGGAACTCTCATAGACCTCGCCTCCGACACAAATTATATCACCAACCGGGCCGCGCGATCGGCTCCGACTGGAGCGGAAGCAAGTAACACTGACTGTGCATGGAGTCGGTGGAATGAAGGTCAAGGTCAAGACTAATAAGTACCTGCTAAAGGTCAGAGCGTGGAGCAACAACAGATGGAGTCCCCACGAGATGGTATGCTACGGGCTCGACACAATCGCTCGTGCAGACAAGGTCATCAGTCCAGAGCGACTCTGTAAGTTCTTCCCTGGGGTCGAGAAGGAAGAGCTGGTCCGACCTAAGGAAATCGAGCTCTTGATCAGCCACCGAGAGGGACGACTCGCTCCACGGTGGAGAAGAGGGACGGGAGACTTGGTGCTGTGGGACGGGCCTCTGGGGAAGACCGTGGGAGGAACGCACCCAGACCTGTTTGAAAGTTGGGAAAGATCCGCACACAACTCCCAGACGCACTTTGCGCGTTCTCTGAGAACGGAGGCAGTAAGATTTGAGGAGATCCCCTGCAAGACGCCCAGCGCAAAAGAAGAGGATGGAGACCAGAAGCCGCAAGGTCATGAAAAGACCGGGAGAACAGCTGCAAGCAGCAAAGAGGTCCTCGAGTGGTGGAGCTGGGATAGCATCAGCGCCGCGTGCGAGCAAAAGTGTGGAGGGTGTCGCTGCGGAAATTGTCAGCCGGGCGGGAAAGAGATGACTCTCGCAGAGGAAAAGAAGATCAAAACCTACGCAATTACCCGCGTCAACATCGGGGACAAGCCAGCCGGATGCATCGCCCAGCTGGCCATGAGGAAGACGGCAAGGCTGCCAGAGGTCGCCCACCTAAAAGAAGAGCGGAGAGCACTTGAGGAGGACACCTATGTAGACGACATTCTAGCGTCTCATGGCGACAGGAGAGAGCTGAGGAGCATCACGGAGGGAATCGAGAGGACGCTCAACGTTGGAGGTTTCGCTCCGGAACCACGGATCCAGTCGGGTCAAAGTGGGAGGAGCAAAGAGGGCCAGCCTGCAGAAACGAGGGCCAATGTGGAGCCAGAGTCAGAGGTGTTGGTGCTGGCTGATCAGCTGAGCGAGGAAACATCCAGGGGAGTGGCTGTAAGTGCTCGAGACAGCGTGAGCATGCTGCAACGGAAAGCGTTCACTGCAGCTGTAACACGCGCTCAGGCGAGGAAGGGGCTGGACCCGAAATGCGGCATTGAGGAGGAAGCAAATGCAAAGGGGACATCCACACCGGTTGGGAGTTCCAGGGACCCCGAGCATGAGAGGGAGAGGCTCTGGGGCGCTGCTCTCATGGACCTGATTGAGCCAGAACGCTTCAGTGAGATAGGCAGGCTCATTCGGGTAGTTGGGTGGGTCCGGCGAGCTGTTAGGCAGTGGTTGGTTTGCAGGAGGGCTCCAGAAGACGCAAAGTGGGAGGCTACACGCCCGAGGGAGACAAGAAGCGGAGTTAGCCTCGGCGTCCAGGAGCTGAACGCAGCTTTCCGCGACCTGTGTCTGGCTGCACAGGATGGAACAGAGTTTCCTAAAACGACTTGGGACAGACTGGTAGTTGAGAGGGTCGAAGGGCCGGGGCTGCTGGTGTGTTCCGGAGGAATCCAGGAGGCGAAGGAGGTGGGAATCCCACTTGTCCCCTACACTGCATGGATCAGCACTCTGTTGGCAGGGGAGGCCCATGGGGCGAACCACGAGGGGTTGGCTGGCACCCTATTGAAGATGCGCAAGAAGGCGTGGGTGATTCAGGACGAGGAAGGAGCGAGGGCCACGATCTCTTCCCAACGCTCGACCGAGACGTTGGGCGGGTGGTCGTGCTGCTTCCCGTGGAGGAGCAGTAGAAAATAACTGTATTAAAGAGAGGGAAAGTTGTGGTCCATTTAGGCACAAAGGACCAATGGACCAAGTGGGAGGTGTTTGGCTAATCCATGGGAGGGTATTTGATTGGGAGTTTATTTTATTGTTTGATTCATTTGATTGGGTAAAAGTATGCATGCAGAGAGTGATTGGCTTAGATAGAAATGGGGGCGGGCTTAATGGAGGTAATCTGGGTGGCAGGGAATCGGAATGACAGTATAGAGCGAGATGGGAGTTGGTAAGTTGAGCTCTGAATGATTGTGTAGTTTGTTGAATCTTTTCTGTTAGTTCGTTCACTGTAATTATTTACATGTACTAATGGATCAATGTGTTTTCAGTTTTACAATCTGTTTAATAGATGAAGAAGGAAATCAAACCGAATTGTGTCAGTCTCATCATTTCACCCGTACTGCCGGAGCAAGCAGAGGATTCGCCATCAGCTAACTAGAGGGAGAGCTGAACAGGCCTGTTACACATGCGCAGACTGCAGAGGCGGTTCGCACGACTGCGACGGGTTCCAGTGAGACGCCGTCGCAAGTTGATTGTAATACAGAGATCGGTCAAAACCGACCTGAGCTACTGGAGCGCGGAGTCGCCTGAGTTCGCTGAAAGCTCTCCACATGCTCAACGAAGGAGCAGATCTGTTATCACGGGGAGGCCCGAGGGACGACGACTGGAGGTTAGCACCCTCCATTGTGTCGCTGATTTGGGCACGGTTCGGGCAAGCAGAAGTGGTTCTGTTTGCGTCACGGACGAATGCGCAGTGTCGCCTTTGGTTCTCCCTGCGCGAACAGGACAACCCGCCATTGGGAGTCGATACATTCGCACACCACCCATGGCCGAGGGTCCTGTTATACGCGTTCCCACCCCTGACATCTATCCTCCCACTGTTGGCACGAGTGAGGTCAGAGAGGCTAGAGTTAATTCTTGTAGCCCCGGACCGTCCCGGAGCCCCGTGGTTTCCGGAACTGATGGAGATGTTGGTAGAGGGCCCATGGCCCATACCTCATCGACAAGATGCACTCTCTCAAGCCCCTCATGGCCTGGTTACTGAGAGGGATTGTTAGAACGCAGGGGTCTGACAGACGCGGTCATTCAGACCATTCAGAGTGCGCGCGCGCAATCCACTGCAAAGGGATATGCGGCGCGCTGGCGAGTTTTACACAGTGGTGTGAGGGACAGGACGTTGACCCTGTCTGTTGTCGGGTCGAAACGTTCTTGTGCTTCTTACAGTCGCTGTTGACAAGGGATTGGCGGCGGGAACTATTAAAGTTTACGCGGCTGCCATCTCAGCTTGTCATGAGGTTTTGCGACAACGACACTGGTTTTTCAGTCATTCGCTGGTTAAGCGTTTTTTGACTGGAGTGTGTAGGCTTAGACGCCCTCATAGGACTCTAATGCCAAAATGGGACCTGTCGATTGTGCTAGAGGCGCTGTGCGTGCCCCCATTCGAACCCATTGTCACTGTGTCGTTGCGTTTTATTGTCTCTCAAGACGAGTCTACTCCTCGCCTTGACTACGGCTGAGCGAGTGAGTGATTTGTGCGCTCTCTCGTCACGGGCAGATTGTTTGATCATATCTGATGACGAAACAAAAGCTGTATTACGCCCTAACCCGGCTTTTATCCCTACGGTTAATCGTGGGTTTAGGGTTCAGAGCTGTGCTCTGAGCGCCTTTTTTTCCTCCTCCTCACGACGGAGAGAGGGAGAGGCGTTTTACATTGTATTGTCCGGTGCGCGCGTTGGCACAATATGTGAAGCGCGAGGCAGGACTGAGATCTTCTCCCCGGCTTCTGATCTGCTATGGCGGACAGAAAGCCGGGACACCACTCTCGAAGCAGAGGCTGTCCTTTTGGATTTGCGAGGCTATTAGCCTCGCATACGAATCGAAGGGGCAGCCCGTGCCGACTGGCATTCGGGCTCATTCCACCAGGGGCATGGCCGCATCAGTGGCCATTCTCAGGGGAGTGGGAGTGGAGGAGATATGTGTGGCGGCGTCTTGGTCGTCGCCATCACTTTTTATACGGTGTTACTTGAAGATATTTCTTCCTCATCCTTTTCTCATTCTGTCCTCAGTTTTGCTGATGACTGATGTAGTGGGGAAGGCACTTGGATTACCCTGGTCATGGGATTTTATTCAAGTGCTGTCAGGATGAATACGGATTTGCCTGGGGAAGGGACCCTCCTCCAGGACATGTTCCGTTAGATCAACAACCCTACGTGCTCACGTAAGGGTTAGGTCAGTGATATTCTTCCTCAATCTTGCTGATGACTGATGTAGTGGGGAAGGCACTTGGATTACCCTGGTCATGGGGATTCTATTCAAGTGCTGTCAGGATGAATACGGATGTGCCTGGGGAGGGGACCCTCCTCCAGGACATGTCTGTTAGATCAGCAACCCAACGTAAGGGTTGGGTAAGTGATATTTCTTCCTCATCCTTTTCTCATTCTGTCCTCAGTTTGCTGAGGACTGATGTAGTGGGGATGGCACTTGGATTACCCTGGTTGGGGATGCTATTCAAGTGCTGTCAGGATGATTACGGATGTGCCTGGGGAGGGGACCCTCCTCCAGGACATGTTCCGTTAGATCTACAACCCTGCGTGCTCACGTAAGGGCTAGATCAGTGGAGCAGACTCGGTGTGGGTTGGGCCAACTTTTTAAGGTTGTCTTGAACCAACATCAGTGGTCAGCTCCGGGTGCCGCTGAGATTGTTTTCGGATTAATAGTCTCAGTGGGGGTACATTTGGCCTCGCTCGCTCCGCCTAAACCAATAGGAGCAGAGCTCCCCTATGGGGCGGAGCTCCACGATATAGAACGATAGTTATGGAGATAGACTCCAGTTCTATGAGTGGAGCGGAGCCCCATAGGGCTGCTGGCCCACTTCGACTCGTTCAAACCCGGCTGTTCTGTATGTTTGGGAGAATGATGGAGCGAAGTACGCCCCTTTATATAGCACCCCAGGCGGGCGCAGGCATTGAAAAATTCAGTCATTGGCTACTTTAGGTAGCGGGTAAACCAATAGGAGCAGAGCTCCCCTATGGGGCTCCGCTCCACTCATAGAACTGGAGTCTATCTCCATAACTATCGTTCTTTTTTTAATTAACCTGTTTTATACTGTGGGAAGAATACTGCAGCTCCTGTACGTCCTGTCTCTGGGTCTTTTGAGCCATCTGTAAAAATTAAGAACTTGCCTGTATAGTGCTGACCAATAAAGTTTTGTACCACATTCCCAGGATGTGCATGTTTGGACTTCTTTCGTAGTTCTTGTTGTATATCTAAATCTACTAATGGATTCTCATATAACCAGGGTGGAATAATTGAATGCGGGATTACTGGACTATACCGTAATTTATCTATCTATGTATTCCCTATCCATCCAAAACTCATATGAATGAATGAAAACCTTTATTGTCCCCAATGGGGAAATTTTGTTGTCAAACAGCTTAGTAGGGCAGACAGAAAACTTTCAATAAATAAATAAAACAGTGCAGGCTCAATAAGTAAACAGTGCAAGA
Source organism: Nansenia antarctica (assembly GCF_963989245.1). Taxonomy (NCBI): domain Eukaryota; kingdom Metazoa; phylum Chordata; class Actinopteri; order Argentiniformes; family Microstomatidae; genus Nansenia; species Nansenia antarctica. The sequence goes on along the minus strand of NC_137685.1, from coordinate 14,805,236 downwards.
TAAAGTGCTCAAGTGCATGTATAGTCCAAGTAGCAGTCTTAACGGCCTCTCAGCTCCAGGTCTCCCCCACCATGCAGGGCCTGGTTGTAGAGTCGGAGTGCAGCTGGAACAAAGGACTGTCCAAATCTTTTTGTACTTTGACGGGGGAGAACAAATCTGTGGCTGAACTTGCTCCTCATCCCCGCCAGCTCGCAGTACATCGGGTGGGAGGGATTGGCCAGCATGGCCGCCAGTTTTTTCCCCATCCTCTGTTCTGCCACCACCTCTAGGCTGTCCAGCCCGGTCCCCACCACAGAGCTGGCCTTCTTCACCAGTTTGTTCAGCTTCGCAGCATCCCTGGCACAGATGTTTCCACCCAGATGTTTCCATAATGAGTCTTATTATGCTCCCAACAATCTTGTACAATAGACCTAGTTGGATGTGAACTATTCTGACCTTGGAGATTAACCCAGTAAGCTAACAAAAGTTTAATTCTGCGTATCCACAGTGGCTGTTCCCCAACTTCAACTTGTATTGCTGCTACTGGGGATGTTTTAAAAGCTCCACTACATATTCTAAGTCCTTGTGTTTGTTGCACATCCAACTTTTTAAGATGGCTTACTGCTGCTGACAAGTATCCTAAACATCCATAATCGAGAGAAGCCCTCATCAATGCCTGATACACATTAAACAATGCTGCTCTGCTTGCTCCCCAATCTCTCCCTGACAGGCATCTTAACAGGTTATTGACCTTTTTACATTTATCTTTTACTTTATCCGTGTGCTGTTTCCAGGTCAACTTTTCATCAAATAAAACACCAAGGAATCTAATTACATTAACCTGTTCTAAAGTATGCCCATATAATTTCAATGACACTTCTCTCGATCGTTTAGAAAAAACTATTACCTTATGAACAAACTCAGAACACATTCTCATTGTAAACATTGAAACAGGGCTTCCTTTGTCCCTCCCCTGAGAGCTCAACAGCCAATCACACCCAAGTGTGATGCTCGTGTTATTTGAGCTACAAGCAGGACAAACAAGCCTATTTTGATGCTAGATTACACTTATTTAATGAACGTAAAACTGTTCGGAAAAATAACGAGTGGGTACTTCACATCTTCGAGTTGAATGTTAGCTAAAAAAACGGAAATCTGAGTTTTAGGTCAGAAAAACTTTCAAGACGAATTTCACGTCTTTCTCATTTCCGAGAGGTGGCTGATTACATCAAATTGAGACACATATCATTGACACCAATTCTACGTTCTACTCGTTTTAAATTCAATGTTTCCAAATGCCCATGACGACTTGATGAACATCGCTTCCCCCTCTGCGATCAGGTCATGTCAATGGAGCGTAAGCTAGACTTCCTGGTCAACATCTACATCTAGCGAATGGGCATCCCCCAGTCCGAGACCGACGCCTACTTCAGGTCTAAGGAACCCGACCCGGCCCCGCCCTACCACAGCCCTGTGGACCACCACCTGGAGAAGAGCGGCTCCATCACCAAGATCATCCGCTCCGGCAGCTCCGCTGGCCAGAAGAACTTTGACGTCCCTCCCGCCTGCTCCTTGCCTGTGGGCGGCGGTGGAGGTGGTGGTGGTGGTGGTGGGGGTGGGGGGAGGGCGGGGCGGGGCAGCCACTGCCCCCCCTCCACCTCCTGGCATCAACACCCCGTCAGCGAGTTCCACCAGGGTAGCCAGGCGAACACCCCCTCCCCCGTCGGAGACCCCTCCCTGGTCCGCATCCCGCCGCCCCCCGCTCACGAGCGCTCCTCCAACGGGAGCGGCCGAGGGGCCCACCGTAACAGCGGCGGGGAAGGCGGCGGGGGAGGCGGGGGCGGGAGGGAGGAGGGGGGGGACAGGGACGGCAAGGTGGACAGCGACACGTCCATCTCCATCCCCTCGGTGGACCACGAGGAACTAGAACGTTCCTTCAGCGATTTCAGCATCTTCCAGGCCAAGGAGAACCACGACTTCCTCAACGCCAGCTACTTCACCCCGGCTGCTGCTGCCGGGGCAGCTGTGGCAGGCGGGGGAGGGGAAGGGGGCGGGGGAGGGGCCGGGGGCGCGGCCCGGCTGCGCCAAGGTAAGGCCCTACATCCCTGAAGGGGAGTCCGACACCGACTCGGACCTGTGCGCCCCCTCGCCCCACTCTGCCAACGGAGACGGAGCCTACGGGGACAGGAGATGGTCAGGGCCCAAGTAGGCCCCAACACTGGGACTCCTCTTAAAGGGATAGTCTGAGACCTCTTAAAGGGAGGGGGGTGCTTGGTTCCTCTGCCTATGAGTTTGGGACTGAGGGTCCTATATGCTGTGTGTGAGACTGCTACAGGCCACTACAGTGCAATCGTACTACCGAGGGTGGAACCACCTATCTCCTGGTGAATGACGAGAGAGAGAGAGAGAGAGAGAGAGAGAGACGGTAAGAGAGATAAAGAGACAGAGAGAGATTGGAAGAGAGAGGAAGAAAGAGAGCGAGAGAGCGAGAGAGAGAGAGAGAGAGAGAGAGAGAGAGGGAGAGGGAAAACAAGAGATGTCATGAGAACACACTCCAACTGTCTACTGAGAAAGAACAGAACGTCTGTAGTTGTTTGGGTCATAATAGGAATGTAGGAACATTCTTGACTTTATAGCACAGCTGTTTGTTCTCCTGCCCCGTCACTCACACAGGACACACAACCGTCGAGGCTTCGCTGGCCTGGGAGTGTTTGGACCTCTCAGAGGCTTCGCTGGCCTGGGAGTGTTTGGACCTCTCAGAGTCGGAATCTGGAATCAGAATCTTTGTCATCATGATTGTCATGTCAGTCATCATTGTCATCATGTCAGCCTTGTAAATGAACAGTGCAGATGACACTTGAATTTAATCAATTAGTTAAGACTTGTATCTTCTCTTATTGCATTTAATTGTTTATTAGGTAGCTCCTATGTTGCACCTACATTGTCTGGTAATAATGCATTTTCTATTCTAAATTCCCCAGTGATTTACAGTGGACAACACTGGACATGCCTCTCTTGTTTTTGATTGATCAGTGAATGATACTTTGAGAATTTGATATGAAATGTCTTATTACTGTGTAGCTGACATTTGTAGTAAACATTTGAATGTAATATTGTTACACTGTATGAACAGCAGGGGAGGCTGGTGGAGGTAGAAATCAGAGGACTAAACATGTTTGATACCACTCCTCATTCTGTGCCAGGCATTACAACGAGCCTGTCCTCTGATTTCATTTTTTTTTTTTTTAAATTTCTTCAGATTTTATCCCTTTTTCACCCAATTTGGTATCCAATTGCACCCAATTTGGTATCCAATTGCACCCAACCTAGCATCCAATTATCCCCTGCCTATTGCGTAGGATCCGCCGCACGACCCCGTGGCCGGCAGCCCCAGAGGAGATCGCCAGGCAGACTAGCTGACTGGCTCCTCGAGCCCGACACCGTTACTCCAGCACCAGACGGGGGCGGTGTTGCGCGACGGATCCTTGTCCGGAAATAGTCCTATACCCCCCTTTTGGGAGCGGCCGCTCAATATACCGCTCCCTGTGTGCCCCGGCCATATCCGGGTCTGGCGAGACCGGGATTCGATCCCAGTCCCCGGTGGGCAGCTTGCACTAGTGGCTAGTGCTTAGACCGCTGCGCCACCGCGGGGCACGCCTGTCCTCTGATTTCTACCTCCGCCAGCCTCCCCTGCTGTTCATGCGGGGGCATAATGCTCTGATATGCACAGCAGTAACCCTAAGCACAGTGCAGTGTAACAATTACCTAATGTAACCAAGTGTAATTACACAGTAATAAGAACACTCAGAGTGTTATTAATCATCTTGAGGAATGTAATACAGATAACAAGGTGTCTATAGACTCTGTGGGATGTATGACCAGGTAATAATCCCAAATCATGTGCATTTTTCTTTGTTTTTGGGATTCTCGTGTGCAACCCTTTAAGGCCGATCTGAATCCATATGTGGGAAATAGCACTGATGATGGTCATCCCACACTAGCTACTACTAGAGAGATTGTACATACTCTATACTCACTATACCGGTATTCATATGTCTGATATCCACTAACAACTTTCTCAGAGAAGAGATACAAGCGACCAATGGATAAATGAATGAACGATTGGATTGTTCTGATTTCTGTATATATTTGTTGTCACTTTAGTATTTTACCTGGGTTTTTGTATGTGGAGGTATCTATGTATCTATTTACGTATGTTTGTATTTATTTGTTTATTTATTTGGGTAGTGTAATAATGTTGTAATGTTAGCTCTGCTTAGGAAAGAAGAAACGCCTTGCAATAGTGTGAAGGTTTGTTTACAGTTTGGTTTACAGTTTGGTTTATAGATTTGTTTACTTTTTGTTTTAAAAACATAGCAACTTGAACGGACATCACAAATTTAAGATTACAGCAAATATGATTAGCTTCAAGCTAATTTCTCACATTGATGATGCGTGTGCTGGATTTGCACTTAACTTGCACTGTAGGCTGAGGTCTCTGATGTGAAGCCTATCTGACCAACAACTAATATGTCATGTTGACCTCTGGAGGAGCCATGTTATCCTTCCATAGACACCTACAGTACCAAGACATCCTTCCATAGACACCTACAGTACCCAGCAATATGAGTCAATCTACTCAAAAGAGATAACCTCCTTGTTCTCTTGTCTTGTTGGATGAAGAGACCTGAAATAATAGTTGTAACAGTTTTAACCGTTTTAACCCTAAACCTTTTAAACATTTTAAAGGTTTAATCAGCAACACGAATTCGGAAGTCATTATGAAAGAATTCTCTACAGCTATACATCTCAGCCACAACATTCCCATGAAAATGATACACCTTGTTTTGTTTGCATAATTCCATCACAGCTGCCTTGTTTTTTGTTTCGTTTTTTTACATTTGTATCCAAATAGTATGTAGGCTGCTGTACTTCTAAAATGCCTTGGATGTTTTTTATATTGTTTCATGTTTTGTTACATGCCGTGTCCTAGTAATGGGTGCATTATATCCTCTGAACACACACACAAACACACACACACACACACACTCACTCACACGCACACACACACACACACACACACATGTAATCTGTTTGCGAATGTAATCTTGAATGTCGTCCTACTTCAGCTTTGATCGCCCCACCCCACAGCGTGTACATGGTAGAGCAGAACACACACTCACCAGGGGAGGCTGGTGGAGGTAGAAATACCTCATTCCGTTCCAAGCTTTACAATGAGCCCGTCCTCCGATTTCTACCTCTACCAGCCTCCCCTGAAACCTACGACAGAGACTGCTGCTTCGTCCCAAAGCTCCACCCTCTTCCTAAAGTGTGTCTAAACCAGTCCATTCCTCTAGACCAGTCCATTCCTCTAGACCAGCCCATTCCTCTAGACCAGTCCATTCCTCTAGACCAGTCCATTCCTCTAGACCAGTCCATTCCTCTAGACCAGTCCATTCCTCTAGACCAGCCCATTTGTCTATACCAGCCCAGTTCGGGGGGGGGGGTCCACACCTACTTCAGGACACTCTTACTTCAGGAAAAGGTGGATAATTAGGACACAGCCAGAGGTCTGAGTTAGGACACAGCCAGAGGTCTGAGTTAGGACGGTGAATGGTTAATGGTGACACATCACAGCACCTGCATGTTGCTACACCTGCTAGCCTTGCATTTTAATTGTTTTGTTTGATTTAGTTTTTTTTTTTTTTTTCATGTGGCACATAATGTGCTCTATGTTTACAACCAATATCAATGTGTTGGCTACTTTCTGTACACATATACTTACTTTAGCTGTAAAGTGCTGCGATGTTTTACGAACATGCTGTAACGCGTTCTGAAGCTGTACTGAAAAAACGTTGGATCCTTGTTTACATCACTGCGGTTCCGTCCACGATTGTTTTGGTTTATTGAGAAAGGTCCGTCTTTTCCTGGAACTAACGCTTGCCAGCATGTTTTGAGCGGCCATATGCCATGAATATAGCTTTGACTTATTATGTAGCAAAACTGTGTAGTAAGACACTCGACTCCATGGACCCATGGACCACTGTATAATAAACTTTGTATATCATAACATTTGTGTTGGTTTTATGGTTTGGAAGTTTGACTGAAAGCAGGGATAGTTGAGGACAGAGTTGAGGTTTGTTTGTCCTGGTCTGGATCACAATCCTACACATCTCCTGGGCCCAGTATTTCAAAACTTTTTAGATCAGCATGATCCAGATTCTCCTTTTCTATCCAGAATCAAATAGAGCTGGTGGATTTTCCCTATGCTACAAAAACATCTGCCACTAGAGCTGTTCCTGGATTGTGATATATTCTGATAAGCTATGAGAACTGGAAGAATTTGGGATGACAACTCTTCAACATGCCACTTTCACACATTTTTTTACCACATCATGTGAATGTACAACATTTATGTAAATAATGAGCCCAAGAATCACCGATGCCGTATAATACATACGTGTATTTGTGTGCCTTTTCTAAAGCCATTATCCTCGATTGGATTTTTTGATTTGATTTTTATTAGAAAAAAACACTTATTTCCAAAGTGGTGAAATAAAACAAAACATCACACACTATAAAACAGCATATAAACAGCATAAAAACATCATAAGCATTTTATCCACCTGCAATAAAATCTCATCAAACTTCCCAATGAAAACATCATTTCAGTGACCGGAAAAATAAACCACAACAAAAAACCTAGAAACACAAACACAGGGTTTCATCCTTCTGAGGAGAGGGGGGGAGCGGACAGGAAGGAGACGCACAACTAGTCTAGCGCAATGATGTCATCGTCATCGCTTGCGGCTTGGTCCACACGTTGGCGCTTGGCGGAAGCCTCGCCTGTCTCTGCGTCGTGGAGCTTCCTCTTATGGCTGCCGGTTTCCGTGGCGACGTCCATAGTGCTGGAGGAGGGTTCCTCATCAGAATCAACGATGAGAACGTTGTCCTGCTCCACGGGGGCTGCGGGGTGGGAGAAAGGAAAGAGCAAACAGATTCAGATGAGTCGCCCACATTTACCCATTCAAGATCCTTCAAGATCCTTATACGTCATCAGTAGCTACCAGTGGCGGCTGGTGATAAAATGTTTGGGTGGGGCACAATGACGATGTATGACACTCTACAAAGCAAATGCAACCTTTAATGTTTCTCTATTGAGAAGACTTGATGAACAGGGCTGGATTAAATGGATAGATTATACGAGGCAGACTTTATTTTTTGGGCCCTACACACACATTTTGATTTGTGACAGGGTCTGGTTAAAAAGTCCTCAAGTAGGGCAATGTCATTTTTCAGTTTTTTCCAGATTATAAATTATGGATCCGTAAAATGTTGGGTGAGGGCTGGATCTGTGTTCAAGATACGCAAGATATGCCAATATTTCAGGATAGTGTTCTTAACAATTTGAGCCTGAGGAGTGTAAGTGGTGATTAGTATTTTGTATTCATCCAGGTTTTCTTTTTCAACCACTCTGCAGAAAGTTTGGATGGAGGGATTTATACAGACGGGACTAAAAATGTGTTCCTTTTTCTAAACACAGGTTTGTTAGACCCTTGTGTTTCAGAATGACCAAACATATGCTTCGGTTTAATTTAGGCAGTTTGATGTTCTTTACTCCTCTCTACCGTGGCCCTCTAGTGGACAGGAGGCCCTAGGCATGTGCATAGAATGCCTATGCCTGTACTGTACCTGGACTGTATTAATGACAATAAAGACCATTCATTCATTCATTCATAATACTGTTTTATACTCAATACAAAATAAAATAATATATTTAGATGTCTTTTAAAGGCCAAACTGATTGCATCACTTATTAAGCCACTATCACTATAACAATACAGAATAAAATATATACATGTCTTTAAAAGAACAAACTGATTACTTATTAAGCCACTATCACTTATATTCTCCTTCTTGGCACCATGTCCCATAAGGCTTCCCGTCACTACTCAGGGTTTTTCCTGGCTCAAAATGAGGCGGAGGTGGTACCAGTGGTGTTTGACATCGGGGGGGACCCATGAAGCAGGGCTGTCTGGGGGTCCTTAAACATCAAACACTTAATTTCTTGCATTCTGGTGAATTGATATGCACCAATTTGTGCCCTTTCTCCATCAATTTATGGTGGAAATGTCATTATATGTAAAGGAAAAAACAATATTCAGGCACCAGATGACCATTCAAAATATAATGTAATATAATGCAATATAAGGCTCTCAGGAATTCTGTACTTATGTATTCTCCTTGAGCAGTCAACATCAACTATCAGCTGTTTCGCTAGCAAACACGAAAGCTAACTTATTTGTGAAACAGCGCCCCCGCCACCACGTCGGCGCAATGCCGCAATTGCAGTTAGAAATGCTTGTAGAAAATACAACCGTCAAAGTTTTGTTGAGAGCTGGAAGCTATGGCAAGCCGTTTTAACATTTATTAGCTACAATGGATATTCATTACTGATATCTGCAACATCATTTTGCCTAGTCAAAACTCAAATTCAAGATATCTTTAATTATATTTTTACTAATCGAAACTCACATTTTAGATATCTGTAATTATATTTTGACTAGTAAGATTCAAATGTATTTTGCCATTCAAGTGTATGGGGTTTGTCATTACAGATATCTACAATTCAGTTGTAGATATCAGCTATTCACATTGCCGATATCTGCAACTGAATTATGACTAGTTGTAATTACAGTTTCAGATATCTACGGTTTCATTCTGACTAGTCATAATTCCAGTTCAAGATATCTTTAATTCCCATTAATTCAAGATATCTACATTGTCCTTTAAGATATCGTAAATTAAGTTGAAGATATCTTGAATGAAGTTGTAGATATCTCAAACTGGAATTAGGAATAGTCGTAATTTAATTGTAGATATCTATTATAAAGTTATAGATATCTTGAAATTCATTTTAATGATTGATATCTCAAATTGGTGATGTCTTTAACTTTCATTCTGCCTAGTCGAAATGTTATTACAGATATCTTAAATTAGAGTTTAGACTAGGCGAAATGACGTTTCAGATATGTCTGTTGTTGTCAGAAAACGCGGGAGCAGCTTCCTCAAGTGTGTCTGGAGACAACACATCTGCGATGCGCTGTAGATTTGTAGTACAAGCATCTAGTGAACGAATCTCACGTTCACCACAAATCCCTTGATGATATATTCTCTCCATTTCATGGCATTTTCGCGCTATCCTCCACCACAGCAACCGCCATTGCTTCTGCCAACACTCATCAAATGCTTAGCTGGTCCCGCCAATATCATGAGATACCTCGCATCATGAGCATCGTCATGCAATACAATTCGGACTAGTCATAATGACGTTTGAGATATCTGCAACTATTATTTTGACTAGTCAAAACTCAATTACAGATATCTGCAATGTCATTTAAGGATGTGTGACGAGTTGAGTGTCGTTTTCGGTGACATCACTGCTGATATCTGTAATTCAATTTTGACTAGTCAAAACTGAATTACAGATATCTCTAACTGTCGTTTTGACTAGTCAGAATGACGTTATAGATATCTTGAATACAAATTTAGACTAGTAAAAATCGAATTACGACTAGTCAAATTTAGCTAATAAATGTTAAAACGGCTTGCCATAGTAGGCGGCTTTGACGGAGGCGGCCGCCTCATAGTTCTCTATGCAGGAAAAACCCTGCTACTCTCCTCTCCATGCCCAGCGCCATTTATTCCTTACTCCCCGTTCTAGTATAGCTGTGTCTTCGCCAGGTTTAAGAAACTTGGCTTCCATTTTAATAGACTCTTACTAAAGTTAGCGAGATAGCGGGCTGCTAAAAGCGAACGTCTCTACAAGCTAACATTACACTCATTCAACTTCTTAAGGCCCGCCCCACTACTCTTCCTCCGATTGGCTAGCAATGTGATACCATTGGTAGGCGGAACTGTCTCTTTGCTGAAGATGACTCTTTAAATTACGATGTAAAATAGCATGTGATTTTGTATTTATTTTTTGCTCAAAATTCCCCCGCGCCGGAAATCCGGCACCGTGCCGGAGAACTTTAAGCCCTGCTCTTCTGAGAAAACACAAACGCACGCGCGCACACACACACACACACACACACACACACACACACACACGCCACCTTGAAACAAGACTCACCCTGTCCTTAGAGCATGCGCAGAGCTTCTGAGGTGTCCTCAAAGTTCCAATCATGCTGGAGCAGCAACTCCCTCAGGTTCTGTAGCAGGAACACACACGCTAGCTGAACAACACCACAACAACAACAACAACAACCACAACAACAACAACCACAACCACAACCACAGATAGAATTTTACCTTGTATTTGTACAGTTATACTACAGTATGTCAGCGCCCCCCGCTCCCCCTGCCCCCCACAGCCTTCTGTCACGTCTTAAACCCTCCACCTGTGCCCTTGGTATCCTGCCAACAAGCTTATTAAAAAGCATTTTTAGCTGCATGTCAAGCAAACTAATACAAATTATCCCTGGAATCCTGAAAACTGCAGTTACCAAGCCCTTACTAAAACAGAACGGCCCAGACCCATTTGTACTAAACAACTACATATCATATAAACAGACCCATATCAAACCATTCCTCTACAGGAAAAATAACTGAAAAGAATTGCCCACGATCAACGTAGCAATTATTTGACCCAAAATTATGATTTTCATTCTACATAGCACTGAAACGGTTTTGGTACTATTAGACCTTAGCGCTGCCTTTAACACTGTCGACCAAGACATTCTAATACAGGCCTATTCAATTAGCGGCCCAGGGGCCACATGCGGCCCAGACGCGACCCCCGATTGGCCCAGCCATAAAAGCAGAGAAAAACATATTTTAATTTTGCTGTCAATTATCACTTCATCTATGACGGCCAGCATACAGTCTTTCATGGTTTCAGACTTTTGCAAAAGTGCAGAGTTTGATTGCATCCTACAATCGGAGCTGTACAACGATGGTACGGACATGCACAGCCCAAGAGAGAGGTACAGCAGCATCCCTTCGTGTTTCCTGGATCTTAGCAAAGAAGAAAAGGCCATTCACTGATTCTGAAACCATGAAAGACTGTATGCTGGCCGTCATAGATGAAGTGATAATTGACAGCAAAATTAAAACGAGTGTGGCATCTGCTATTAAAAACGTTCCCCTGTCGGACACTTCAAACATTCGCAGGGTTGGAATTCTTGCTACAGATGTGTTTGAAACGCTGTTAAAAGAACTGAAGAAAGCTGATGTTATGTCTATAGCAGTAGACGAGTCCACAGACAGAACCGATATCGCACAATTGTGCATATATGTCCGTTTTTTTTACGGCAAATGCTTCCGAGAGGAATTGCTCGGTTTACTGCCGTTAGAAGGACACACAACTGGCGAGATAGTCTTTAAGAACATTTCAGAATTTTTCAAAGACAATGGTCTAGATATGAAGCGTGTGGGAATGCTTGTGACGGATGGGGCTCCATCCATGACAGGGAGAGTAAATGGTTTGACAGCACGCTGGTCCGCTGTTGCACCTCAGATAACATCCTTACACTGCATTGTGCATCAGACGGTGTTGTGCGCAAAACTCAGCGGGGAGCTTAAAACAACAATGGACAACGTGATGGCTACAATAAATTTTATTCGCTCCACTAACATTAAGAAAGTAGCAATCCATGTGCTCAGTATGTTTGGATCAACATACACCTGTGAAGCAAGCTTTTCACACATGAACACAATAAAAAGCAGCTCTCGTTGTTCCCTGACTAACAGTACTCTTCACCAATGCCTTCGGATTGCATTGACATCTTATGAGCCAAATGTCACTGCTCTTGTTCAGAATAAAAAATGTCACTTCTCACACTAAGAAAGTCAGCGGGGTAAGATTAGATTAGATTCAATGTTATTGTTTAACTGTAACTGTAACTTGTTTAATTGTGCACTCAAGGCATTGATGGTTATTTTCATTCAGTTAAAAGCACTTTGTGATGTGTCAGCTATGACCAAAATGTTTATTTTACAAAAGGACTTTTTTAAATTGGTATACTACTGTACACTTTTTTATGCACTTTGAGATGTGCATGGGTCAGTTGAGACCAAAATGTTGTTGTTTTACCTAAAAAGTGAAAAAAGTATTGCTACTAGGTTCTGTTCAATTACAGCTCTTTTATTGTGTTCAGTCAAGTCTTTTTGACGTGCCTGTGTCAGATGTTACCTAATTTAAAAGGAAAACTATAAATAAACTGCTTGTATTTCATTAGGCCTACATTCATTTGTGTTGGTTTGAAATGTGTCATTACCTGGTGCCTAGGCTACTGGTCGCTGAAAATGTCTGGCCCAGCAAAATTTCTTGGTTTTCAAATCTGGCCCAACCAAATTTGTAATTGAATACCCCTGTTCTAATAGATATAATAAAAACCTGGGTAGGACTTTCGGTCACTGCCTTAAACTGCTTTAGATCCAACCTACGGGACAGAAGCGACCATGTCTCCATTGACATGTGGGGTTCCCCAAGGATCAATCCTTGGCCCCCTTCTATTCAATCTCTACATGTTTCCATTGGAACACTTCATAAAATAGAACAGAATTGCCTACCACAACTATGCGGACGACACTCAAATCTATATAGCCCTCTCACAAAAAGACTATAGTCCCATCGACAATCTCTGTAATTGCATTGAGCAAATAAACGCCTGGATGACACAAAACTTCCTCCAGCTAAACAAGGACAAAACAGAGATTGTATTCGGGGCAGCTGACAAAAGATCGAAAGTCAGTGCAAAATTTGAAATCACAAAATGGTCTTGGACCAAAATACATATCAGATCTCCTCCCACCCTATATTCCCGCAAGGTCCCTAAGGTCAGCTGAGACTAATCAGCTAATAATTCCAAGAGTGAAAACAAAACACGGTGCAGCAGCTTTCAGTCACGCTGCTGCATGCTCCTGGAACAAACTCCCTGAAGAAGTCAAACATCATTTCTATTATCTTATTCATTATCTTATTAAATGTTTCTCTATATATATAATAATAATAATAATTCATTACATTTACGTGTATATAGCGCTTTTCCGAGGCTCAAAGACGCTGACAATATGGGAGAAACGGAAAACACAGAAACAACAAGCAACAGATAACATGGGCACGTGGGGGGGGGGGCGGTAGGGACAGGGGAGATGGTTAGGGGTAGGGGAGGCTGTATGCATGTCAGGGGCAGGGTTTCCGTTAGAAAAAATTGGCGCCGGTCAACGTGTCCGGGAAGATTTCAATTTACCGGACAAACGTGAGATATTCCGGTCATCATATTCAAATATAATATAGCTGTTTGTCGCGGTGATTACTGTTGTGTAGCCTATATATGCCGTTTAATGTCTATTTCTCATCCGATACGATTAGATGCGAGCTATATAATAAATATAATAGGCTTTCATGATTCGCATGCGCTATGCCATATGTGGGGGGGGTAGTGGTGGTCTAGTGGATAGTGAGTTGGACTTGGGATCGAAAGGTTGTGAGTTCAAATCCCGCCTGAAGCCACACCACTACTAGTGTGCCCTTGGGTAAGGCACTTAGCCCTCAGTTACTCCAGGGGGAATGTCCCTGTAATTCGTAATTGTAAGTCGCTTTGGATAAAAGCGTCTGCTAAATGGCAAAATTAATTAATTAATTAATTATATGTCCAGCGCTGAACGTGCGCCACACTGGGAACTAAACAGACTGCATCGATCAATGAACGGACTCCACATTACGTTAACTGAAGTCTGTTAAATTGTTTGGGATTAATGGGATTAACTATTTTCTCTTTTCAGTTTTACCCTTTTTTATCAATAAAACAACGTCATTTCTATAATCAGGTCTCGCTGGTTGGGAAGGCATTTAGTTTAGCTGCCTGTCAAATCATACTTAATCGGACTCGGGAGTATGACAATGAGGAGAACATAACTGTTTATTGAGAAACGATTGATAGGCAGGCTGGGATATGTATATAAAGAAATACCACAATGTCTAGATTTATAACATTTTATTGAAAAGTGCAACATTCTCATATTCGTTGCTCCTCTCGTGAATCCGTTATTCCTCCCCGATTTTTTGCACGGTGAGCAGAACATTTTTCCTTCCCCATCTAACGCTGTTTCGCGGAGTCATCATCATGCCGGCGTTAAATCATATAATAATAAAAGAAATATATAGCCTGTAGTATATTGCTATGTTTAGCATAGATCTGGGATTGATTGCTATTGCCTCCGTAGCATTACATCTTGGTCTAGTTGTCGTTGAACGTTGCTCCAGAGACCCGAGTATTATTAATATAAAGTGTATCTTGTAAGTTAGAGAACAACAAGACACAACATATATATATTCGTCTTTTTTAATATAGAAGGAATCAGAATGTGACAATTAAACTTTAGCGAATTGTATTCAAATTGTGCTTAGAGGGAATTATTTTCACCGGACATTATGACCGAAGAGGTTTAAATATGTCGGACTTCAACATATTTTACCGGACAAAGACCGGTAATTACCGGTTAACGGAAACCCTGGTCAGGGGGGTGACTGGGTTAGGGGAGATGGGTAGGGGTAGGGAAGGTTGTATGCGTGTCCAGGGGGGGGGGGGGGGGGGGGGGTTGGCCGGGATGGGGGAGATAGCTAGGGGTAGGGGAGGCTGTAGGCATGGGAGAACAGGTAGGTTTTGAGGTGGGATTTAAAAGTGAGGAGTGAGGGTGAGTCTCTGATATACGTATATATATATATATATATATATATATATATATATATATATATATATATATATATATAGTGTGTCCTTGAGTAAGACCTGGGAACACCACCACTAGTGTGTCCTTGAGTAAGACCTGGGAACACCACCACTAGTGTTTCCTTGAGTAAGACCTGGGAACACCACCACTAGTGTGTCCTTGAGTAAGACCTGGGAACACCACCACTAGTGTGTCCTTGAGTAAGACCTGGGAACACCGCCACTAGTGTGTCCTTGAGTAAGACCTGGGAACACCACCACTAGTGTGTCCTTGAGTAAGACCTGGGAACACCACCACTAGTGTGTCCTTGAGTAAGACCTGAGAACACCGCCACTAGTGTGTCCTTGAGTAAGACCTGGGAACACCGCCACTAGTGTGTCCTTGAGTAAGACCTGGGAACACCACCACTTGTGTGTCCTTGAGTAAGACCTGGGAACACCACCACTAGTGTGTCCTTGAGTAAGACCTGGGAACACCGCCACTAGTGTGTCCTTGAGTAAGACCTGGGAACACCACCACTAGTGTGTCCTTGAGTAAGACCTGGGAACACCACCACTAGTGTCCTTGAGTAAGACCTGGGAACACCACCACTAGTGTGTCCTTGAGTAAGACCTGGGAACACCGCCACTAGTGTGTCCTTGAGTAAGACCTGGGAACACCACCACTAGTGTGTCCTTGAGTAAGACCTGGGAACACCACCACGTGTGTCCTTGAGTAAGACCTGGGAACACCGCCACTAGTGTGTCCTTGAGTAAGACCTGGGAACACCGCCACTAGTGTGTTGTTGAGTAAAACCTGGGAACACCACCACTAGTGTGCTCTTGAGTAAGGCACTCAGCAGCTAAATGACTCCAGGGAGAACGTCCCTGCAATCAGTAACTGTGAGTCACTGTGGATGGAAGCGTCTGCTAAACGGTTAGAATGTAAATGTAGGGGGTGAGGTGGTGGTGTGTGTGTGTGTGGGGGGGGGGGGGTGGATGACATCCTAGCCACAGTGGGAGGGGCCAAGCAGCAGAGGCGTCCTACGTCTTTGAGCTGGCCAGGGAACCTCTTCAGCAGCCTCTTCACCATGTCCTCCTGAATCGTCCAGCTGGGCTCCGGTCCCTCGTCCTCCGAGTCATCTGTCTGGGGGGGGGGGACAGAGAACACACTCATCCCTCTGATAGAGACAGAGAACAGAGAAGAGAGGAGAGAGAAGAGAGGAGAGAAGAGAGGAGAGAGAAGAGAAGAGAGAAGAGGAGAGAAGAGAAGTGAGGAGAGAAGAAAGAAGAGAAGAGAGAAGAGAAGAGAGGAGAGAAGAGAGGAGAGAGAAGAGAAGAGAGGAGAGAAGAGAAGAAAGAAGAGAAGAGAAGAGAGGAGAGAAGAGAGGAGAGAAGAGTGGGCTGGTGGTAACCGGTTTTATTTTTGAGACATGGAAGGTAGGATGGATTCGCATGGAGCGGGGCAACCAGAGGCGAACAGCAGAGCGGGTGATAATTCTGCTGATGGGGAAGGGTCCGATGTACCTGGGGGCTAGCTTGCGAGACTCTACTTTGAGGGGTAGGTCTCGGGTGGAGAGCCAGACCTTCTGTCCAACCTGGTAGCGGGACACGATGGCGGTCAGCTTGGCGTTTATACCTGGCCACAGAGCGGACCAGGGTAGTCCGTGCCTTCCTCCAGGTCTGGCGACAACGGCGAATGAAGTGTTGGGCCGAGGGTACCCCGACCTCTACCTCCTGGTCAGGAAAGAGAGGGGGTTGGTATCCGAGGGCACACTGGAAGGGGGAGAGGAGCGTGGAGGAGTTGGGAAGGGAATTGTGGGCATACTCCACCCAGGGTAATTGTTGACTCCAGGTAGTAGGATTGGAGGAGGACAGGCAGCGCAGGGCGGTCTCCAGGTCTTGGTTGGCCCGCTCTGACTGTCCATTGGACTGGGGGTGGAAGCCCGATGACAGGCTGAGGGTGGATCCAATGAGGGCACAGAACGCCTTCCAAAACTGTGAGGTGAATTGTGGACCCCGGTCCAATACGATGTCTGATGGTAGTCCGTGGATGCGGAAGACGTGCAGGACCATCATCTGAGCCGTCTCTTTTGCCGAGGGCAAGCCAGGCAGCGGAATAAAATGAGCAGCCTTGGAAAAGCGATCTACCACCGTCAGGATGGTGGTATTTCCCTCGGACGGTGGTAGTCCGGTGACGAAATCCATCGATATATGGGACCAGGGGCGACGGGGGACCGGCAGGGGCTGAAGGAGACCAGTGGGAGGCCGGTGCAGGTTCTTGTTCTGGGCGCAGACGGGGCAGGCCGAGACGAACTCCCGGGTATCCCCCCCCCATCGTTGGCCACCAGAAGTGTTGCCGTAGGAAGGCCAAGGTGCGGTTTACCCCCGGGTGGCAGGTCAGGCGATTGCTGTGGCCCCACTGTAGGACCTGGGAGCGAACAGCGTCAGGAACGAACAGGCGGTTCTCTGGGCCGTTGCCAGGATCAGCCTGGTCAAGCTGTGCACGGCGCACCAGAGACTGGATCTCCCAAGTAACCGCTGCGACATGGCAAGTGGGAGATAGGATAGGTTCCGGGTCTGAGCAGGTCTCGTCCCCCGTGAACTGACGGGAAAGCGTCAGGCTTGATGTTGCGGGACCCAGGACGGTAGGTAAGACTGAAATTGAAGCGCCCGAAGAAGAGAGCCCATCTGGCTTGCCGGGAGTTCAACCGTTTGGCAGACTGAATATAGGACAGGTTCTTATGGTCCGTCCAAACAATGAAAGGGACGACCGCACCCTCCAGCCAATGACGCCACTCTTCCAGAGCCAGTTTAACTGCCAACAACTCCCGGTTTCCCACATCATAGTTCTTCACTGCGGGGGAGAAACGGCGAGAGAAGAAAGCACAGGGATGCATCTTGCTGTCAGCCTTGGGTCTCTGAGAGAGAACAGCTCCCGCACCTGTGTCCGAAGCGTCCACCTCCACAACGAACTGTAGGTCAGGGTCCGGCTGGATTAGGACAGGGGCGGAAAGGTTAAGGTTCTTAAAGGCTCTCTCAGCCTCCTCAGTCCACCGAAAGGATACAGCGGTTGAGGTGAGGGCTGTGAGAGGGGCAGCGATGCGGCTATAGTCCCGGATAAAGCGCCTGTAAAAGTTGGCGAAGCCCAGGAACCGCTGCAACTGCTTCAGAGTGGTTGGGGCGGGCCAAAGAGTAACCGCGGTGACCTTGGTGGGGTCCATCTGAACCTCGCCCTGGGCAATAATGTAGCCCAGGAATGAATGAATGAATGAATGAATGGTCTTTATTGTCATTGCTATAGTACAGGTACCAAACAACGAAATTTAGGAGGGGTGGCTCCCCTGGTGCTAGGAAAGAAAAAAAAAAAAAAAAAAACACAAGAAGGGAAGGAGCTGGTTCACATAAATAAAGGCTATGTACACTATCCACTATACTATACTGTACAGATAGACGACTAGGGTTGTCATATTGCACATAGTGTTATTGCACATTCATTTGAAGTGTCGCAGTTTGCAGGCTAGAAATGTACATATTTGTGCCTCAGCACTACACCTGATTTTTTCAGTCCAGCAGCTGCCATCAATCCGTCCAGACTGTCCAGGGCCCAGAACCTAGGTCTTTGCTGTGTTCAGGGCCTGGATGGCCCTGGGGTAGAAGCTGTGCTTCAGTCTGTTTGTCCTTGCGGCCATGGTCCTGTACCGCCTTTTCGAGGGCAGCCGGGCAAAGTGTTCGTACCCAGGGTGGGTTGGGTCTCTGGAGATCTTGGAGGCCTTCCTGAGACAGCGTGTGTTGTACAGCTCTTCCAGAGAGGGGAGGGGGGCGCCGGTGATCTTCTGGGCTGTTCTCACGACTCTCTGTAGCGCATTTCTCTCCGCGGTTGTGCAGCTGGAGAACCAGTTGCAGATGCCGTAGGTGAGGATGCTCTCCACTGCGCCGCGGTAGTAGGCCACCATTATCTCCTGCTTGATGTGTTCCTTCCTGAGGACTCTCAGGAAGTAGAGCCGCTGTTGTGCCTTCTTGATGGTGGCTGTTGTGTTGTTCTTCCAGGACAGGTCATCCTGTATGTGCACCCCCAGGAATCGGAGGGCTGAGACTCTCTCCACGCTCTCTCCGTCGATGAGCAGGGGCTGGATCTCGGACTTTTTCCTCCTGAAGTCCACGATGATTTCCTGGGTCTTTGACTTGTTCAGCAGCAGGTTGTTAACCTTGCACAGCTTGCTCAGTTGCTCTACCTCATCCCTGTACGCCGCCTCGTCCCCCCCCGAGATGCAGCCCACCACGGTGGTGTCGTCTGCAAACTTTACGATGGAGTTGCTGGGGTGGACGGGGGTGAAGTCGTAGGTGTAGAGGTTGTAGAGGATGGGGCTTAGCACGCAGCCCTGGGGGGACCCAGTGCTGAGTCTGAGGGCTGTGGAGGTGTGGGAGCCCACCCGCACCCTCTGGGGGCGGTCGGTCAGGAAGTCCTTGATCCATGCACATATGGGGCCCTATTATGCACTTCATCAATAAGACGAGGCGGTAGATCTAAACTTAAGACGTGGAGGCGTGGTCAAGGCCACTTTGCTATTATGTGTTCAGCTCTCCCTCTAGTTAGCTGAATGGTGAATTTTCTGCTTGCTCCGGCAGTACGGGTGAAATGATGAGATCTGACACAATTCGGTTTGATTTCCTTCTTCCTCTAATAAACAGATTGTAAAACTGAACACAATACATTGATATTAGTACATGTAAATAAACAACAGTGAACAAACTAACAGAAAAGATTTAACAAACTACACAATCATACAGAACTCAACTTACCAACTCCCATCTCTCTATACAACTGATCTCCCTTCTCCCCTGTCTCTCAGATCACACTCATTAAGCCCGCCCCCATTTCTATCTAACCAATCACTCCACTCATGCATACTTTTAACCAATCACCAACAACAAATAACATAACCCCCAAATGAACCCTCCCATGGATTAGCCAAACACCTCCCACTTGGTCCATTGGTCCTTTATAACTAAATGGACCACAACTTTCCCTCTCTTCAATACAGTCATTTTTACTGCTCCTCCACGGGAAGCAGCACGACCACCCGCCTGACGTCTCGGTCGAGCGTTGGGAAGAGATCGCGGCCTTCGCTCCTTCTTCGTCCTGAAGCCCCCACTCCTAGAGCAGGCTGGCTTAGGCAAACCCTCACTCTTACGTCCCGAACCAGCCCCTTTTCGTCTGGCCTCGCTTCCACAACCCGCCCCAGGCGGAATTGCCCCCTTAGGGCATTTTGGTCAGCCAACCAGACCACGTCTCCCACGGCCACATTTCGGGCTTCTCTGTGCCACTTGGTGCGGATGAGAAGTCCGGGCCCAGCTAGTTGACTCCACTGTCGCCAAAACCGTCCCACTTCTTCCTGGACGCCGAGGCTAACTCCGCTTCTTGTCTCCCTCAGGCGAGTAGCCTCCCACTTTGCGTCTTCTGGAGCCCTCCTGCAAAACAACCACTGCCTAACAGCTCGCCGGACCCACCCAACTACCCGAATGAGCCTGCCTACTTCACTGAAGCGTTCTGGCTCAATCAGGTCCATGAGAGCAGCGCCCCAAAGCCTCTCCCTCTCATGCTCGAGGTCCCTGGAACTCCCAACAGGTGTGGATGTCCCCTTTGCATTTGCTCCCTCCTCAATGGCGCATTTCGGGTCCAGCCCCTTCCTCGCCTGAGCGCGTGTTACAGTTGCAGTGAACGCTTTCCGTTGCAGCATGCTCACGCTGTCTCGAGCACTTACAGCCACTCCCCTGGATGTTTCCTCGCTCAGCTGATCAGCCAGCACCAACACCTCTGACTCTGGCTCCACATTGGCCCTCGTTTCTGCAGGCTGGCCCTCTTTGCTCCTCCCACTTTGACCCGACTGGATCCGTGGTTCCGGAGCGAAACCTCCAGCGTTGAGCGTCCTCTCGATTCCCTCCGTGATGCTCCTCAGCTCTCTCCTGTCGCCATGAGACGCTAGAATGTCGTCTACATAGGTGTCCTCCTCAAGTGCTCTCCGCTCTTCTTTTAGGTGGGCGACCTCTGGCAGCCTTGCCGTCTTCCTCATGGCCAGCTGGGCGATGCATCCGGCTGGCTTGTCCCCGATGTTGACGCGGGTAATTGCGTAGGTTTTGATCTTCTTTTCCTCTGCGAGAGTCATCTCTTTCCCGCCCGGCTGACAATTTCCGCAGCGACACCCTCCACACTTTGGCTCGCACGCGGCGCTGATGCTATCCCAGCTCCACCACTCGAGGACCTCTTTGCTGCTTGCAGCTGTTCTCCCGGTCTTTTCATGACCTTGCGGCTTCTGGTCTCCATCCTCTTCTTTTGCGCTGGGCGTCTTGCAGGGGATCTCCTCAAATCTTACTGCCTCCGTTCTCAGAGAACGCGCAAAGTGCGTCTGGGAGTTGTGTGCGGATCTTTCCCAACTTTCAAACAGGTCTGGGTGCGTTCCTCCCACGGTCTTCCCCAGAGGCCCGTCCCACAGCACCAAGTCTCCCGTCCCTCTTCTCCACCGTGGAGCGAGTCGTCCCTCTCGGTGGCTGATCAAGAGCTCGATTTCCTTAGGTCGGACCAGCTCTTCCTTCTCGACCCCAGGGAAGAACTTACAGAGTCGCTCTGGACTGATGACCTTGTCTGCACGAGCGATTGTGTCGAGCCCGTAGCATACCATCTCGTGGGGACTCCATCTGTTGTTGCTCCACGCCCTGACCTTTAGCAGGTATTTGTTAGTCTTGACCCTGACCTTCATTCCACCGACCCCCTGCACGGTCAGTGTTACTTGCCTCCGCTCCAGTTGGAGACGATCGGCGGCCCGGTTGGTGATATAATTTGTGTCGGAGGCGAGGTCTATGAGGGTTCCCAGGGCATTTCCTGCTTCTGTTTTGACTATCAATGTCATCATTAGTACTGGATGTTCCTCTGGCCCATTCTCCGCGAAGAGACCCCCGCCTTCTGCGCCCGTGCTCAGCGTCATCGAAGCCTTACTGGTGAATGCGTTCGCCCTCCTTTCCTGTTCAGGGTTGAGTCCCAAAGAATCCAGGAATTCTCGTTGCTTGTCAGCGAACCCTGGCCCTGTCTTCTTTCCCTCACTCCACTCGGGACACAGAAGGTAGTGATGACTTGCCCTTCCTTCATCCCGCTTGCACACTCTGCACAGGTACCGGTTACTACACTCCCCGTCGGCGCCGTGCATGCCCAAACATTTCTGACAGGCTTTGCTTTGCCTTACTATGGCTCGTTTCTCTGCCAGACTGACACTCTTGAACTTTTGGCAGAAGAATATTTTGCCACCGTGCTGATCGCTTCCACAGATGTCACACTCTTCTCTTCTTTCCGAGTTCCTGCCCGTGACTCTGGTTTCACCTCGATGTTCCTCCTCTTCTTCATCTACCGGTGAGTCTCTCTCCGTGGCCCTCGTGAATGCCTTCTTCTCCCATCTGACTGGCCTCTCCGGTGTTCCCCCAGAGGTCTCCGTGGAGCCTCGGATTCGAGCTATCCCCTCGAGGATTACTTCCTGCCTTTTCAGAAACAGAAGAAGAGCATCGAACCGCTTGTCTGGGGCGACTTGGTTTTCGGGTTCGGTTACAAAGGTAATCCAGCCTTCCTGCACGCGATCTGGCAGTTTGCCCTCGATGGCCTTAAGTACAAGTGGGTTCTTCATAGCGCCCACTTCTCCTAAGTCTGTCAGGTCCATGAGGGCTCTTTCCACTGCCTGAATAAGGTCGATCGCTTTCCTCGGCTGGTTTCCTTTTACCGCTGGTATTCTTTCCAATTCCTCAATAATTTGCAGCGCGATGGTTGCCTTGTCTCCAAACCGATTCTCCAAGGCTTTGAATACGTCTTCCGCTGAGCGGTAGCTCGAGAGTTTGAGCTCCTCGAAAACCTTTCGGTCTATGCTCTCGAGGAGGTGGAGTTTCTTCACCTCTGGCGACCCCGATGGGTCTCCCTGCCGCTGCAGGCTTTCCCAATCTTTCCGCCAGCGATGAAAATCTCTCATACACCCGCTGAACACGGGCAGCCTTGTTGGAGGGAGTTTGATCTTGGCTCTAGTGCGGTTGCCTCCATATGTGGCGCTCTCCAGCCCTGCCTCCCGGGCTTGTTCCCATGCTTCCCGCTGAGCCTCCAGTAGTTTGGCGCGCTCTTGAGCGGCTATTTCTGCTGCCTTCAACTCAATCACGGCCGCCTTCTGCCTTGCCTCAGCGATCTCTTCTTCGGCCCCCAATTTCACCTTCGCTGTCTCCTTCTCAAACTCGGCCACGCTATCAGCTGACTTCAGTCTTGCCTCAGCGGCTTTCCTTTCCAGCTTGGCAATGGCTTCTTTATTTTCTCTATTTGTCGCTCGATCTTTGGCCTCTTCTTCGGCGAGAACGTCGGCCCTTTTCCTCTCATCTTCGGCGAGAGCGTCGGCCCTTTCTCTATTCGTCGCTCGATCTTTGGCCTCTTCTTCGGCGAGAACGTCGGCCCTTTTCCTCTCATCTTCGGCGAGAACGTCGGCCCTTTTCCTCTCATCTTCGGCGAGAGCGTCGGCCCTTTTCCTCTCATCTTCGGCGAGAGCGTCGGCCCTTTTCCTCTCATCTTCGGCGAGAACGTCGGCCCTTTTCCTCTCATCTTTGGCGAGAGCGTCGGTGGCCATTTGCTTTGCTGCGGCGGCCTTGTCGGCCATTTTGTCAGTATTCTCCTTCTCAACTCTTCCAAATTCAGTCACAAACGTTTCCCAAAGTTCATCCCTTTTGTCCTCCAGCTCCTCTAGTGACTTTCTCGTGTTGCACGCCTCAACTACAGGGATCCACTCCCCCCAGCTTGATAGCAGACTTCGCGCTTTGATGATGAGGCTCTCTGTGAGTGTGCTTCGTTCTTTACAACCGTCGTGGGTTGCCTCTTCTAGACTGATCCTCTTCGCGCCTTCGTGACTCCTTTCTGCTCGTCTAATTGTGGATGAAAGTTCGACCCCCGCGAACCTTGTCCACATGTTGGCCTTTAAAACGTGACCGACCTGTTCAACCTTCTGAGCTCTCTCCTCAGCGGCCTTGGTGATGTCTTGAAGAAGCTGACTGTTACCTGTCTCAGGTTCCTGACTTGCTTTGGCCTGCAAACCTTCCTCATAATTGTCGTCTGCAGAGTTTAGGTCTTTCGCGTTTGATAGGAGCGCTATCCACTCGCGTTTCATGTCATCTTCGCCCATCAATGCCACTGACCTGATGATGTGGCGGTATCCTCTCTCAAAAGTGACTGCCAACTTTTCCCTTTCGGTCCTTAGTGCCTCCATTCTGCCTGTGACTCAGAAATAACTTGTGTGTACCTGTTTCGTCTTTCTATCTTATATCTTCAGCCCTCTCTGACTCCCTGAGCTGATTTGCGCTGGTCCCTGCACTTCCTTAACTAGTCTTCGGCAGCGGAACCAGGTTCACCGTGGGGTCATCCCAGGGATACTGCTAAAAATAAAATAATAAAGTGGGAGAGGATTTTCCTCCCCCCGACGACTTAATACCCAGGTACACACAAACCTATTTTAATGCAAACAGTCAATAGAGTCACAGAGAAGAGTGCTGGGTGTGGGTAGCTCTCTGGGTAGCTGCTATTAGCTCGCAATTCCTTTCTTGGTGGGTCTTGTAGGTTAGCCTAGCTGGCTGTGGATTCTTGCAGTTGGGTTAACCAGTTGAAGCTAGCCGTGGATTGTTTCACTCCTTGCCTGCCTAGCTAGCTGTAGCTTTGAGTGCTATAAGCTCTACCGCGTGCCTGTGCGCTATTGCGACAACAGGGCTAACGCTAGCTTAGTTGGCTAATGCTCCGCTAGCTAGCAAGTGGCTAGCTAGCTACAGTTGCGGGCGCCACGGCTCCGTTGCCGGCCTAGTTAGCTGTAGCTTTGAGTGCTATAAGCTCTACCGCGTGCCTGCTGCGCTACTTGACAACAGGGCTAACGCTAGCTTAGTTTGCTAATGCTACGCTGGCTAGCAAGTGGCTAGTTAGCTACAGTTGCGGGCGCCGCGGCTCCGTTGCCAGCTGGCGGCTGCGTCACTAACCTGACCAGGCTTTAGCTTGCTCTTATCTCCGGTGAATGGATCCTTGTCCTCCCGGAGCTTCTGTTGCGTCCAACCGGGCTTGTATTCCTTAGCTAACTGACGGTCCGTCCTCCTGCGGTCGTCAGCGGGTGTTTTACAATTGTTCAGCTCTCCCTCTAGTTAGCTGAATGGTGAATTTTCTGCTTGCTCCGGCAGTACGGGTGAAATGATGAGATCTGACACAATTCGGTTTGATTTCCTTCTTCCTCTAATAAACAGATTGTAAAACTGAACACAATACATTGATATTAGTACATGTAAATAAACAACAGTGAACAAACTAACAGAAAAGATTTAACAAACTACACAATCATACAGAACTCAACTTACCAACTCCCATCTCTCTATACAACTGATCTCCCTTCTCCCCTGTCTCTCAGATCACACTCATTAAGCCCGCCCCCATTTCTATCTAACCAATCACTCCACTCATGCATACTTTTAACCAATCACCAACAACAAATAACATAACCCCCAAATGAACCCTCCCATGGATTAGCCAAACATTATGCGTGCGGTAGTGGGCGCCTAAAACCCGGCGCTAAGCAAAGAAATTAGTCATGGGTGTGTTTTGGGCGTCTTCTCAATCAACCCAATCAGCGTGCCAGGTGCCATTCCCTTTAAGAACCCGCTGCGTTGAGTCATTAGCGCTATGCTATTATGGAAGTCCTAAGAAGGAGGTCAGCACGCTTCTCTGCCTCTCCCTTCTGAAATAAAGCATTTATACTGTGACCGTAATTGACGTCTTGCCGTGGAGCCACGTGCGTGTTCATGTGTGCCCACATGCATGCGCAAACCGCGGAGGCGCGCTCGTGTTTCAAAACGTGCATGAAGTCTAAACTTAAGAACTTTTCAAACCACTTCTTAGCGCTAGGAGCAAAGTCAGATCGCATAATAGCAGGGGCGCCTAGTGCACTTCATTAACATATGAACACTCCCACAATGAGCAATATATGCACGGGAGTTTTACGTCTTATGTGTGGGCGCCTATCGACATCTGCATAATAGCAGTAGCGCGTATGAAGCGCATAATAAGGGTGGCGGTAGGTCTTAACCTGGCGGTGCGTCTTAATTAAGACTTAAGACGGCAAGTTAAGAAGTGCATAATAGGGCCCATAGAGTGTGATAGTCCCAGGTCTAGTAGTTTGGTCACTAGCCTGTCTGGAAGGATGGTGTTGAAGGCAGAGCTGAAGTCCACAAAGAGCAGTCTCGCGTAGCTGTTTCCCCTCTCCAGGTGGGATAGAGTGGCGTGGAGAGTCGTCGCGATGGCGTCCTCTGTGGACCTGTGGGCTCTGTAGGCGAACTGGTATGGATCCAGGTTGGGCGGGAGGCGTGTGAGTATGTGGGCCCGGACTAGTTTCTCGAAGCACTTCATGATGATTGGTGTGAGTGCCACCGGGCGGTAGTCGTTTAGGCAGCTCACCGTGCTTTTCTTCGGGACTGGGATGATAGTTGAGGTTTTCAGGCAGGGTGGGATGGTGGCCTGGGACAGGGACTGGTTGAAGATGTTGGTGAAAACCCCGGCCAGCTGGTCGGCGCAGTCCCTCAGCACCCGTCCCAGGACGCCATCCGGCCCCGAGGCTTTCCTTGGGTCCACCGCCTTCAGCACGCGTCTCACTTCATGCTCTGTGAGGGTGAGGCTGCTGAGAGCTGGAGAGAGTGGTGTTTGTGTTGTGGTTGTGGTTACCTCCGTAGGAAGGAAACCGAGGGGACGTGGAACTCACATTTCTCCGCCTTGGCGAACAGGCGATTCTCCAGCAGCCGCTGAAGGACTTGGCGGACGTGTTGCTGGTGGGTGGCAAGGTCCTTAGAAAAAATTAAAATGTCATCCAGGTAGACAAAAACAAAAATACCAATCATGTCTCGAAGAACGTCATTTATGAGGTTTTGGAAAACCACGGGGGCGTTGGTAAGGCCAAAAGGCATGACAAGGTACTCGAAATGGCCTAGGGGGGTGTTGAAAGCCGTCTTCCATTCATCCCCTTCACGGATGCGGACCAGGTGGTAAGTGTTGCGTAGGTCCAGTTTGGTGAAGATGGTGGAGCCGTGAAGGGGGGCGAAGGCAGAGCTAATAAGAGGCAAAGGATACTTATTCTTGACCGTGATGTTATTAAGGCCTCGATAATCGATACAGGACCTCAAAGTGCCGTCCTTCTTCCCCACAAAGAAAAACAAGCACTCACAGGAGAGGAAGAAGGACGAATAGCACCGGAGGATAATGAGTCCTGGATGTAGGTCTCCATGGCCTCACGCTCCGGCCGGGACAGATTGAACAGCCGGCTACTAGGAAGGGGTGCGTCGGGAAGGAGGTTGATGGCGCAATCATAAGGGCGGTGGGGGGGTAGTGACTGGGCATGGTGTTTGCTGAACACCGGAGCGAGGTTGTGGTACTGCACAGGCACAGAGGTTAGGTCAGGAGGCTCATGAAGCGGAAGTGTCTTGGTGGGGGCTGAGCTCCGAGCAGCACGAAGGCAATGGGTGAGACAGTGAGGGCTCCCAAGAACTAACCTGGCCCGTGGGCCAGTCAATCTGCGGATTGTGGGTCTTGAGCCAAGGATAGCCGAGTACCAAGGGTGTGAGGGGACAGGCAATAATGTGGAAACTCAACTCCTCCCGATGGTTGCCTGACAGGAAGAGGGTAACAAGGGGGGTTTTAATTTCAATTTGGGCTAAGGAGGTGCCATTGAGTCCCTTAGCTTTGAGAGGTGTTTCTAAATGGACCAGTTCAATCCCCAGCTGCCGTGCCACATCCATGTCCATAAAACTCTCATCTGCCCCGGAGTCAATAAGGACAGAAAAGGGCTGGGATTGGCCCTGCCACAGAAGATGAGCCTGAAGTTGGGGACGAGAGAGAGGGGAAGATATATAGGTCTGGCTCGAACGTACCTCGTCAACTACGGTCGAGCCTGCTCGTTTAGCGGGCGGAGAGGACAAGACGACAGAAAATGCCCCATACGCCCACAGTATAGGCAAGCCTTGGAAGTCACTCGGCGAGTACGTTCCTCTGCTGTCAAGCGAGCCCTACCGAGTTGCATGGGCTCAGGCTCGGCCATCTCCGTCCGTACTCGGGAGGATCCGGCATAGGACAGGAGAGAGGATCGGGGCGGGGCTGAGGAGGAGGAAGTGGGCACTACCTGATGTTCAGGCCGTTCCCTACGGCGCTCCCGAAAACGGTTGTCGAGACGTATAGCCAAAGTGATGAGTTGTTCCAGACTCTCTGGTTCGTCCCGGGAAGCAAGTTCGTCCTTAAGTCTCTCACTAAGCGCTTGTGAAAAGGAACTCTGGAGAGCCTCGTCATTCCACCCGCTCTCCGCCGCGAGGGTACGGAATTCGATGGCTAGTTCAGCCACACTACGGATCCCCTGACGGAGGGAGTGAAGACGTCTGGCGGCGTCCCGACCAGCGACAGGATGGTCAAAAACCCTGCGCATCTCCCCAACAAAGTCTTGGTAAGAATCGCAAGTTACTGTCTGTCTCTCCCAGACCGCCGCGGCCCAGTCGAGAGCGGGACCCTTTAATAGTCCAATGAGGTACGCAATACTAGTGCGGTCCGAGCTAAAAGCCTGGGGTCGTAGCTCGAACAGTAATGAGCATTGTAGCAAAAACGGACGACACGAACCGAGGTCGCCACCATAGCGCTCGGGGAGTGGAGTCGTGGGAGGAGAGTGGGACGGTGCGTGAACGGGCATAGGAGGACCAGGGGAAGGAGCAGGGGGGCTGTGAGTGGTGTCGGATCCGATGACCGTGGAAGTGAGTCTTATAAAGTCTTTGCTCATCTCCACAAAAGCCTCCTCTAGCCGTTCCATGCGTTTCGTACGGGTAGAGAATTGCCCTCCCAGGGCCATAAGGGCATCCGAGTGTTGCCCCAGCAGTTTGCCCTGTTCCGTGAGGGCTCGTAGGACCGACGCTGTGTCTGCTGGGTTCAGTTCCATGGCCAGATCGTACTGTGACGATCAGATAGGGAACCCAAGCGCAGACACAGAAGCGTATCATACGGTAAACTGAAGCTACGATCTGGCAGAGTAGTGAAGGCTGGACCGGGTCTTTATACAGGGCTAACGATGAGATAATGAAGAACAGCCGGACAGCTGCGCACCTGAAGCCACTCCTGCCAATTAGAGGGAGAGAGAGAGAGAGGGAGAGAGGGAAAGAGAGAGAGAGAGGCACTGCCCACTACCTAGAGGTAGAGGGCGTGACAAGGAGAGAGGAGAAGAGAGGAGGAGAGAAGAGAGAGAAGAAGAGAGAAGAGAGGAGAGGAGAGAAGAGAGAGAAGAAGAGAGAAGAGAGAAGAGAGGAGAGAGGAGAGGAGAGAGGAGAGAAGAGAGAAAGACAGGAGAACTCACCACCCCCTCTTGGTAGAAGTAAGGCTTCTTGCTGGCCCTCCTCTCCTGGGTGCTGTCGTCGTCCTCCTCCAGGCTCCTCTTACAGGCTTAAGCAGAGTACAGGTTTAATCTCCCGGCCACACATATCAATGTCTAAGAGCTGCTGAACCTTCAGTTCCGGCAGGGAGCGCCCCACAAGGGAGCCCTGCACACGCACACACTTTACAACAACACACCAACACACATTTACAACAACACACACCAACACACTTTACAACAACACACACCAACACACTTTACAACAACACACACCAACACACATTTACAACAACACACACCAACACACTTTACAACAACACACACCAACACACTTTACAACAACACACACCAACACACTTTACAACACACACCAACACACATTTACAACAACACACACCAACACACATTTACAACAACACACACCAACACACATTTACAACAACACACACCAACACACACTTACAACAACACACACCAACACACATTTAAAACAACACACACCAACACACTTTACAACAACACACACCAACACACATTTACAACAACACACACCAACACACTTTACAACAACACACACCAACACACTTTACAACAACACACACCAACACACTTTACAACACACACCAACACACATTTACAACAACACACACCAACACACATTTACAACAACACACACCAACACACATTTACAACAACACACACCAACACACACTTACAACAACACACACCAACACACATTTAAAACAACACACACCAACACACTTTACAACACACACCAACACACATTTACAACAACACACACCAACACACATTTACAACAACACACACCAACACACATTTACAACAACACACACCAACACACACTTACAACAACACACACCAACACACATTTAAAACAACACACACCAACACACTTTACAACAACACACACCAACACACTTTACAACAACACACACCAACAACAACACACAACAACACACTTTACAACAACACACACCAACACACATTTACAACAACACACACCAACACACTTTACAACAACACACACCAACACTTATTTACAACAACACACACCAACACACATTTACAACAACACACACCAACACACATTTACAACAACACACTTTACAACAACACACACCAACACACTTTACAACAACACACACCAACACACATTTACAACAACACACACCAACACACATTTACACCAACACACACCAACACACATTTACACCAACACACACCAACACACATTTACACCGCAAGTGACACAATTCAGATTTTTTGCTCATGTTTTTGCGTGAGTGTGTATGTGGCACAGATGGGATATGTAACATGTAGGTGTAAGCAGTAGAAAAGCAGATTGAATCTGATATTCTCAGATCCCATTCAGGCCTCATTCTCATACTGGCCTTAATCACATACGAATCTGATATGTGTCATCTAGACTGCGGTCTAAGCAGGGCGCATATAATATAACGCTCAATTCTGATTTGCACGGCATTGAAAATACGACAGTCTTCGCATTTTGATGAGTTTCTCTCACTTCAACAGTGAAGTGATCATTCTTCTCCATCTTAAAATGTGCACAATATTTTGCAGACCTCTAAACATACTACGGAAAGCAATGGCTTTATATTATAATATATATATAAAAGGGATTATCATTTCTGTCTCGTTTGCGTCCATTGCAAGTCCCGGCTGTCTGTTCACGCTTTCGATGTACGCATGCGGGTCGCATGCTGGTCGTTACAAATGTTACCAGTGTAGCACAGGTATCAGATGTGGGTAGTTTGAAAAAGTAGGTGTAAGCAGGTGTTCCAAAAAAATCGTTTAAAGGCAGTAAATCGGAACGACCTGCGGTGTAAATGCAGCCATGAACACACATACAGGTTAACCCATGGACACACATACAGGTTAACCCATGAACACACATACAGGTTAACCCATGGAAAATCCCATCATGCAAAGCGGTGCAGAGGAGGTGGTTAACGGATCCTTACCGGCTCCACCAGGGAGGCTTGTGGGCGGCTGGCTGGCGGCTCTGGTCTCCTGCAAGACATCACATGGAGAGATACTCACTGTTAGTACCAGAGAGCTTTTCCTTAGTTAACATATATTTATATTTTTGGAATTTCGTGACGTTAGAATTATAAGGTTCTATCTCCATTTTTGTCAAAATTGAGTTTTTTACATAATCTGATCCATTAGGTGTTTATTAATGCCTGTGTGGTGTTATTCTTAAAATGTTGACATTTTTTAGTTAGTCATTCATAAAATACAAAGGTTCTATCTCACAAAACATAATGGAATGTAAAAACTTTGACGCTCGCTGAATATCTCTGAACTGCCCTAAACGGAGATAGAACCTTATCATTCTAAACTCACGGTTTAGCAGACGCCCTTTATCCAAAGCAACTAGGGATGCACCGAAATGAAAATTCTTGGCCGAGGCCGAAGCCGAATTTAAGGAAACACTTGGCCGAATACCGAATACCGAATGTGTATCGGCAGTTTTTAATTTTATCATTGCATAAACTAAATACATTTAGCTTTTTATTCATGCTTCTCAAAGAAAGAAATTGAGATTGAAAAAAAAGAACTTTTATATATAACTTATTATAACTAATTATCGTGGGATTTAATCTCTACTGCTTTCCAGGGTTCAAGTTAATGATATTCATGATTTGTCTCTACATAGGCTTCAGAAAGTATTTAGACCCCTTCACTTTTTTCACATTTTTGAATAGATTTGCCATCAATCCACACACAGTACCCCATAATCTAAGTAAAAACGTTTTTTAATGTTTGCAAATGTATTAAAATGTAAATACAGAAATACCTCATGTACATAAGTATTCAGACCCTTTGTCACTCTTAAAATTAGGTCAAATGCTAAATGTCTTCAACAAGTCATTCAACAAGTTGAATTGAGTCCACCTGAGTGTAAGGATAATAGTTCATGTTATTTCAGAATGAATATCTTTTGTTTTTATAGTCTCTGGTTTGCATAGAAACCACCGCATGATACAGCTGCATGTCATAAACTTGTGT
The DNA here is from genome assembly GCF_963989245.1 of Nansenia antarctica. Classification (NCBI taxonomy): domain Eukaryota; kingdom Metazoa; phylum Chordata; class Actinopteri; order Argentiniformes; family Microstomatidae; genus Nansenia; species Nansenia antarctica. The sequence goes on along the minus strand of NC_137685.1, from coordinate 14,773,057 downwards.
AGAACAGCTGGGAGTCTGAATATGTTTTCAACAAGGCAACAACTCTACTTCTCACTCCAAATTTTAATTGAGCTACGACTGCTAAGCTAACTAGCTAGATGAGTGTAAGGTTGCGTTCGTAAAGTCGCTCTGAGAGCGCTGGAGCGCACACTGGGCCGGACGTCATAGAGAAACCGAGTCATTTGATTGGACGAGAGGCATTCCACGAGTGCTGATCGGATTTCCTGAGTGAATTTACGAACGCAGCCAGTTTTGAAAGCGCGTCGCCTCGCGCCGCGCGCCTGTTGAGAGTTATATTTAATTGTATTGCGTCATCAAAACACGGCCACTATTCGGTGGTAAACATTCGGTGTTTTCAAACATTCGGCCGAATACCGAATGTGCTTTATTTTGCGATATTCGGCCGAATACATTCGGTGGCCGAATGTTCGGTGCATCCCTAAAAGCAACCTTACAACATACAGTGTTTCCTCTATATGCATTTATTGGTGGCGGGCCGCCACGAATGAATTTCCTCCGCCACTAATTGATTCAGTCCACTAAAAAATAAAATAAAATAAAAAATAAAAAAATCCACCTCTGAACATTTTAGCTGATTAAAATATATCTGATTCTAGATCAGCGCTATAATGGATGTTGACTAAAAGTGCACCTAAATCCACACCCATCTCTCTCTAACCGCTGATCCAAAATCAGATTAATGACATTAAACATTCAAGGGCTACTCCTGATTGGTCTAAATGTGAACCGGCATGAGAACCATGCAGACTCAACCATCCCTGCTCAGCAGTCTACCTGCCAAAATGCTCGGCGCCTGTGTTTTCTCCTCGCAAATAACGGGCTAAAAGTCACCGGTAGCAGTGGTGTGCAGTCAGGTGAGGCAGGGTAGGCAGTGCCTCACCCAGGCATTTAAGAAAGAATCAGTCTTTTTTAAATATTGTTTTATCTCAAAAATATATATTTTTAAATTTATTTTACTCATTATTCTTAACTTTAATGTGTTAAAATGTTGTTAAAATAAAAATAAATGATGTAAAATGTGTTGTTTTAAAAATATAATGCATGCCCTGGCACCAGGAGAGTTTGCTCCCAAAGCTAGCTGATTGCTGGCGAGAGGCTGAGGCAGAGCCTCTATGTGCTGTGCGAAGTGATAGACCAACGGTTTCGTAGGTTTGCGCATGCGTAGTCGTTCTCACATTGTCTTCATTGATGGACGTTGAGGCACCGTGCAGGCTGCCTCTGACAGCATGATTGACAGTTTGCGTTTGGCTTGCCGTAGCGGCATTCCTCTGCTGTTCGCGCCGCGGTTCTACATTTCCCCAGCTAACTTGCCATCGGCATCATGGATATCCAACAGTTAAAAAGATTTTCAACCTTCAGTTTTTTTTTTTTTTCTGATTTTATCCCCTTTTTCACCCAATTTGGTAGCCAATTGAACCCAACCTAGCATCCAATTATCCCCTGCCTATTGCGAAGGATCCGCCGCACGACCCCGTAGCCGGCAGTCCCAGAGGAGGCCGCCAGGCAGACTAGCTGACCAGCACCGTTATTCCGGCACCCCGGGGGCGCTGTTGCGCGACAGATCCTTGTCCAGAAATACTCCTATACCGCCCTCGGGAGCGGCCGCCCAATATGCCGCTCCCCGTGTGTGCCCCAGCCATATCCGGATCTGGCGAGCTGGGATTCGATCCCAGTCCCCGGTGGGCAGCTTGCACTAGTGGCCAGTGCTTAGACCGCTACACCACCGCGGGGCAACCTTCAGTTTTGAGCAAAAACTAAATGTGATTGAAAATGGGAGGGCAACACCTGACCTATCTCAATTAACCCAAAGGAAGGGACAGAAGATTGTACGAACATTTCAAACGGAATGTAAAAAAAAAAAGAGGACATTTTACATTTTTACACTTTTACATTTGATGGCAGAAAAGGATGAGAAATTAGCCGCACATTTGCTTACGCATGTTACATATGCTTAAGATAATGTAGGCTATTGCGTGCCGGTTCAAATGATGTAAATCCTGTGTTGTTGATGCAGGTGAATTTATATTGTCATTGAGCTATTTTGCGTGCTGCTGTAAATCCTGTTGAGATGCAGGTGAATGTAGGCAATGCCATACAGGCTGTTGCGCTACGCTATGTGTAGTTATGAGATAACAATACATTTGACATTTTTGACCAGCTATTTGATAGTATAGTATATATGGGCTATGTGATTGACTTTATAGTATAGTATATTAGCCTACATTACATTACAGTAATTTAGCCGAAGCTTTTATTCAAAGCGACTTACAATAATTGCATTTAACGTAGGAGTGTACTGCTTTTTTAAGGCAAAATGAAGAATAGCAAACTAAAAATACAGTATAGCAATATAGCAATAGCAATAGCATAGAGAAGAATAGCAAACTAACAATACAATAGGTGCTTAAGAGGGAGGATCCTGGTAGTAGGCCTACTTCTTGAAGAAGTGAGTTTTGCGGCAAAAGATATAAGGGCTATTGATTGCCTTTATAGTATGCGCTATGCCATTAAGTCTGGCTGCTGCGTTAATCGCATGTTTTTTTTTTAAATAGCTCACTGCCTACCCAGCCAATGACCTCACTGCACGTTACTGACCGGTAGTACCATCTAAAAGATACAAAAAGCTGATCTAGCTAGCTAGGTGCACAAATAAGATATCACGTTAAATAACTTCGAAAAATTAAACGAAAACAGCGACAGATGGATGGATTTTTCAAGAAAAAAGATGTCCCAGACACTTCAAACATTGCTGAAGCTAGCAGTGGCTATGAGCGATCCGAGGACGATGGCTAATTTGATAATTTTGATAGACATGATAGCCATCACATCTAGTTGAAAAAAGTTGAAGAACTCGCGCAAGTTGGAAATACTCGGAAACTTTCGCCAAGTTGGACATACTTTTCCTGTTGTGTTTGAGACGGAGCCAAGACTGCTCGTTTGGAAGGACATTGGATCCGTGAGTAACGTAAACCTTCAGAGCTGATGGATGGAAACCGGTATCACAAGTTTATATTCTGTATTTTTTATTTTTTTTTGCCATCCTCCCTCTAGTTTTGGTTGAAATTAGGTCGTTGTTTTGAGCGCGCGTGCATGCGGAAAAAAAATGCGCGCGGACAGGGCTCTCCGCCACTAATGTAAAAATTCCTGGAGGAAACACTGAACAAATATATTTATATTATTTTGTATATCAAATTATATAGTGAATCCTCTGTACATTATATAGTGAATCAGTTGTATCATCAGTCATGGTAGGAAAGAGTCATCTATGCTGGGGCCTGGAGGCGTTGGCAGCCGTGGTGCGAGAGGAAGGAAGATTATTACAACGGGGACAGAGGGGAGGCGGGTGTCTCAGGAGGGACAGCTAAGGTGCAGCCTGAACAGATGGAGGGCTTCAGTCTACGGCGGAGGACAGGCAGTGATTCTGTAGTCGTGACAGCGGAGGGACGTATCTTCTACCAGCGTGGCGCCGGGACAGTAGAGACTCAAGACATCCACTGCTGCCCTCCAAGGGTCTCGTGACGTTAGAATTATAAGGTTCTATCTCAATTTTTTGTCAAAATTGTATTTTTTTACATAATCTGATCCATTAATGTGTTTATTAATGCCTGTGTGGTGTTATTTTTAAAATGTTGACATTTTTGAGTTAGTAATTAATAAAATACAAAGGTTCCATCTCACAAAACATAATGGAATGTAAAAACTTTGACGCTCAATATCTCTGAACTGCCCTAAACGGAGATAGAACCTTATAGTTCTAAGCTCACGATCTGAGTACTGGCCTAGCGGACAGTGAGCTGGACAGATGACCAGAAGGTCAGGAGTACAAATCCCACCTGGGAACATCACCACTAGTGAGCCCTGGAGTGAGGCAGGGAGACTGTCTCTGTCTCTGTAATCTGTCATTGTAAATCGCTTTGGATAAAAGCGTCGGCTAAATGGTTTTAAAATGTAAGAACCCTACCTTCAACAGAGGCCCCCCAGGGCCCCGTAGACCAGCTGACACTCCTGGCCCCCCCTCTGCCCCCTCCTCCTCTCCCTCCTTCTCTCTCTCCTTCTCCTCCTCCTCCTCTCCCTCCTCCACGTCCTCGTCTGACAGCACGATCACTTCATCGTCTGACAGCACGATCACTTCATCTCCCCCTGGACGCTCTCTCTCTCTCCTCTCTTCTGCAGGAGAGCAGCACACATTAAACAGGTGTGTCACACCCCCCCCCCCCCCACACACACACACATACACATACACACACACACACACACACACACACGCATACACACACACACACACACGCTCATTAAACAGGTGTGACCCCCCTCCCCCCCGTCCACATTAAACAGGTGTGTCACCCTCCCCCCTCCCACACACACAGGGGAGGAGGAGAGGACAGGGGGAGGAGGAGGAGAGGAGAGGGGGAGGAGGAGGAGAGGACAGGGGGAGGAGACATGCAACGGGAATGGTTCTGCAGGTGGTGGCCACAGACCGTGTCCTCATCCTTTCTGACTGATTTTTGGTTACTTTTGCATTTTGCCAGTGCCCTCACCACTAGAGGTAGCATGACGCGGTGTCTGCAACCCACAGAAGTTGCTCAGGTAGTGCAGCTCATCCAGGATGGCACATCTCCCAGCACAGTGCAGACACCGCGTCATGCTACCTCTAGTGGTGAGGGCACTGGCAAAATGCAAAAGTAACCAAAAATCAGTCAGAAAGGATGAGGACAGGGAAATGGTCTGTGGCCACCACCTGCAAAACCATTCACTTTTTGGAGTAATAATATATATATATAATAATATATAATATAATATATTAGCAAGTGCTGTATAAAACAGATAACAATAATAAACACAACAACGTATTCAAGTAAAATTCAAGTGTACTACTGACCACCACCATCACCCATCATCATCACCCATCATGTGTCTGTGAAATAGATAGTTACTGTACTACTGACCACCACCATCACCCATCATCATCACCCATCATGTGTCTGTGAAATAGATAGTTACTGTACTCTACTGACCACCACCACCACCCGGATCAATTGCAAAATGTTAACAAGTAATAATATTACTTAATATCTTACTTAATATCTCTTGTAAATCACAATGTAGAGTTGCCATGAAAAGATAGACGCGACAATTGCGGGCTTTGTTTTACTCTAAAGCGCAATGATAGGTTGATAATGCGAAAGAAAAAGAATCCGTTGTTTGCTGACTACACGTGAAGCTGGGAATCCACAACAACAAGGCTGCGTTCGTAAATCCGCGTTCGTAAATCCGCTCTGGAATCTGAGCGCTGAGCGCTCTTGTCCAATCAAATTAATTGGTCCCTTTATGACGTCGGACCCAGTGTGCGCTCCGGCGCTCTCAAAGCGAATTTACGAACGCGGCCCAAGTGTATCATGTTACGTTGTTCGGCGGAGAAGAACTCGGAATGCCTCCCTCGTCATTTAAATCCCATGTATGGGAGCACTTTGGCTTCTCTGTCAACTATGGCGGAGGCACGAAAAAGGTAGCTCGACAACTTCTGATAATGTAGGCATTTTTTTCATACCATGTTCAAAATAAGGGTTCACTTTATTATTTAGTTAAAAGTGGCATAAAACATGTTTATTCATCTGCGTTAAAGAGCCCAGTGATTCACTGCTGCAACCAGGCGCCTCCTCCCTCTCTCCTATCATTTAAATTGAGTGTATTTCAGTATACCGTAATTATGTAATGTTTGAGTGTAGAATATGTTATATATATATGATATATACAGTATACAACTGGGTGTTGAGGGCACCGCCCTGGACTGGCTCACCTCCTACCTCACCAACAGACACCAGTTCATCTCCCTCTCCGGTCACTCCTCCTCCTCCTCCTCTGTCACACAGGGGGTCCCACAAGGCTCAGTCCTCGGCCCCCTGCTCTTCCTCTGCTACACACTCCCCCTCGGTCACATCATCCGCCAATTCAACCTGGACTTCCACTGCTACGCTGATGACACACAGATCTACATCACCACAAACTCCACCCAGAACCCACCCCTCACTCACATCGAAACCTGCATCTCCGCAATAAAAACCTGGCTCACACACAACTTCCTCAAACTGAACAGTGAAAAGACCGAAGTCATCCTCATCGGCACCAAATCCACCCTCAATAAAACCGGACCCATCTCACTCACCATTGACGATACTACCATCACCCCCTCCCCCCTGGCTCGCAACCTCGGCTTCATTCTGGACCCCACCCTCTCATTCGATCCCCACGTCAGTTCCATTGTCAAGACATCCTACTTCCACCTCCGAAACATTGCAAAAATCAGACACTGCCTCTCCCCCCCCGCTGCTGAATCCCTCATCCACGCCTTCATCTCCTCCCGCCTCGACTACTGCAACTCCCTACTCACCGGCATCACCTCCCGCTCCCTCCATAGACTCCAGATGGTCCAAAACTCTGCTGCACGCCTCCTCTCAAACACCCGCTCCCGTGACCACATCACTCCTGTCCTCCACTCTCTCCACTGGCTCCCCATCAAAGAACGTATACAATTCAAAGTCCTCATCCTCACATACAAAGCCCTCCACAGCCTGGCCCCCCCTTACCTGACTGACCTCCTTCTCCCCCACCGCCCTACCCGTACCCTCCGATCCTCATCCATTGTTCCCCTCACTGTCCCACCCTCAAAACTCAAAGGCTTCGGTCACCGTGCCTTTTCACGAGCCGCACCCCGCCTCTGGAACTCTCTCCCTCAACCACTCAGAGACTCACCCTCACTCCTCACTTTTAAATCCCACCTCAAAACCTACCTGTTCTCCCACGCCTACAGCCTCCCCTACCCCTAGCCATCTCCCCCATCCCTGCCACCCCCGCCCCCCCCCTGGACATGCATACAACCTCCCCTATCCCTAACCATCTCCCCTCACCCTGCCACCCCCCTCCCCCCATGGACATGCATACAACCTCCCCTTCCCCGTTCGTTACCTCTGTGTTCTATGTGCTCATGTTATCTGTTGCTTGTTGTTTCTGTGTTTTCCGTTTTGCCCATATTGTCAGCGTCTTTGAGCCTCGGAAAAGCGCTATATAAATCGAATGTATTATTATTATTATTATTATATGTATGTATATATATATATATATATATATATATATTACCAGTTTTGACATCTTGAATGTTGTTGGTTTTTGTCACATAGTAAAAGTGGTGTTTTTACAGAATTCAAGGAAAAAGCAGTTTTTATAAAAACAAAAATGTTTTGTGTTGATCCGAAAAATGATCCGATCCGTGACTCAAAAACCGTGACACGATCCGATCCGTGAGTTAGGTGATCCGTTACACCCCTAATAGTTACTGTACTCTACTGACCACCACCATCACCCATCATCATCCATCATGTGTCTGTGAAATAGATAGTTACTGTACTACTGACCACCACCCATCATGATCATCCATCATGTGTCTGCGTCCCAGGTGTCTAACTCTACCTTTCTCTCTCAGCTCTGGGGCTTGTCCCAGGTGTCTAACTCTACCTTTCTCTCTCAGCTCTGGGGCTTGTCCCAGGTGTCTAACTCTACCTTTCTCTCTCAGCTCCTGGGGCTGGTCCCAGGTGGACACCAGGGTGCGGTTGTTGTAGTAGTAGGTCTTGCCGTCTGCGGTCTTGGACTCGGTCCACTCTGGCAGCTGCAGCGCTCCCAGGGCGGGGGCCAGGGCCAGCTGGGGGTGCATCATCAGGGGGGGGGGCATGTCAGGAAGCATCCCTACGGGGGGGCACAACACCTGCTCTTAGACACAATCTACCACCATCATCATCCATCATGTGTCTATGAAATAGATAGTTACTGTACTACTGACCACCACCACCACCCATCATCATCATCCATCATGTGTCTGTGAAATAGATAGTTACTGTACTACTGACCACCACCACCCATCATCATCATCCATCATGTGTCTGTGAAATAGATAGTTACTGTACTACTGACCACCATCACCCATCATCATCCATCATGTGTCTATGAAATAGATAGTTACTGTACTACTGACCACCACCACCCATCATCATCATCCATCATGTATCTGTGAAATAGATAGTTACTGTACTCTACTGACACACCACCACCACCCATCATGTGTCTGTGAAATAGATAGTTACTGTACTACTGACCACCACCACCGATCATCATCCATCATGTGTCTGTGAAATAGATAGTTACTGTACTACTGACCACCACCACCACCCATCATCATCATCCATCATGTGTCTGTGAAATAGATAGTTACTGTACTCTACTGACCACCACCACCACCCATCATCATCACCCATCATGTGTCTGTGAAATAGATAGTTACTGTACTACTGACCACCACCACCACCCATCATCATCATCCATCATGTGTCTGTGAAATAGATAGTTACTGTACTCTACTGACCACCACCACCACCCATCATCACCCATCATGTGTCTGTGAAATAGATAGTTACTGTACTCTACTGACCACCACCACCACCCATCATCATCCATCATGTGTCTGTGAAATAGATAGTTACTGTACTACTGACCACCACCACCACCCATCATCACCCATCATGTGTCTGTGAAATAGATAGTTACTGTACTCTACTGACACACCACCACCACCCATCATCACCCATCATGTGTCTGTGAAATAGATAGTTACTGTACTACTGACCACCACCACCACCCATCATCATCCATCATGTGTCTGTGAAATAGATAGTTACTGTACTCTACTGACACCACCACCACCCATCATCATCATCCATCATGTGTCTGTGAAATAGATAGTTACTGTACTCTACTGACACCACCACCCATCATCATCACCCATCATGTGTCTGTGAAATAGATAGTTACTGTACTACTGACCACCACCACCACCCATCATCATCATCCATCATGTGTCTGTGAAATAGATACAGGGGCGGACTGGGATCAAAAAACAGCCCTGGCATTTGCAACACAACAGCCCTATTTCCAAACCCAACACGCAACACGGATTGTTAACATATAAACAGGGGTGCACATAACTGGTGCGCCAGTGCGCATGCGTCGCCAAAATGCATGCTGCGCGGAAGATCAGCGGCATGAACGCGCTCTTGCGCACCAACAGCTGCAAGCGCTGGGAGAGGAATTTACTTCCTCAAAATCCACCTGCTGACTGCTGACTGCTGCATCACTGCAAGCCCCGTAACGCCATCACAACGACCACGGCGACTCCCCTCACGAAAACATTCGGAAAGTATCGTAACTTGTACTTTCATTCCGCGTATCGCGTATCGCACGGTTATCACGCCGCCACGTGAAAATTCAGTCCCGAACGACTCGTCGCTAAAAGGAAAAACAACACCAAGGGACTTCACGTTTCTTTTCTCTGAAGCTTTCAAACGTTCAGACGTTTGTTTTACAGCTTCATTATCGCACCTAGACCCCTGACCCAGGGAATATGGTTGGGAATTCTATTAGGGAAAAAAAAAAGACTTTGTTGCACAATCAAAATAATGAGCTATTTAAAGTGATAGCCTACAACATCCTCTACCATGGTTGAAATTGAGGACAGTGATAACTTACAGCAGTCAAGAGAGCAGTGATGATTATGATTAAGCTTGTAGCGTAAATGCTTAGGCTGTAACTTTTTGTTGAAAAGTTGATTTCAGTGTTTACAGAACAGACATTCAGTTAGTGCTTAAAGAGATGTCAGTTGATTTCATTGTGTTTAAAGGAGTCTGACAGACTTTCATGCTTAAAGAGCAGTCATTTGATTTTGCATTTGTTTCTTTTGTTTTGCACACAATCATTTGTTCGTTCATCTTTATTTATGAATAAATGTCGTTTTGCTAATATAAGTTATCCATGTATCCCTTTTTTATCCATCCTGTGGGACGGGTCGTGACTCGCGAGCTCGGGGAGCACCAAGCAGCATCCCTAGGTGCTCCTCTGAGCACTGGCCCCAAAAAGTTATGTGCACCCCTGCATATAAAGCTTGAGATAATCAGACTGACTAGAATCCAATGTAGACATTTGGAACACAAATGTAACACACACGCACACGCAACTGACACACACTACAATCGCTGATGAATTCAGAGTGCCGACAACAATCCACAGTGACTGACTTAACCTGAACTGTGGCATCTATCTTAGCCAAAAGGACCTTGAGGCCCAGTTAAGCCTAATAGCTTACGTTAATACAGACTCGGTGTAGCTAAATGAAGCTGCTCTGACACGGAATACAATAACATTAGCAAAAAAAAGCTACAGTTACATGAACCATGACATGTATGAGCCTAAACAATACACCAGCCACAGTGCATATTACATTTAGCTTCACCAAAGCAGAAAAAGAGCACTGCACAGCCACAGTGTAATAAATGTGTCTTACCTTCATGTAATTAGCAGACTACTAAGTAGCATACCTGTCAACATTGGGATTTGAAAATAAGGGATATTTTCCAAAAAATAAGGGAAAATAAGGGATATCCCCCCTGCGCACCCCCGGGTCATCCTCTCCCCCCCCCACCATCCACAAACCATACCCCTTACATTTAGACTGTACACACAGTCAGTCCTAACATCACCACTAGACAACCATAGGATATCCCTTACATTTAGACTGTACACACAGTCAGTCCTAACATCACCACTAGACAACCATAGGATATCCCTTACATTTAGACTGTACACACAGTCAATCCTAACATCCCCACTAGACAACCATAGGATATCCCTTACATTTAGACTGTACACACAGTCAATCCTAACATCACCACTAGACAACCATAGGATACCCCTTACATTTAGACTGTACACACCAGGGTTTCCGTTAGAAAAAATTGCCGCCGGACATCGTGTCCGGGAAGATTTCGATTTACCGGACAAACGTGATATATTCCGGACATATTAAAATATAATAAAAATAATTTTTTTCAAAATTATATATATATTTTTCCAAATCTAATATAGCTGTTTGTCGCGGTGATTACTGTTGTGTAGCGGCCTATATATGCCATTTAATGTCTATTTCTCATCCGATACGATTAGATGCGAGCTATATAATATATAATAATATAACATGATTCGCATGCGCGCTATATGTCCAGCGCTGAACGGGCGCCTCTGGGAACTGAACAGACAGCATCGATCAATGAACGGACTCCACATTACGTTAACTGAAGTTTGTTAAATTGTTTGGGATTAATGTGAGTTTTCTATTTTCTCTTTCCAGTTTGACCCTTTTTTTATCAATAAAACAACGTCATTTCTATAACCAGGTCTCGCTGGTTGGGAACGCATTTCGTTTAGCTGATATGTTACGCAACCGAACAGCTTCGGGAAAACGAGTAGCAGCGCACATAGTAGTGAGCAAATACTGACTTCCACTTTTAGTCCTAGGCAAAGGTCCAACACAATCAATTATTACACGTTCAAATGGCTCCCCTATAGCAGGAATGGGATGCAATGGTGCGGGTGGAATGGATTGATTAGGCTTACCCGCCATCTGACAAGTATGGCAACAGCGGCAGTGCTTGGCAACATCCGCCTTCAGTCCGGGCCAAAAGAAATGTTTCAATATCAGCTGATAAGTTTTAGTTATACCTAAATGTCCTGACCACTGGCTCTCATGTGCTACAGATAACACCTGTTGTCTATAACCCACAGGCACAACCACTTGTTTTACAGTATTCCACTCACAACCATTTGCATTAGGAGGAGACCATTTACGCATTAATATCCCATCGTTAAGGAAATAAACTACGTTGCCCCCTATTTCAGATTCCTCACTAGCTGCATGTAAAAAACATTTGTTTAATGACTGATCAGCTACTTGAGCGACACGCAATCGCTCGCCGGTTACCGGGAGAGATAGGCTGTCAGCGGATGGTATGGTAGGACTCGGGGAGGATGGTAACTCTACCACTTTCTCCCTGGGAGAAGCTGAAACAATCGGGTTCTCATCCCTTTCAGAAAAGGCTTGCATAATCACACTATCACAGAGAGAAACATCGCTATCCTCCTCTCTGCCTCGACTCGATTGTGCACGAGTTATAGCGCACACCGGAAACAACCGCTGTTTCGCATAGGCAGCCTACACATTAGGAGACATCATCATGCCGGTGTCAAATCATATCATAATAAAAGAAATACATAGCCTATATATTCGTCTTTTTTAAAATAGAAGGAATCAGAATGTGAACTTTAGCGAATTGTATTCAAATTGTGCTTAGAGGGAATTATTTTCACCGGACATAAATGTCCGACGAGTTTTCATTTTGTCGGACTTCAATAAATTTTACCGGACAAAGACCGGTAATTACCGGTTAACGGAAACCCTGGTACACACAGTCAATCCTAACATCCCCACTAGACAACCATAGGATACCCCTTACATTTAGACCAGGGTACACAGTCAGTCCTAACATCACCACTAGACAACCATAGGATACCCCTTACATTTAGACAAGGGGACACACAGTCAGTCCTAACATCACCACTAGACAACCATAGGATACCCCTTACATTTAGACAAGGGGACACAGTCAATCAACCACCTGCTTCAGTGCAACAAGAATTAAGTAGTTCCTACATTAAGTAAGTGACTACAGGTGGTCAGAATCAGATACCTGGTTGAAAGTAAAATACTTTGAACATCCCTGCATATATATACATGAAAACACAAAAGGGCATATAAATTCAGCACATTTATTTATACATTACTTGACACCATGATGTCAATGGGAAAAGAGCGGCGCAATGCTACCAGCAATCATTTCAAAACGGAGATAACCGAGGCTGCGTTCGTAAACACGCTCTGGAAATCTGATCAACACTCATGGAATGCCTCTTGTCCAATCAAATTACTTGGTCCCTTTATGACGTTGCACCTAGTGTGCGTTCCGGAACTCTCAGAGCAAAATTACGAACGCAGCCCTGCGCGGGGGCCGATATCAAATTACAAATATATATTTATTTTTTTAAAATATAATACATTCTGAGCGGCCCAGAGTCTCGCGGCCCTCCTGGCATTTGCCAGGCTTGCCCGGTGGCCAGTCCGCCACTGAGTCTATGTTAGCATTACCTTACATCTTCTGTGATGATGCTAACGCTAATCATTGTAGGACTCCCCGCGCACATGTTAAGTAAACTAGCCATTCAAGCTAATATTAGCTATGTTAGTGCACGTTGTTAACGTATTTTACTGGAATCGAGAGACATTACAAAAAAGACAACACAATCACCCCTCTACACTCTGTTAAGAACGCTAACTTCACCTCTACTGACATTGTCTAGTTTAATTATCTTCATGTGAACACTGGCACATGGCCGGTGACGTTAGCCCTTTGGAAACCAGTATTTTAAGATATAAGATCAGCTGGAGTGTATGGTGAACAACAATATAAAGTTATTCTAAAATGCTGCTTCTATTGAAATGCCAAAGTATAATCCGTTTAATTAATAGGTGATTAGGAGACACTTACCGCAGTTGTTGGACATGACAAAAAAATGGCATTCAGTGAAATGGCGCTGGGGTGAACACTCTGATCAGCTTGAAGAAACCACGTGACTGAAGAAACCACGTGACTGAAGAAGCCACCTGGAACTGATTGAAGAAACCACGTGGGACTGATTGACAAATGATGGGCGGGGCTTTCCAGAGTACGTCTAACACCGTGTCAATTAACTCCTTGAATTATCACCAACACTGGAGGGAATATTACTCTAGCTGTTGTTGTAATAACTCGGGAAGAGTCAATGTATTTTTACACTGCATATTTAACACTGGGGAATTTACTGTGTAGCATGTCGATGTTCTATCAGAATGTTGTGATGTTATAACAAAGCGGGGCGGAACAAATAGGACAGTTCCTAACACAGAGTACAGGGAAGCGGACTACAGCTGCTCCTGTCTGTGTGTGGGTCGGGCCAAATGAATGAATGAATGAATGAATGGTCTTTATTGTCATTTGTTGCAGCCATTATGTCTGTGCTGGATGTCATGTTTACTGTTGACCACTGAGTGGCGAGGGCATAGGAGTGCACAGGTATATAGGTGAGCTCACCAGTAGGCTACAGGTGTTACTGATTGAACTGGTGAGCACACAGTCTTTGACCGTGTTGCCACACGCGAAACTTTGTAGTGTATCATGATTTTATAATAAAGTAAACAAATGATTGCAACGTACAGAAGTCGTCGGTGTTGGTATCACGAGTCAACTAAAGCTTTACAGTTCAACAGTCGCGGTGACTAAGGAGGAAACAGTCACCACATTTAAGTCAAAGACTGCTCATTTGGGCGAGTGGACTAGTTGGTGAAGTGTTGCGCTTCAAGAAAGAAGAATTGGAAACCGATGTATGGAACCTAGCGGACCAGTGGACAACTCGACTTCAGTAGGCTATCCATTTCAGATCCACCCGTTTCAGAGCTCTGGGTGAGTGATTGAATTGCTACAGCGGAAATCTGCCGTTGAGTGGTGAGTAGCCAAGTCGCTGGAGATAATTTGTTTGAAAACAAAGCGTAAACAAATGACTGAATACAATGGCTACAGCGCAAAGTAACAATTGTGATGACGCACAGCTGGTGGGCGTGGCTACTGCCAGCCCTGTGGAAATGAGCCCAGAGGATTTAAAACGCAAAAGGCAGCTCACCACAAAAGCTTTGCTAGACAAAATAGACACTTTGCAAACAAAAAGAAAATGTCATTTGAACAAAGCAAACAAACTAAAGGAGACTATTAATAAACTGATGTCTAACAGCAACAAGGATTGTAAAGAACCAGTGAAATGCGAGTTTGACAAGTTTAAACTGATGTGCCATGACGCACAAAATGCACACACAACTCTATTACCTTTGCTGCCAGCCGATGAAGCTGACAAGCATGAAGTGTGGTATAAAGCCAAAATGTTGAGTGTCAATGAATTTACAGATGTGGTTACAAAATGGTTGGAATGTGAAATGGATAATGAATCGACTGGTGCAGTTACAAAATGGTTGGAAAGCAATAATGATGTTGATGGAGCTGTGAATCACTACAAAATTTACGACGAAGATGAGGTGCATCCTTATGACAGTGTTTCTAATGTGGGAACGCAGGTTTCAAGTAAACGATCACAGAAGAGCCGTGGCAGCTCAAGGAGTGGCCGATCTTCTACATTCTCATTAAAATGCATTGAAGCTGCAGCCGAGAAAGCTGCACTAGAAACGCGCGCTGCTGCTTTGCGTGACAAACATGTATTGCAGGAGCAGGCTGAGCAGCTTCGGAGGAAACAGGAACAGCTTGAACTTAACACCGAGATTGCAGTGTCCTCTGCTAAACTAGCAGTGTTTATGAAATCTGATGGAGGGAGTTCAATTAAAGAATCGTACACAAAGAAAGGTGCAAAGACAAAGGAAAGGAAAACACCTCTCAATCCTGGGGCCAATGAATTCAATCCATTTCCAAGCACTGTTATGAAAAACATGTATGTGCAGCCAAAGCAAAATATAGGCCTACAGTCTCATTCACAATCCAACCAGAAGGCATCAAGGTTAAAGAGACATGGAACTACAAACCAAATGATGGATTCTGGACAGGTCATGGAATCTTCCCACATTCTGGATGCTGCACAGGTCATAAAATCTCCTCACATGCAGATTTCACACAGTCAGGATTCTGAACATGCCGTTCAATCTTCTCACGGTCAGGCTAACCGTGGTGTTGTACCTTCTCCTAACACCCAGGATGGCAATATTTACAGTCTACTTCAATCACAAAATCAAATAACGGCGCTCTTGGTGCAACAGCAAAACATGAATTCCCTTCCAATAAGAGAAATTCCAGTGTTTTATGGAGATCCTCTGTCATACAGAGCTTTCGTCCGAGCATTTCAACACTGTGTGGTAAATAAGACCAACAACAAAGGTGATTGTTTGTACTTCCTACAGCAGTACACAAGAGGGCAGCCTCAGGAGCTAGTCCGCAGTTGTCAACTTATGCCTCCCGACAGAGGTTATGAAAGAGCAATGGAACTGCTGCAGGAGCATTTTGGGGATGAGTTGAAAATTACCGCTGCATATGTGGACAAGGTGCTTGGCTGGCCATTGGTGAAGGCTGAGGATGTCAAAGGACTGCAAGCATATTCACTCCTTTTGCGTGAGTGCTGTAACGCAATGGAAGAATTGAAATACATCAATGAACTTGACATGCCAGCTAACATGCGAGCCGTGATTCAGAAACTCCCCTACAAGTTGAAAGAAAAATGGAGAACAAAGGCGTGTGAGCTTTGGGAGCGCCATCAGCGCAGAGCTCAGTTTTTAGATATTGTTCTTTTTGTTGAGCGCCAAGTGAGAATTGCATCCGAACCTATTTTTGGAGATTTACAGTACAGTAGCTATGAAAAAACAACTAAGCCTGTAGAGAAGAAACCATTTGGTGACAGGAACAGATCACCATCAAGGATCAAGGGAAATGCCTATGCTACAACTATTGTAAACACTGAACAGAGTGATGTTGCAGAGTCTACAAGTAATGACAGAAGCAAGAGACAAAGTGTACAGTACAAGACTACAAAATCAAATCTGTGTCTGTGTTGCTCCCTTGAGCATGGGTTGGAGCAATGCCCACAATTGGAAAAGAAAGCACACACACAGAAGATAAGTTTCCTGAAGGAGAAAGGCGTTTGTTTTGCTTGTTTGCAAACTGGACATATGAGCAAACACTGTGAAAGGCGCATGAGTTGCAAGGTGTGTGGTCAGAAACATCCAAGTGTTCTCCACATAAACATGGAAAAGAAAATTGACACAGATGGGCTACAGGAAAAATCAAGTGACCGCACACACATCTCTACCTTTTCTGGACATACAGGAGCCGGTAGCAGTGACGGCATTCTCTCAATCCTCCCAGTGCAAGTTAAGTCCTCCAAAGGTGACATAATAATTCAAACATATGCATTTTTGGACCCAGGAAGCACTTCAACATTCTGCTCTGAAAGCTTGATGACAAGGTTGAAAATGACTGGAAGGAGAGTAAAGGTTCAGTTGCGTACCATGGCGCCAGATCAGGAAGTTTCTAGCTTTATTCTTCAAGGTTTGGAGATTGCTGGCTGTAACGATGGACAGTTTTACAGCCTTCCTGAAGTTTTGACCCAAGAGAAAATGCCTGTGTCAACATCTAATATAATCTCAGATGAAGAAGTGGCGAAGTGGTCATATTTGAATGGCATCTGCATCCCTCACATCCAAGCCCAGGTGGAATTGCTGATTGGCACCAATGCCTCCAGGCTAATGGAACCCTGGGAGGTGGTGAACAGTGTTGGAGAGGGGCCGTACGCTTTTAAAACCCTGCTGGGATGGGTGATAAGTGGACCCCTCCAAGGAATCTGCATCGAGCAAAATGACTGCTCTCCGGTGGTTGTGAATAGAATTGCAGTGGATAAGCTGGAGGAGCTGCTTGTCAATCAGTATAATACAGATTTTAACGAGAAGACCTCAAGTGAACAAGAGGAGATGTCCAGAGAAGACAGGAGATTCATGGATGTCGTATCCAGCTCAGTCCAGTTGCAAGATGGGCATTACAAGATGAAACTCCCCTTCAAGAGAGATGTTGTTATGCTTCCAAACAATCTCAGTGTGGCTAAACAGAGAATCTGTGGATTACGGAAGAGGTTTCTGCGGGACCAAGCCTTCCATCGTGAATATGTCGTTTTCATGGAGGATGTTATCAGCAAAGGATACGCGGAGAGAGTACCCCAACATCAGTTGAATCAGCCTGATGGTAAAATGTGGTATATACCCCATCATGGAGTACGTCACCCCAAGAAGGGAACACTGCGGGTCGTTTTTGACTGTGCGGCCGAGTTCAGGGGAACATCGCTAAATCAGCAGCTGGTGCAAGGGCCCAATCTGACCAGCTCTTTGGTGGGAGTGCTGACCAGATTCAGACTGGAACCAGTGGCAGTCATGGCAGATGTGAAAGCCATGTTTCACCAGGTCAAGGTTGCAGATGAACATACTGATTTGTTGAGGTTCTTGTGGTGGCCAGCAGGTGACATCAAACAGGAGCCGGTGCAGCACCGTATGACTGTTCACCTTTTTGGTGCGGCCTCCTCACCCAGTTGTGCGTGTTACGCCCTTCACAAGACAGCGGAAGATAACAAACACAAATTCCCTGCCGAAGTGATTAACACCCTTACACACAACTTTTATGTGGACGATCTGCTTAAGAGCTTGTCAACGGAGGAGGAGACTGTGCACATGGTTGAGGACCTAATGGCACTATGCAAAGAAGGAGGATTCCAGCTGACAAAATGGACTAGCAATAGCCGTAAAGTGTTGCAGGCCATTGCCAAGGAGCACAGGTCAGCACCTGTGCATGACCTGGATCTTGACCAAGACAAGTTGCCATTGGAGAGGGCTTTGGGCCTACACTGGTGTGTTGAGACGGACACATTCACATTCAAGCTCGCCATCAAAGAGCAGCCGCACACAAGACGTGGAATCTTGTCCATGGTCAGCTCTGTGTATGATCCTTTGGGATTTTTAGCACCACTTACACTCGTGCCAAAAATGATATTGCAGGAGCTTTGTCGCATGAAGTATCAGTGGGATGATCCAGTGCCTCAGGTTCTACAAAAGAAATGGAGAAAGTGGTTGACTGACCTTGAAAGGGTGACAGACTTCAGAGTCAGTCGATGTTTTAAGCCAAAAAGCTTTGGACAACCAACAAGTGTTCAGTTGCATCATTTTTCTGATGCCAGCCAGGATGGATATGGCACTGTCAGCTACATCAGGATGCAACATGAAGAGAGCAGTCACGTCGCCTTCGTCCTTGGCAAGGCAAGGGTGGCGCCCCTGAAGCAAATGACGATCCCTCGCATGGAGCTCACAGCTGCTGTTGTCGCAGTCAGAGTTGACCGAATGCTTCAAGCAGAACTGGGCCTTGAACTGGAGAAATCTGTATTTTGGACAGACAGCACCTCAGTTCTCAAGTACATCAAAAACGAGGATAAAAGGTTCCACACATTTGTTGCCAATCGAGTGTCCACCATCAGGGAAGAATCTGACATATCACAGTGGAGATATATCCCTACGGCACAAAATCCGGCAGATGACGCCTCAAGAGGACTGAGAGTGGAACATCTTTTGACACAAAACAGATGGATTGAAGGACCATAGTTTCTGAGAATGTCAGAGGGGAAGTGGCCAAGTGAAAGATCAGACTCAGTCATTGTTGAAGGTGACCCAGAGGTAAAGAGGGATCTCATGGTAAACGCTGTTGTGGTTGCCGACAGCCCTAATGCCACTCACCAGCTAATGACATACTTTTCAGACTGGAAGAAGTTAAGAAACTCTGTTGCATGGTTCATGAAGGTGACAAGGACTCTACTAAAGTTGAGTCAGAGGAGAAGGCTTTTACAGGAAAAGGCCCAAGTGAATCCTCATGTTCAAGTGGAGGATGAAATGCAGCAGCTGAAAGGTACTCTTGGTAGACAAAGTCTGTCGGTGAAGGATCTTCAGGAGGCGGAAACAGCCATAATGTACTTCAGCCAGCAGGAAACGTTCCACAAGGAAATTGAAGCATTGACATCTGGTAGTTCTGGAGTAAAACGGGACAGTGCTATCTACAAGTTGGATCCTGTGCTGCAAGAGGGGTTGCTGAGAGTCGGAGGCCGTTTGGGCAAGGCGGCAATGCCTGAAACCACAAAACATCCCGTCATTCTCTCCAAGGAGCATCATGTGTCCTCTTTGATTCTGAAGCACATCCATAACCAGCTGGGTCATGCCGGACGAAATCATATGCTCTCCAGGTTGCGCAGAAATTACTGGATTACAAATGCCAATACTGCAGCGAGGAAAGTGATTTCAAACTGTGGAGTCTGCAAGCGACAAAGGGCACAACCAGGTGAACAGAAGATGGCCGATTTACCGAAAGAGAGGATTTCTCCCGATCTTCCTCCTTTTACAAATGTGGGAGTGGACTATTTTGGACCAGTGGAAGTGAAAAGAGGACGCAGCAAAGTGAAACGCTACGGGGTCATTTTCACGTGCATGGCAAGCAGGGCAGTCCATCTGGAGTGCGCCTACTCATTGGACACAGACTCGTGTATCAATGCTCTACGAAGATTCATCTGTCGGCGTGGGCAAGTTGTGCACATGAGATCGGATAATGGAACGAATTTCATCGGAGCAGAGAGGGAGTTGAGAGAGACGCTGGCTTCTCTGAACCACAGCAAAACCCAGAGAGCTTTTCTGCAAGATGGAATCGAGTGGAGTTTCAACCCACCTGCTGCGTCCCACCACGGAGGTGTGTGGGAACGAATTATCCGGATGATAAGGAAGATACTTACCTCCGTTTTTCAGCAGCAGACATTGGATGACGAGAGCTTTCACACAGTGTTGTGTGAAGTTGAGGCCATCTTAAACGATAGGCCTATCACAAAGGTATCTGATGATCCAAATGATCTTGAAGCTCTTACTCCCAGTCACCTGTTGACAATGAAAGGACTGCCTGTATTACCACCAGGATTGTTTAAAGATGAAGACTGCTATGGCAGGAGACGCTGGAAACAGGTGCAATACATCTCAGACTTGTTCTGGAAAAGGTGGATGCGGGAGTATTTACCTTTACTCCAGGAGCGTTCCAAATGGAATAGAGAGAAGAGGAATCTTGTTCCAGGAGACGTGGTTTTGGTAGCTGACTCTACCGCTCCTCGCAGTTCTTGGCTGTTGGGCCGAATACAGGACACGTTTGCGGACAAGCGTGGATTTGTACGTTCTGTGAGGGTCAAGACCAAGACTAGCGTTCTGGTCAGGCCCATCACCAAGCTGTGTCTTCTGCAAGCGGCACAGTAACTGTCGTTTTTTTGGGATTATGGACTATGATTTTTTTAAGAAAAACCTCTTGCTACAGTATTATGGTGTTGCTGCATAATGGCTTTGTTGTTTGAATTGTATTTGTTAGTGTCTCTAGCCAATGAACAAATAGGAGCCGGAGTGTTGCAGCCATTATGTCTGTGCTGGATGTCATGTTTACTGTTGACCACTGAGTGGCGAGGGCATAGGAGTGCACAGGTATATAGGTGAGCTCACCAGTAGGCTACAGGTGTTACTGATTGAACTGGTGAGCACACAGTCTTTGACCGTGTTGCCACACGCGAAACTTTGTAGTGTATCATGATTTTATAATAAAGTAAACAAATGATTGCAACGTACAGAAGTCGTCGGTGTTGGTATCACGAGTCAACTAAAGCTTTACAGTTCAACAGTCGCGGTGACTAAGGAGGAAACAGTCACCACAGTCATTGATATAGTACAGGTACCAAACAACGAAATTTGGGAGGTAGGGCTCCCCTGGTGCTAGAAAATGAGTCTATTATTGCAACTTTCCAAGCATTATATGATAGCCCATCCGCAAGGATCAAAATTAATGGTGCCCTATCGGGATCCTTCACTCTGGAACGTGGAACCAGGCAGGGATGTCCCGCCTCCCCACTCCTATTCAGCCTTTTTATTGAGCCTTTGAGCCAATGGATAAGACAAAATGTTGAAATTAAGGGAATAGAATTCAGGTAGAAAAATTCTATCGGATCTGGACGAAATGGACTGGATATGTTAAACCTGTAAGGTCAGATTTCTGTTGAATTGTTAAAAGAACATGAGAGGGTGATGTAATTGTGTTTATTTTCTTGAATCATTTTCTATTCTAATCTATCATATGCTCCCAAAGTTCACTCGCTATTGTTTTTCTTTTTTCTTTGTTTGTTTTTGTTTTTGTTTTGTCTTGTCTTTACTTTACTTAATATAAAAAAGAAAAAAATACTTTGGTCATAGGAACTGAGTTGATTGTGATATGTTGAATGTAATGACGATTGTTGTAACCAATGACCATTGACAATAAAAAGAAAATTTCAAAAAAAAAGAACACTGCACCTTCTGAGGACACACTGTTCACAGGGGCAATTTTCTGTCTTCCACGACCCACAAGTTGACCCTCAGAAGTGGAGTGAACTGGCCTTGCTTCCTCCTGAGGGGGTGCCTTTAAGAAAAAACATAAAAATGTAATCAAAAATACTTTTGAAAGCCCTTACCAGTTCCTATAATAACTCATGTTTCATATCAACAACACTCCACAAAATGACTGTGAAAACTCATAAAGGTAAGTGAAGTAATCTTAACCACTCAATTAGCAGTGCAAGAGCATTCAAATACAGTCAGAACTGAATTAATGATATGCCTAAAAACTATTACAGTGACAGAATACAATAGTGACCTTATAAATTCAGCATTACATTTGTTGTCTTCTGGCAGAGATGCCATCATAGGATTATTTAGCCTGATCCATTCTCATCCTATTATATTTATATCGAGGATACACTACACAATTTATAAAATCTTCATACCGGAAAACCTCTGACATTTTGTGATCACCCTTGCCCAAATTATTGTGTCTTGCTGTTGCTCTCTCCAAGATCAGGGGTTCTCACATCACACATTTTAATTTATACATTTACATAAGATTTGACCATCAAGACCCTACAGTAGCCTCAATTCATACAGCCATGTTGGTACAGCCATGCGTAACGGCGAAATCCTGTGGGCAGAATTAATTCCTACAATATGTTGGTAATTGATGTGTATAAGGATTCTTAATGAACTCACCGACAGCGCCCCTGGTGGCCCAGTCTCTTGACCGCGTGCACGACCCCCCGATCTTGTTCTGGCTCGACCCGTCATTTTCTTCCAGTTCACTGGCCCAGTCTCTTGACCGCGTGCACGACCCCCCGATCTTGTTCTGGCTCGACCCGTCATTTTCTTCCAGTTCACTGGAGTGGAACTGGAAGAAACATACAAATTAAACTTCTTATTCTACAATGTTAACATAGCAAAGTTTGACATGACTACCACGTGTTAGTGTTGTCACGATACCAATATTTTACCCTGCGATACTATACCAGCCCAAGTATCACGATACTGAGTAGTATCGCGATACCGCGGCACTTTTGTAACACTTTTTATTTTTATGAACATGCAATGTATTTATACAAGTTACAATAACTTGAAGGGCCGGTTTCACAGACAAGGCTTAAGCCTAATCCTAGACTAAAAAACATCTTCAATGGAGATTTTACATTGAAAGTGTGATTTAGTCCAGGACTAGGCTTAAGCCTTGTCTCTGAAACCGGCCCAATGAGTGGTGCATGAATAACATGCATTTAATGCATTACACTGTAACTCTACAGGTAAGTAAAAGTACTGAAACCGATATTTTTGTGAATAACATGTTTATTAATAAGTAGTTTGAAACATCAAACAGACCAACTGGCCTTTTGCAAGAGTATAGCAAAGTAGAGGTGTGTGTGTGTGTGTGTGTGTGTGTGTGTGTGTGTGTGTGTGTGTGTGTGTGTGTGTGTGTGTGTGTGTGTGTGTGTGTGTGTGTGTGTGTCTGTGTGTGTGTGTGTGTGTGTCTGTGTGTGTGTGTGTCTGTGTCTGTCTGTCTGTCTTTCTGTGTCTGTATGTCTGTCCGTCTGTGGGGTCTTTTTCACGAACTTGAAAAGTAAAAGCAAACACTGGCATATCATATAGAGGGCTACTTCCAAACTGTAGCTCAAGACTTAACTCAACTTAAGAAAACTCAGTGGTTTTAATTTTCTAGTTAATGCCCACTGAGCTTGCAGGAACCATAGGAACAACGTTTGAGGTTGCTAACCTGTTAGCCGACAAAGCTAACGCGATGGGTAGTCGCGAAAAAGGCTGCGTTCGTCAATTCGCTCTGGAAATCTGACCCGCACTCGCGGAACGCCTCTCGTCCAATCAAACGAATCGGTCGCTCTGTGACGTTGCACCCAGTGTGCGCTCCGGCGCTCTCGGAGCGAACTGACGAACGCAGCCGAAAGTGTTATGAGTTGCCCCGCTGGTACCGTGTTCAACACGGTAGTATAGTATTCCACGGTAGTACCGTTGTATAAAGCTTATGGTATAGTAGGCACCGTGACATTTTGGCACCGCGGTATATCGTGCAACACTACCACGTGTACATTTGAACACAGTTAAAGACAGTCACGAGCACATGTCCTGACCACAGTCGTGACCACATACTGGCGCAAAGTGCTGCTGCACGAGGCAAGAGATCAGACGTAGCTAGCTAACTAACAACCACTTTGTACTTCATCAATTAGCTAATGGAGTCATCGTTGCTTCTGTAGTCTACAGTTACAATGCATTGCTTTAGATGTATTAATTACTAACTGGCTAATATTATTAAACATGTAAACATCGCGTTAGAACAGGCGGCCTGTCTAAACTAGCTCGCTAAAATCACAACTGGCCTTGAAACTGAACTTGAAACCATCTCATGTGGCTCAATTAAAAGCTTGTATTCTTTAATTACTTTGACAGTGATTATCTGGCAGCATGTAAGGTCATAAACATCCTGTAGCTAGCTCTATTTTCTCACAGAACGCCTTAGATGTACTTACATAGACTTGACTTCTTTCAAATCTGATCAACTGTCTGCTGAGAGGAAGTGTGTCAGGTGATTTATAGGGCTAATCACCCCTGAGTATCCCTCCGCACGTCATACAATTCTCCTGTCATTCATTGGTTCACAGAATACTGAATTCTATAAATATGTTATTTATTGAATACACAGGCATTATTTTCGACTCAAAGGAAGTAAAACAAATGTCTTACTAGACACTGTACACATATTTGTTGTATAGAGTGCTTACTGGGCTATACAGTTGGGTAGGAGAGAGAACTACTTTTTGGTAGTGTAACGGCGCAGTAATCACTACGACCACGGACATGTCGGGGAGAGACCTCCCCTTTTCATAATCTAGTCACATGCGATTTGCTCCAATCTAAAATATGTTCACTAGTTGGTATAGTCCGGTTAATATGTGAAAAAATAGTTCACTTTTCATAAAAGCACAAAACGTGGTACACTTGTACAGTTTGGGCATTGAACTTGAACATGAACATTTTCAGACGTGGAGCCCTCGCAAAAACTTCTCCTAGTGGCCATGGCGAGTATTTTCCTTTCCGCCATAGCCCAATTGTGTTTGCTTCATATCTCCTGAACCAAACATGATAACACTGAACAAATGATGTCTACCCCCATGTTTTGAAGGTCAAGGATTACAATGATACCATACACAACATCATAAAATGTTCTGGTGAAAAGTTAGTGGTGAAATCGGTGACGTTGTGACTGAGAATGATTCAAATGAAATCGCAGTATCTGAGAATATGCATATTCAATTTTCATAATATATTTCATATAATAATGTATTTACTATAGTTCTCTAAGTCCAGAATTCTCTATTAGGCTATGAATGTAGGTATTTCAGTTGTTGCACCTTACTTGGAAAGTGTTGACAGAGTGGATGTGGTGTGGGACTGCTATGAAGCATTAATTAATAAAAAATTAAATTAAATTACAATTACAAATTATAATTAATTAATTAATTATGAAGCAAACAGTTTAAAGTCCCAGACAAGACAGAAGCGAGGAACGGGCACAAGAACAAGAGTGGATGGAAAAAACAAGATAGACTAGTGCAGAACACAAGAGGCAGATGGAGAGTAAAACCCAAAGCTGGGTGTATTTATTGATTCCGGGGAATAGGGGCAGAGCTTCTATAGTGAAGCAGGCAGATCAGGAGGGTCAGCAAGCAGTGCAGGCAGGTAGAGAGGGCAGGCAGGGCAGGGCAGTGCAGGCAGAGAGGGCAGGCAAGTTCACTCCAAAGTGCTCTTCAGGTAGCTGCTCCCCTCTCACAGGTAGTAGAGGAAGTCATCCAGGTTCATGTTGGGCTCTCTGTGGATGCTCTGTCCCACCAGGAAAGCAAGCTTGTGGGCATACTGGCAGGGTGCAGGCACTCGGATGATCCCCTGAAATAATTGGGGGAGACAAAATCAACGACAATTTATGCATCAAAAAACAACTTGCATGCCTGAAATGGGAAAACCATATGTAAATACAGTATGTTTGATTTCATAACCAATATGGATACATCAGTAGGTTTAAGATGTGTTTCAATGTGAACTACACCCTGTTCATGCCTGCATTTGAATTACTGACCAAGAGAATAGTTTAAGCAGACTTTTACCCTGTAATTTTGTGCATTTGTTGTTTTCATTATTCTAAAGTAGACATATCCACACACAAAGAATCATGTTATAAAACAATCTCTGAGTAAATATATCTCGCTTTGAATGCCCTGATGTTCCAAACTCCCAAGATCCCCCTCTCTCCCCGTCACAACAGACCTCACGTTTTGATAGCTATGATGCAGCTGCACACGAAATAATGAAAGTTCGGGTAAACCTCCCCTTTAAAACTACCACTGGAAAGACAACCCAGCATACCTGCCAGTTGAAGTACATGTGGCAGAGTTTGTAGGTCAGTCGCTGCATGTGGTCAGGCTTCAGTCCACTGCTGTCATACACCACATTGTAGTGGGTTGGGGAGACGCTTCCCTGTCTAACAGCTTGGCTGACAATGAAGAAGTCGTACCTGAAAATGGGAAATTGCAACTGTAGCCACCGTTTTAAGACTGGATAAAGCAGACATAGCACATCTCTGAAAAAACAACATATTTTCTGAATTGCGTATTGAATCGATACCATTCTGGGCGGGTGACCTCAGTGTCGATGACTGTTCCAGGGGGTGGGTTGGCCATCTTGCCGCCAATTTGGGCAAAGAACCTGGAACTGACCCGCTTCTTCACAACCACCACTGTGAGTTTGGGTCTAGGAGGGGAAGAGAGAAAATACGATCAGAATGATTGGTGATTGAATGTGTTAAAGGGAACCCTGGTTATTAAGACTGTGCCCCACCCAAACATTTTAGCACCAGCCGCCACTGCGTCTTACCATCCGAGAGGAGGAACGGGAGTCTCCGTTCCCACACTAGCAGGCTCAGGAACAGCTTCTTCTTCCCTGCAACTGTTCCTCTGCTGAACCCCCCACCCACCCTCCACCCCCCAACAAGAGGAACATGATCTCCCAGTATCAGTGTACCCCCCCCATACCTCTACTGGCTGCACACTCAGGACTTCAATTGAACTTTTTTGCACTATACTGCTTGTTTATACATACTGTATTTATTATGGTAATAATTATTGGTCTCCAATTATACAACTTACATGACATGTAACATACCACGAGACCTATTGCCCTTGTTCAGCTGTACATATCATATTGATATTCATCTCATGTACTATATATTATACAAATTTTATTAGTATAGCCTACTGTAATACCTTACACTGTAATATCATGCACTGTCTATAATATCATGTCTTTTGCACTATGCCACTATTTGCACTTTCTGGTTAGATGCCAAACTACACTTCGTTGTCTCAGTACTCTGTACAATGCAATGACAATAAAGTTGAATCTGATCTAATCTTACGTTGCAGAACGCACACATAAGGTTAGTAGTAACTGTTGGACTCTATGTTGTAACAGTGCCCTCTAGTGGGAGGAGGTAGTCTCAGTTGTGAATGAACCCAATTTATACCATCAATTATATAATTTTTTAGATCTTTTCAAACAACCAAGTCATGATACACACATGATCAAATGTATGAGCCACACGATGTAGCCAAAAGAACACACATCTTGCGTCATGCAATTGAATGTATGGCTCAGGGAGGCTGGTGGAGGTAGACATCGGAGGACGGGCTCAATGTAATGTATGGGATGGAATCAGAAGGAACCATTCCCTATTCCGTTCCATGCATTTCAATGAGCCCCATCCTCCGATGTCTACCTCCACCAGCCTCCACTGCTATGGTTATATGACTTCGTTTTGTAGGTCATTCAAGTTCATGTACAGATATTACTGACGGGAAAGGCATCTTGGTATTACCATGATGGGATTACTCTAGTAGAGAACACAGGGATTACATTGAAGGCCAGAGAAGGATAGATGAGAAGGTAGTGTATGCTCCCTGCATGCAAACTCCAAAGATGAAGAGCTCCATTGTGCTGGTATTGATCCATTATATTTTAGTAAGAGAGGAATATGAAGCAGATGGAGATTGGATGGTTGGAGGTTGATCAATGGGGGACATAAAATGGGATTGAACCATGAAGCGTGTACTGTGTTGTTAGTAAAACAATCAAAGCAGGTTAAAGTGCATATACACTTTACAGTGAATAATGTATGTTTACGTGGAATGTGTAATTGTATGTAAAATAATGTTGTTTTTTCTTCCTTCTCTCCCTCTTCCCCCTCCCTCTAAAATCACTCCTTTCTCCTTCCCCTCTTCACACTCCTCCATCTTCCATCTTCCTCTCATTTCCGACTGTCTCTCTGTCTCTCTGTCTCTCTGTCTCTCTGTCTCTCTGTCTCTCTTCCTCCCCTTTGTTTCTCCCCCTAATTCTCATCATTATCCTACTCATCCTAAACAACATCCTTCTACCCTCCTCCCCTCCTCCCCTCTCCCCCCCCCCACTCCCCCTTCTCCCCTCCTCCCCTCTCCCACCTCTCCCCCCTCCCCTACTGCTCTCCTCCCCTCTCCCACCTCTCCCCTACTCCCCTACTCACCCTACTCCCCCTCCTACCCTCTCTCCCCTCTCCCCCCTCCCCTCCTCCCCCCCCCCCCTCCCCTCCTCCAGAGTGTTCCCACCCCGGGGCCAGGGCTCAGGCGGAGGACAGGCTGCTGAACACTCTCTTCAGCCGCTACAACAAGCTAGCGCGGCCCGTGGCTAACACCACTGACGTGGTCAGCGTACGCTTCGGCCTGTCCATCGCTCAGCTCATCGACGTGGTGAGGGACAATGACCCTTTGATTTCACTCCTGTGATATTGACATTTACACTTTTTTGACAGACACCTTTATTCAAAGCAACTTACAACAAATATATTTGTCTAAGTAAGTGAAACGTCTATCAGTCATCACAAGAAAAAGTAATCTATGCTAGGACAGAGGTCGCAGGTCGCAATTAGCTAGCTATGTTTTCTGTCTCACACTTTATCTGATTCAGTCAGATGGGGGTGGCATACTATGCTAGGCTGGCAGAATATAGTGTAACCGCATTATAAGTAATGAAATGCTTGACATAAACTATACAACAGGGTCAATAACTGGGGAAGGTTAATCCACAATGCATTTTCGTATTCACACTTAGTGTGTATTATCATCATAGCATAGTAGCCTATGTATATCAGGCTATAATTAGGTGGTACCTTCCAGGCCCGTGGTCCTAGGGTACTTCGTAATATCATAGCTTAGTATATCATGTGTTCAACTTGGCCCATATTAGGTGAGTGGTCTACCCCCCTGTCTGTCAATCTCACCCCATATATGGTTATGGGGGCATATCTGTAGGAACACGCCCCATTGCCGTTTGCGGTTATATACAGTATATATATATATATATTATTATTATTTATTTTTATTTTTATTGATATGTGATATGATGCATGATCATCATACTAGAGATACAGATGACTTTAAGACAGGGGGAGACTGGTGGAGGTAGAAATCGGTGGACGTGCTCAGTGAGTGTAATGCATGAAACATGTGTTGATACTGTTCCTGAATCCGTTCCATGCATTCCAATGAGCCCGTCCTCCGACTTCTACCTCCACCAGCCTCCCCTGCTTCAGGGATCCTACGTTCCCTTACTATAATGAATTGGTGTGGTGCTAATAGTATAGTATGACAGTTGAAACATGTGACCTTTCTTTTCGAGGGGTACCATGAATTTGCACTTTATCAGTCATTTAAGACCGTGATCATACAGTACATATCCCCTTCCAACAGCCAACTCGTGAGCTTAGAATTATAAGGTTCTATCTCCGTTTAGGGTAGTTCAGAGATACTGAGCGTCAAAGTTTTTACATTCCATTATGTTTTGTGAGATGGAACCTTTGTATTTTATGAATTACTAACTCAAAAATGTCAACATTTTAAAAATAACACCACACAGGCATTGATAAACACCTAATGGATCAGATTATGTAAAAAACTAAATTTGGACAAAAATGGAGATAAGACCTTATAATTCTAACGTCACGAACTCTGTCTCATTGTTCTTTTTCTCCAAGGACGAGAAAAATCAAATGATGACCACAAATGTCTGGGTGAAACAAGTGAGTATCTCTCCATCGAATCATTATGGATACTGTCGACAATAGGGTTAGGGTTAGGGTTAGTAGTTTTTGGGCAGCGATTTGGTGTCGAGGGGTCTGTTTGTTGCCATACTGTAACTGTTGGTTCTGCTCTTTCAGGAGTGGTACGACTACAAACTGAGGTGGAACCCTAGAGAATATGAAAACATCACGTCCATGAGGATCCCCTCACAGCTCATCTGGAGACCGGACATCGTTCTGTACAACAAGTACGTTTAGGTTTTCACCCCAAAGTGTCATTATTGATACACTATAGCCCCCGACTTCCAGGCTACCCACCACCCTCAAATACATGATAGTATATACATATCAGGGAAGGCTGGTGGAGGTAGCTGATGCCTCAACCAGCCTCCCCTAATAGACATAAACTCCATCCAAATACCCTAAATACAGAATACTGTACATATACATTCCATCCACATACTAACCATGGAGTTAAGAAACTCTACCTCTCCATCTATAGTACAGTGGATTGTGTACATAGCCTTTATTTATGTAAACCAGCTCCTTACCTTCTTGTGATTTTTTTCTTTTTCTAAAAGTTTTTTTTTCTTCCCCTAACAACAGGGGAGCCACCCCTCCTAAATTTCGTTGTTTGGTACCTGTACTGCAGCAATGACAATAAAGTCCATTCATTCATTCATCTGCATGCAATCTCACTCCAATCGAATCGTGCTTGTAGCTTGAATGTACAGTACATGTCGTGAGCTTAGAATTATAAGGTTCTATCTCCGTTTAGGGTAGTTCAGAGATATTGAGCGTCAAAGTTTTTACATTCCATTATGTTTTGTGAGATGAAACCTTTGTATTTTATTAATTACTGACCAAAAAAATAACACCACACAGGCATTAATAAACACCTAATGGATCAGAGTATGTAAAAAACTAAATTTTGACAAAAATGGAGATTGAACCTTATAATTCTAACGTCACGATGTGTGATTCGTTTGGCTCCTCCCCTCTCTCTCTCCTCTCCAGTGCCGACGGTGACTTCACTGTCACCCACCTGACGAAGGCCCACCTCTTCCACGACGGCTGGATCAAGTGGGTCCCCCCGGCCATCTACAAGTCCTCCTGCAGCATCGACGTCACTTTCTTCCCCTTCGACCAGCAGAACTGCACCATGAAGTTCGGCTCGTGGACCTACGACAGAGCCAAGATCGACCTGGTCAGCATGGCTAGCAATGTGGACCTGGTGAGTGGCCAGGACGTTGAGGACACATTGTCTGTTATGGGTAAATAT
Organism: Nansenia antarctica; assembly: GCF_963989245.1. Lineage (NCBI taxonomy): Eukaryota > Metazoa > Chordata > Actinopteri > Argentiniformes > Microstomatidae > Nansenia > Nansenia antarctica. The sequence continues at coordinate 14,741,677 of NC_137685.1, read as the reverse complement.
GAACGGAATGCCTTTCTCATTTCTCATCTCTCTCTCTCTCTCTCTCTCTCTCTCTCTCTCTCTCTCTTGCTTTCTTTCTCTTTTGTTCTCTCTCTCTCTTTCCCTCCCTCCCTTCCTCTCTCTCCCTCTCTCCCTGCCCTCTTTTCTGGGACCGCAGATGAACTACTGGGAGAGTGGAGAGTGGGTGCTCGTCAGCGCCGTGGCCAACTACAACATCAAGAAGTACGAGTGTTGCCACGAGGTCTACTCCGACATCACCTACTCCTTCCTCATCCGGAGGCTCCCTCTCTTCTACACCATCAACCTCATCGTCCCCTGCCTCCTCATCTCCTGCCTGACCGTCCTGGTCTTCTACCTGCCCTCCGACTGCGGGGAGAAGATCACCCTGTGCATCTCCGTCCTCCTCTCCCTGACCGTCTTCCTCCTCCTCATCACCGAGATCATCCCCTCCACCTCGCTGGTCATCCCGCTGATCGGCGAGTACCTCCTCTTCCCCATGATCTTCGTCACCCTCTCCATCATCATCACCATCTTCGTGCTGAACGTGCACCACCGCTCGCCCCGCACGCACACCACGCCGCGCTGGGTCCGCGCCATCTTCCTCGACGTCGTGCCCGGCGTCCTGTGCATAAGGCGTCCTCCGGCCGTGGTCAAAGAGGTCAACGGCGGGAAGCTCGTGGAGATGATGCGCACCAGGGTCGGACGCGGCGGCGGCGGGGGACGGGACGGCGTCTGGGGCGGTGGTGTGTGTTCTGGGCCCGGGGACGGGGCCGGGGACGAGCCCTACTTCTCCCCCTCCACCTCCTCCTCCGCCACCTCCCCCCAGGGCGCCCCCCAGGACAGCTTGGCCCGTTCGTCCTCTCTCTCCCTGGGTCGGCGCACGGAGACGGAGGCCCCCCTGGTGGGGCTACCGCAGCAGCAGAAGCCTCTGGGTCTGGGCGGGTCACTCTCCTCCAGCCACAGCCAGTACACCATCCTCCTGGAGGAACCCCCACCACCCCCCCACTCCTCCTCCTTCTCTTCCACCCGGCCAGGCTGCTCCACACCGCCTCCTCCTCCTCCTCCCCTCCACCCCCACCTCCATCGCCCCAGGGAAAAGCACCACCACCCCCACCACCACCACCACCACCACCACTGCCAGGCCAGGCCGAAGCCCCGTTCCCTCAGTGTGCAGTATGGCCTGGGAGAGAGAGAGAGGCCCCAGCGCTCTGTCCGCGGTCGCTCTCGCAGCATCCAGTACTGCAGCCTGCACGAGGAGGCGTCCAAGGTAATGCATGGATGCTGGTTGCAGGACCCCAGTTTAGAGGTGTGTGCGTGTGTGTGTGTGTGCATGAGTGTGTGTGTGTATGTGTTGGAGGGTCAGCAAAGGCACAAGACAAATATCAGCTTGTCCCCCCAAAAATCAAAAATGCTCATTCTAATCTATTCAATTCTATTTTCATTGTATTCCATCGCAGAGCTTGAATGGTAAAAGCCTCAGTAAGCCACAGCCTCTCTCCCAGAACCAGCCCCACCCCCTGGGGGAGGAGAGGAGGCAGAGCTGTCCTGTCCTGTGTAGGCGTCACACAGGTGGAGGCGGGGGTCCATACCGGGCAGACGTCACCAAGGCTGCAGGCTCCAGCAACTCCGGGGACGCCCAGGGTCTCCTCTCCCTGTCCCCCTCCCTGTGGAAGGCTGTGGAGGGGGTGCAGTACATCGCTGACCACCTCCGAGCCGAGGACATGGACTTCTCTGTAGGTTTTGATTGATTGATTGATTGATTGAGAATGTTTATTTTGGTCAATTCATAATACAGATATTAAACATTAAAAACATTAAAAACATAACAAATTTACACAGTCACAATGCGTAACACCAGGACCAAAAAGGTGTAGGCTGAAGCCATGGCTTATTGCGCCTACCCTTTTTACATGTATGGTTTTTCCCCATGAGTACATAATCAAAACATTGCAACTTTTATAAACAAAATTTCACTTACGCATCTTAACAGAAAACTCAAAAGTACCAAACAAAAAACTATATTAATGCGCCTACCCTTTTTACATTAGGTGGATGAGTGACTGAATAAGAATACAGTATGGTGTAATGTTTTGGAAGCACTACATGCTTTGGAAGAGAAATCAATTATTTCACAACCTTATGGGTTCTGTGCTGTTCTACGTTAAAAAAACAAGTTCTAGTGCGAACGTGGGAGCTGGTGTTAGGGGGGGGGCGTGTCTGTAATATTAGTGCTTTTAATTTTAAGGCCAGAATTGTTCAGTGCACCTGACCGCTATTCAGCCCACCTGAGTGCATGCGAGACAGCGCCCCCTAGCCTAGCACTGTGGTAATTTCACCTGTTACTTGCCGACGCAAACTAAACTATACACCTGCGTCCTGCTTCCGTTATATGCCGGCTGAAAATAATATAGAGCCCAATAATTTTTACTGTCTGTATGAAATGTGTATTTAATGATTGACCATCTATGTCACACACACACACACACACTCACACACTCACACACTCACACACACACACACACACACACACACACACACACACACACACACACACACACAAATACCATAAATGATGCCAGTGAGTTCATGATGTGGCTACCTTTTTCAAGGTCACATGACCACTACACAACAACACACTACAACAGAGTTAAAACCGGTACACATAATAAGGAAACATTATGATCATAATAACAGAACTAATAATAATCAACATTGTCTTGGCTAATTCTCTGACTGGATTGAGACACTGATGTATTGTTGTGTCCGTTGCCTTCCAGGTCAAGCAGGAGTGGAAGTATGTCGCCATGGTGATCGACCGCATCTTCCTCTGTGTGTTCATCTTGGTGTGCATCCTGGGGACCGTCGGCCTCTTCCTGCCTCCTTGGCTGGCTGGAATGATCTAGAACCTCCATTCCTTTACTCAGGACTCAAGTTGTAAAAGACAATCAGGGGGGATGGTGGATTTTATCATATGGGGACAATTTTAGCATCCCCACAGCGTCAGTGACTTGGTAAAAATGTCATTGCATGTGTGCGTGCCCCCTCCCTCGCCCACAGTGTTTTACTCAATATGCGCAAAACTAAATGTTGAAATAGCAGTAATACCACGTTCATTGATAAAATGACATAAGGGATAGAAAGGGGGGAGGGCAGTTTTAGAAGGGGGATGATTTTGACTGTTTTTATTTCAGGGGGGCCATGCCACCCCCCCCTCAACTTGAGTGCTGCCTTTCCTTATCTCTTTGTCTCCTACTGTTCTTCTGCACTGACCTTATAGACCTGAACAGATTAAAACCATCAGCTGAAAGTCGTCCTCCCTCTTGTCTTCTTCTGTCCTGTGTTTCCAGGTCAGTATCGTGAGCTTAGAATTATAAGGTTCTATCTCCGTTTAGGGTCGTTCAGAGATATTGAGCGTCAACGTTGTTACATTCCATTATGTTTTTTGAGATGGAACCTTTGTATTTAGGATATGTAGATAGAGAGAGGAGGACGCTGCTGCTTTAGATCATTGGGACGCACCTGGACTGGCTGTTGATACACAGGATATATTGAGGTCCATGAGCTATAAATAACAAATAAATGGCCAAAAGGACATTCTGAAAGTAAGTGAAATGTGTTTAAAAAAAAAATGAAAACTAACTTGCCCTCATAGCTGGTATTGCACTTTTGGGCTGAAATAACCTCAATTAAATCTCTGACACAGTTTTTCCCATTCCTCCGTGCAGAATTATTCCAGATGTGTGGTGTTTGAGCAGTGGCGTAGCGCAAAATCCCGGGGCCCCCCCGCAAGGTGGCGGCGGGGGCCCTTTCGCAACGGAGAAAAAAAGAAAAAAAAACGTGCGTTTTTTAGAGGCTGATGCGTTATTGACGTTGCGAAATTTCGCAATATGCACTCTACATTCTAAATGCTTGACTTAGCAAAAGGTACAAACAAGTGAGAGCAATAGCCTATAACTAAAACCAAATGGTAGACTACATCAGTAGAATGTATTATAAGTAGAATAGTACAAGCTTTATTTCTTTTAACAAAGTGTGGTGTGCACAGCAGTGTGATATCTGTAAACATATCTGTAGACTCTCCGCTAAGGGTTGCCAGATGGGATTGAGAATTTCCAACCTAACCAATCTAAAAACGTCTAAATCCACCAAAAACCAGCCCATCTGGCAACCCTGTCTCCGCTGCATCAGAGTCTACTTGTTGCGTAAAATTGGCCAGGGTTAGTCAAATCCTTTGTTGGACATCTCGTTTCTTAAGTCCTGGTATATTGTGGCATTTCTTTACTGTTTGCCATCTGGTCTAGCAATACCCAGGGAGACGCAGACAGCAGAAGTAGAATAGAATAGTAGAATAGAAAAAGAAACAGCTATATATAGCCTAACCATGCTGAATTACATGTATGTACCTGTATGATGCACTGACAGCCTGTGACTGTGAACCTGGCCGGACCCTGCCCTTCTGCCTGAGTTTGAGTATGATGCTGCCCAAATAAATGTTATTGTTTAGTGCCGTACGCTTTCGTGGTATTATATTGTGTGAATTATCATCTGTATGTTGTTTTTCTTTCACTCGACTAACCGCCGAGATAATACTTGAGACATGTACTTCCGTAAACATAATTTTTAAATTTGATTTGTTTACAATATCGGACCGACAGTCCCACATATAGCGGCTATAATGTCCGAATAGAGAATCTACCACCACCTAAAGAATGCTTATTGTACTTTGTATTGTATTTTCGCTTGCTCATTTTCCTTGTGTCTCGCTGCCTACGTGTGACATCAAAGTCAGGGAGGACTATTGGATACGGCTAACTATGTATATATTTTTAAATATAGGCCTATATATTAAAATTAAGGTTGACACAATGAAGGGCCACTTATTTTCTTTGTTTTATATTGTAGTGCCGGGAGACGGGAGTCGGAGGCGGCGTATCAAATGTCACAGCTAGACGTTTATTGACAGACATGAACCAGTTGTTACTACACACTTAAAAACAGGAACTAAAACTCAGTACCACCCACTTAACCCTCCGTACGGAACAATACTCCCAACTATAAGTTCCGGGGGTGAATTATGTTAACCCACCACAATATATTTTTAAATTATTAAAAAAAAAAAAAAAAAAGGATGCAATGTTAGGGGGCCCCCTAGTGGCTGGGGCCCCCCCGCGGTGCGTCGCTTGCGGGCCCGTCCGCTACGCCACTGTGTTTGAGGGGTGTCTTGTCTTGCATGCACAGCCCGTTTCAAATCACCCCACAGCATCTCAATAGGATTCAGATCCGGGCTTTCACTTGGCCTTTCCAGAACTCTCCATTTCTTTCTTTTGAGCCGTTCGTTGGTGGATTTACTGGCATGTTTTGGGTCATGGTCATGTTGCATGGTCCACATCTGCTTTAGCTTCAATTCTGCATGGTCTCACATTTTCCTCAAGCACCCTGTGATACAATATAGAATTCATGTTTGGATACTGGATTCTGATTGGCTAGCAACAGTGGTAAACACCCCCAACTCCCTTCAGTTCAGCTCCGACCGCATTTCCAGTATCAATGCGCCTCCCAATCAATCTGATTAAGAACACCTGTGCTGACTCCGCCCACTGTTTAGCCAATAGCGGTCGACAAATCTGGAGTGTCATTCCAAGGCACCAATCACGAACAAGTTGGCTCAAAGCCAAGTGAATGTGGCCAAGCCTACAATGCAATCGTTAATGTTGTTTTATGGGACTATATTCTGTGGCGGAAGGATATATGTATTCTGAAATGATAGAAGTTGTGGAACAGCAGTCAGTCTTCGTCAAACGAAGAAGTGAGAGAACGTGCTGGTATAGAGATGGTAAGTAAGCACGCAGATCAGAAAAAGAAGATGGAAGTACATCGGCCACGTGTTGAGGAAAAGCCCGGATGACCATCAACGCACAGCCCTCAGATGGACCCCTGATGGACGAAGAACAAGGGGGACGACCCAAAGAAACCTGGAGGAGAACCGTCGAGAGGCAGCGGGACATGCCGGGTCTGAGACCCCGGGAGGCGGCGGCCGCTGTGGCGAGGGACAGAGACCGGCGGCGTCAACTCGTTGGAGGCCCTACTCTTCACACCCGAAGAAAAAGGACCTAAGTCAAGTAAGTCAAGAAATGATTAATGATTGTAAATAAATGAATTTAATGTTACAACTTACAACTGTGTATTTTTTAATAATGTTACATCTGTGTATTTTTTATAATATGTGGTAGCTTTTGTAGAAAAGCAATTAACCATTCGAGGGCAGGGGGTTGTGGAGACATTTACCACTAGGGTACTCCACAACTAGGGCTGGGCAAACAATCAACGCTTTTTTGAGCTTTTTTTTCATTTTTCATTTCATTTTTTTTTTTTTTTATAAAATCCCTTCCCAGACTCATAGGGCTTTCACACCGGCAAAGAACCGTGCCGGTTCGCGTTCGCGTTCGGAAACCTCTGAACCTTGGTGCTGTCTGGCGAACGAGCCCGCGTTCATACCAGTGTAACCTGAACCATCCGCGTTATCAACGCTGGGTGATGAAGGGGCGGGATAAACAAACATTTCACAACTAGATGGCAGCTACTTCACTGGAAATGAAGATAATATCTTCCACTACAGTATCTGAAATAAACAAAATTTTCTGTGAAACAAAACAAAAGACTCTTTCTACACGCGTTCTTTTACTAATAATCAGCTGCTCCATTACTGGAATAGAAATGGCTTACGAAATTCGCGTTCGCGCATGTCCGCGCGCGTGTGCGTGTTTGCTGAGCATGTGAGGAAGATAGAGAGAATAATGACACTTTTGATATTGTTTTTGATCACCAATGATTAGATTTACATTAGATTACATTTGGTCTACTTCCTCCTTGCTGGTCTCTGCAGCCTAGAATATGACACACCCACTGACGACGTGACTGTTCTACGTTTTGGTTCACGCTTGAGAACCACAATTTTTTGGTGCCCGCTGCGAACCAACTTTTCAGGTTCCGAACCAATTGAGCTTCGGTCTGAACGCGCCGGCCGGTTCCAGACGTGAAAGCCCTATCATACACATCTACAACCCTCTTTCTGCAGGCCTCAGAGAGCTCGATTTATCTCTCCATGGTGACACCACTCACTTCAACAATCAAGAGCAAACCAAACTAAATGTCTGAGGTTTAAATAAGACAGGCTCCTCCAAAATCCTCTCTAACAATGTTCTAATCATTTACACACAGAGTAGCAATACACAAAGTAGCAGTACATGTGGGGGGTGTCTTGTTTTTGCTCACAAGAAAATTGCATTTCCATTAATTCAATTTTACAAATAGATTAAATATTTAAGAAAATAATAATTTCTGTTTCATTTGATTAGTTATATTACCTCCATCCATCAATATTGTTCAAATGAAAATCAAATGTCCATATGTTTAAATATGTTGAAAAAGACAATGGTTTTCATGTAGTATCCTATCTTTTTCACATGACAGCTGCCACTAGAACTGGGATACTTGTCTTAATTAGTGTTCCTACTACTACTACTACTACTACTACTACTACGTAGGAACAGTATTGTTATTGGTGGTATACTCCTTATTATTCTTTTCCCCCGCTTTGGTCAAATAGCTCAAAAAGTCCCTGACCGAAAATGCTATAAATGTGCATGCCACAACTAGAGAGCATCAGTAACTATGGCAGAAAGAATGACCATGATTAAACCATAGGTGGCGCTATAATAACCAAAAGTAAATAATTCACTTCAGAATGCTGGCATTTCCACCCCGGATGTACGAAACTTGGTACGTATGTGTCTTTCCTCATGGGGAACATATTTGCCTCAAGAACCGATAAGGTCCGCCATGATGGATTTTTCTGAAGGTGCAAAATCTGGCCAAACTTATAAAAATTTACTTAAAATCCCCTGTAAGTCTGATTGGTCCAACATTGCATATGGACATGCATGTCTCTCCTTAGGGTGTTAAAGGATAAGAGATCCATTCCAAGTTGGCGGAGAAAATAGCGGTTAAGTCATTAAAGCCGAGCAGGTGATTTTATATAGAAGGTGATCAAATACCAATATTGTTATGTACGACAGTATGTCATTGCAGCACTTTGTTGCACTTTACGACGTCACGTTCTGTTAGAGCTTTACGACTGTGTGTGTGTGTTGTCAGAATGAATGGCACTTGACAGTAAACGGATCTCAGTTTGTATAGCTGTGTGGATCTACATTTATTAGCATAACACAAACATAATAAATTAGATAGAACAACCCTGTTCATTAATGTTCATTAATGCTTGAGTTCATGTTCATGTTCGCACTGTTACTGTGTTGTGTGCCAATGCACCCCTGTGATGCTGTGTGTGTTATTGAGACCGTTGGGAGAGAGAGCTCCGGTGAACTAAGAAAGTTGTGTATGAGAGCTTCTCTCATGTGCGTTTAATTGTAAACTATCTGTCATTATTTCAACCACTGTCCAAGTGGGGACGTTACAATACTTTCGTTTTAGAACGAAACGTTAGGCTAGCAGCGTTTAGCAGTCACCATTCTTGAGCAAAACATGATACAAACAAACATTAAAATACTCGTGTCGTCTTGATTTTTTTTTCGATTTCAATGTATGACGCATCATTTGAAAGCTTACCATCTGTAGTTTCAGACTATGTAAACAAACGAAAAATTACGTAAGCAAATGGTTATTATTTATCTGGTATAGATACCACTTCTGCGCCGGCACAAATCCGCACCCGACTGTAATTACCGTAATTTCTAAACGGTTTGTGCTATCGAAAAAAATCCAACTGTCACTGAAAGCTGAGATGTTGCACTTCAACCAACATATAGGGTATTACGGTAAAATGTGACGTGAGGACATTCTCAGAGTCAGTTTACTCACAGTGATTGGCGGAGCGTTCAGGGACACATGCTTTTTTTCAGTTCTCCGGTCATAATAACTCGCTGCCTTTCTGCGCAGCCTGAATCAAAGTGGACTGTCTGAATCATTTGGTGGCGGAGCAAATTCATTTGTGGCGGCCTGCCACCAATAAATGCATATAGAGGAAACACTGCTCTCTCTGTCCATCTGTCTCTCTGTTTGTCTGCCTGTCTGTCTGTCTTTCTCTCTCGCTCCTTCTCACTCTATCTGTGCATGTCTATGTTGTTCTTAGGTCGTTCGTCTGTTTCTCAGGGGGGTAGTTGCCAGAGAGACTTGTGTGTGTCCGCAGTACAACGTCCCCCTGCCCGGTCACCGCCACGATGACTCAGCAGACACTAAACCTTGTCCCTTCTTCTTCTCTCCTCTCCCCTCCCCCCCCCCCACCACCGCCTCTCTCCCAGGTGTGCACCCTGACAAAAGAAGACAACCGCAAGGTGGGGGAGATCCCCGAGGACGAGCAGCTCCATGTGCTGCCCCTCTACAAGGTCTCGCTCACCGACGAGCACGGCAGCGAGGAGGGCCAGCGGCAGAAGATGAAGTCCGGCGCCATCCAGGTGCTGGACAACTTCTGCCGCGCCGTCCGCAAGCTCCCCGAGCCGGAGAAGAAAACCGCGGTCGTCAAAACACACAATTTCCTGGACCCCAACATCGGCGGAGTGGCGGTGGCCCCGGCCCATGGCTCCATCCTGCCCGGCGCGAGCTGCATGCCACCACGCCGCAGAAGAGGCCCGACCGCTCCCACCCCACGCGCATCTCCCTGGTCTTCTACATGCACAAGAACCTGAACCAGCCCGTCCACGGCCTGGCCGTGTGGGAGGCCACGCTCACAAGGACCAGAACAACCCCTGGACAGCCTGCCTGCCCTGCCTACCCTCCTGCCTGCCTGCCCTGCCTACCCTCCTGCCTGCCTAACGACTACTCCTCCTGCCTAAGCCCCTGCCTGCCTAACGACTACTCCTCCTGCCTAAGCCCCTGCCTGCCGACTACTCCCCCTGCCTGACCCCCGCTTGCCCTACGCCTACGACCATTCTCTGCCTAACCCCTTTAATAAATATCCTTTGTTATTACCCTAGTCTCTGTGTCCGTCTGTTCTGGGGTGCTGCCACATTTGACCGCTTGATTCAGGCCTAACAATATTACTATTATCCATATTCTCAAATGCATAATGGTTTCAGGGAGGAAAGGAGCGTTTTTGGATTGTGGCTCTTGCAAAAATATTTTTTCGTCAATGTGGCTCCTGATTAGGACAAGGTTGAGTACCACTGATCTAGAAGCTCCATTCCTTTTTTTTTTTTCTGAGTGGCTCATATCCCACTCATATTTCTTTTATTTTTTTATTGACAGTTACAGTGAAGATTTAGACAGGAAGGATGGGTGAGAGAGAGAGAGGAGGGATGACATGCAGGATATGTCCCCGGACGGAATCGAACCGGGGACCCTGCAGTTACATGGTCAACGCTTAACCCGCTATGCCACCTAAGCGCCCCCCTAGAAGCTCCATTCCTTTACTCAGTACTCAAGTCGTAAAAGAAAATCAGGGGGGAGGTGGATTTGATCATATGGGGACAATTTTAGCATCCCCACAGCGTCAGTGACTTCAGTGTCAGTGACTTGGTAAAAATGTCATTGCATGTGTGCGTGCCCTCTCCCTCGCCCACAGTATTTTACTCAATATGCGCAAAACTAAATGTTGAAATAGCAGTAACACCACGTTCATTGATAAAACGACATAAGGGATAGAAAGGGGGGATGGCAGTTTTAGAAGGGGGATGATTTTGACCGTTTTTATTTCAGGGGGGGATGCCATCCCCCCTCAACTTGAGTGCTGCCTTTACTTATCTATTTGTCTCCTACTCTTCTTCTGCACTGACATTATAGACCTGAACAGATTAAAACCATCAGCTGAAAGTCGTCCTCCCTCTTGTCTTCTGTCCTGTGTTTCCAGGTCAGTTTGTGAGCTTAGAATTATAAGGTTCTATCTCCGTTTAGGGTAGTTCAGAGATATTGAGCGTCAACGTTTTTACATTCCATTATGTTTTGTGAGATGGAACCTTTGTATTTTATGAATTACTAACTCAAAAATGTCATTTTTAAAATGACTCAAATGTCATTTTAAAAATAACACCACACAGGCATTAATAAACACCTAATGGATCAGATTATGTAAAAAACTCAATTTTGACAAAAATGGAGATAGAACCTTATAATTCTAACGTCACGAGTTAGCATAAAGGACATGTAGATAGAGAGAGGAGGATACTGCTGCTTTAGATCATTGGGACACACCTGGACTGGCTGTTGATACACAGGATATATTGAGATAAATAACAAATACATGGCCAAAAGGACATTCTGAAAGTAAGTGAAATGTGTTAAAAAACAATGAAAACTAACTTGCCTTCCTCCTAGCTGGTATTGCACTTTTTGGCTGAAATAACCTCAATTAAATCTCTGACACAGTTTTTCCCCATTCCTCCATGCAGAATTATTCCAGATGTGTGGTGTTTGAGGGGTGTCTTGTCTTGCATGCACAGCCCGTTTCAAATCACCCCACAGCATCTCAATAGGATTCAGATCCGGGCTTTCACTTCAGCCGTTCCAGAACTCTCCATTTCTTTCTTTTGAGCCGTTCGTTGGTGGATTTACTGGCATGTTTTAGGTCATTGTCATGTTGCATGGTCCACATCTGCTTTAGCTTCAGTTCTGCATGGTCTCACATTTTCCTCAAGCACCCTGTGATACAATATAGAATTCATAGTGGATTCTATGATGGTGAGCAATGACCTCTACAACAGCAAGTTTGGATACTGGATTCTGATTGGCTAGCAACAGTGGTAAATACCCCCAACTCCCTTCAGTTCAGCTCCGACCGCATTTCCAGTATCAATGCGCCTCCCAATCAATCTGATTAAGAACACCTGTGCTGACTCCGCCCACTGTTTAGCCAATAATCAGTCTACAAATCTGGAGTGACATTCCAAGGCACCAATCACGAACAAGTTGGCTCAAAGGCCAGTGAATTGTGGCCTAGCCTACAATGCAATGGTTAATGTTGTTTATGGGACTATATTCTGTGGCGGAAGGATATATGTATTCTGAAATGGGTGTCAAACGAAGAAGTGAGAAAACGTGCTGGTATAGAGATGGTAAGTAAGCACGCAGATCAGAAAGAGAAGATGGAAGTACATCGGCCACGTGTTGAGGAAAAGCCCGGATGACCATCAACGCACAGCCCTCAGATGGACCCCTGATGGACGAAGAACAAGGGGACGACGCCCCCAAGAAACCTGGAGGAGAACCGTCGAGAGGCAGCGGGACATGCCGGGTCTGAGATCCTGGGGGGTATTCCATCAACGCCGCTACAGGAAAATCTAGGCTTATTTTGACAAGTGTCGCGAGATCTATCAAGATATGCCTGGATCTTTTTAAGAGTCTCGCGAGACATAACGAAATAAGCCTAGATTTTCCTTTAGCAACGTTGATGGAACACCCCCCTGGGAGGCGGCGGCTGCTGTGGCGAGGGACAGAGACCGGTGGCGTAAACTCGTTGGAGGCCCTACTCTTCACACCCGAAGAACAAGGACCTAAGTCAAGTAAGTCAACTAAGAAATGATTAATGATTGTAAATAAATGAATTTAATGTTACAACTTACAACTGTGTATTTTTAAATAATGTTACATCTGTGTATTTTTTATATTATGTGGTAGCTTTTGTAGAAAAGCAGTTAACCATTCGAGGGCAGGGGGTTGTGGAGACATTTACCACTGGTACAGGGTACTCCACAACCCCCTTCCTCTCATGGTAAGTTGCTTACATTTCCACCCCCAGGCTTCACAGCTGCTATGAGGTTCTTGTGCTCAAATGCTGTCTTTGGTTTGTACCAAACAAGTCTTCTGTTACTGTGCATAAATACTTCATCCAAAACACATTGTTCCAGAAGTCATGGTGTTTGAAAATGCTTGGACGGCCTGACCTGGCCATGTTGGCAGTTGTTTTAAATGTTCTCCACTTGTAAATTATTTTCAGGACAGTGGAATGGCTGATTTCTAATTGTTTGGAGATCTTTATAAATCCCTTCCCAGACTCATACACATCTACAACCCTCTTTCTAGAGGCCTCAGAGAGCTCGATTTATCTCTCCATGGTGACACCACTCACTTCAACAATCAAGAGCAAACCAAACTAAATGTCTGAGGTTTAAATAAGACAGGCTCCTCCAAAATCCTCTCTAACAATGTTCTAATCATTTACACACAAAGTAGCAATACACAAAGTAGCAATACATGTGGGGGGTGTCTTGTTTTTGCTCACAAGAAAATTGCATTTCCATTAATTCCATTTTACAAATAGATTACATATTTAAGAAAATAATAATTTCTGTTTCATTTGATTAGTTATATTACCTCCATCCATCAATATTGTTCAAATGAAAATCAAATGTCCATATGTTTAAATATGTTGAAAAAGACAATGGTTTTCATGTAGTATCCTATCTTTTTCACATGACAGCTGCCACTAGAACTGGGATACTTGTCTTAATTAGTGTTCCTACTACTACTACGTAGGAACAGTATTGTTATTGGTGGTATACTCCTTATTATTCTTTTTCCCCGCTTTGGTCAAATAGCTCAAAAAGTCCCTGACCGAAAATGCTATAAATGTGCATGCCACAACTAGAGAGCATCAGTAACTATGGCAGAAAGAATGACCATGATTAAACCATAGGTGGCGCTATAATAACCAAAAGTAAATAATTAACTTCAGAATGCTGGCATTTCCACCCCGGATGTATGAAACTTGGTACGTATGTGTCTTTCCTCATGGGGAACATATTTGCCTCAAGAACCGATAAGGTCCGCCATGATGGATTTTTCTGAAGGTGCAAAATCTGGCCAAACTTATAAAAATTAACTTAAAATCACCTGTAAGTCTGATTGGTCCAAAATTGCATATGGACATGCATGGTGCATGTCTCTCCTTATGGTGTTAAAGGATAAGAGATCCATTCCAAGTTGGCGGAGAAAAAATATGACGGTCACAGTACAATTATAATGTCATAAAATCAGGATTTATACTGTGTAGACCTGTTCACAACAATACTACCAGACTATAACTGTGGTCCTATTAACAACAATACTGCCAGACTATAACTGTGGTCCTATTAACAACAATACTGCCAGACTAAATTGTGTAAACACTGTTGGGCCCCCTGTGGGGAGCATGCAGCGTCTGGCCAGTAGAGGGAGCTACAGGACTGGTGGAGAGTAGATGAAGACATGATTGAAGACTGGTTGGTGTCAATCATGTCATTGTCATTTGGCATTTAACTTGTGTGTTTTTTTTCTCTTCCGACAATCGGTAGGAAGTGATGGTGAGACCAAGACATAGGCCTACACTATGGACCAGTGATTCAGTAGGAGACATAGGCCTACACTATGGACCAGTGAAGACATAGGCCTACACTATGGACCAGTGAAGACATAGGCCTACACTATGGACCAGGACAGCTTGGCCCGTGCGTCCTCTCTCTCCCTGGGTCGGCGCACGGAGACGGAGGCCCCCCTGGTGGGGCTACCGCAGCAGCAGCTGCAGAAGCCTCTGGGTCTGGGCGGGTCACTCTCCTCCAGCCACAGCCAGTACACCATCCTCCTGGAGGAACCCCCACCACCACCCCACTCCTCCTCCTTCTCTTCCACCCGGCCAGGCTGCTCCACACCGCCTCCTCCTCCTCCTCCTCCCCTCCACCCCCACCTCCCCCATCGCCCCAGGGAAAAGCACCACCACCACCACCACCACTGCCAGGGCAGGCAAGTTCACTCCAAAGTGCTCTTCAGGTAGCTGCTCCCCTCTCACAGGTAGTAGAGGAAGTCATCCAGGTTCATGTTGGGCTCTCTGTGGATGCTCTGTCCCACCAGGAAAGCAAGCTTGTGGGCATACTGGCAGGGTGCAGGCACTCGGATGATCCCCTGAAATAATTGGGGGAGACAATCAACAACAATTTATGCATCAAAAAACAACTTGCATGCCTGAAATGGGAAAACCATATGTAAATACAGTATGTTTGATTTCATAACCAATATGGCGGGGGGGGGGGGGACGGCGTCTGGGGTAGCGGGGGGCCCGGGGCCGGGGACGAGCCCTACTTCTCCCCCTCCACCTCCTCCTCCGCCACCTCCCCTCAGGATGCCCCCCAGGACAGCTTGGCCCGTTCGCCCTCTCTCTCCCTGGGTCGGCGCACGGAGACGGAGGCCCCCCTGGTGGGGCTACCGCAGCAGCAGCAGCAGAAGCCTCCGGGTCTGGGCGGGTCACTCTCCTCCAGCCACAGCCAGTACACCATCCTCCTGGAGGAACCCCCACCACCACCCCACTCCTCCTCCTCCTCCTTCTCTTCCACCCAGCCAGGCTGCTCCACACCGCCTCCTCCTATAATTAATTAACCCCCAGACAGCCCTGCTTCATGGGTCCCCCCCGATGTCAAACACCACTGGTACCTCCTCCTCCTCCTCCTCCCCTCCACCCCCACCTCCCCCATCGCCCCAGGGAAAAGCACCACCACCACCACCACTGCCAGGGCAGGCCTAAGCTCCGTTCCCTCAGTGTGCAGTATGGCCTGGGAGAGAGAGAGAGGCCCCAGAGCTCTGTCCGCGGTCGCTCTCGCAGCATCCAGTACTGCAGCCTGCACGAGGAGGCCTCCAAGGTAATGCATGGATGCTGGTTCAGGACCCCAGTTTAGAGGTGTGCGTGTGTGTGTGCGTGTGTGTGTGTGTGTTAGGGCTGGGACGACGCGTCGACTACGTCAATACTTCGACTTGCGTAATGTGCGTCGCAAAGTCGCAAAAAAATTCTGACTGCAATTGCGGCACTGCGCCGACGTGGTGGCGGGGGCGCTGTTTCGCAAATAAGTTAGCTTTCGTTTTTGCTAGCGAAATAGCTGATAGTATGTTGACTGCTCAAGGAGAATACATATTTGAAAGTACAGAATGCCTGAGAGCCTTATATTGCGTTATATTACATTATATTTTGAATGGTCATCTGGTGCCTGAATATTGTTTTTTTCCTTTACATAAATAATTACATTTCCACCATAAATTGATGCAGAAAGGGCACAAATTGGTGCATATCAATTCACCATAATGCAAGAAATTAAGTGTTTGATGTTTAAGGACCCCCAGACAGCCCTGCTTCATGGGTCCCCCCCGATGTCAAACACCACTGGTACCACCTCCGCCTCATTTTGAGCCAGGAAAAACCCTGATGGCCATGTTGGCATTCAAGTTGGCTAAACATAGCAGTGCAGTGTTTCCTCCAGGAATTTTTACATTAGTGGCGGAGAGCCCTCGATTTTTTTTGCGTGCACGCGCGCTCAAAACAACGACCTAATTTCAACCAAAACTAGAGGGAGGATGAAAAAAAAAAAAAAATGAATATACAGAATATAAACTTGTGATACCGGTTTCCATCCATCAGCTCTGAAGGTTTACGTTACTCACGGATCCAATGTCCTTCCAAACGAGCAGTCTTGGCTCCGTCTCAAACACAACAGGAAAAGTATGTCCAACTTGGCGAAAGTTTCCGAGTATTTCCAACTTGCGCGAGTTCTTCAACTTGCGACAGTTTTTCAGCAGGGATGGTTGAGTCTGCACGGTTCTCATGCCGGTTCACATTTAGACCAATCAGGAGTAGCCCTTGTGTCACGTCGTCAACTGAATGTTTAATGTAATTAATCTGATTTTGGATCAGCGGTTAGAGAGAGATGGGTGTGGATTTAGGTGCACTTTTAGTCAACATCCATTATAGCGCTGATCTAGGATCAGATATATTTAAATCAGCTAAAATGTTCAGAGGTGGATTTTTTTTATTTATTTTTATTTATTTTTGTGGACTGAATCAATTAGTGGCGGAGGAAATTCATTCGTGGCGGCCCGCCACCAATAAATGCATATAGAGGAAACACTGGTATTGGCATTTGTGATATCTACTCCGCTAGGTGTAATTCGGAAATCTGTTCATTGTTATTACACGTTTATTATATTCAACAATGCAAGACAGATGGGTAAATGTAACTTAATAGAGGAATTGAAGGGGATTGTTGTTATCCCAACATGATAATCAGTTGACAGCCCATACCATTGTCTTCCGACGGGTTCTTCAACAGACAGTTGGGAAGCCAGAGAGATCTTGGTTGCGCTGACATGAGACAATTGTGTCCATTCGGTACTCTAAGTGACCTCTCTCATATAAGCCGGAGTGTGTTATGTTCACTCTGCATACACGTTAAATTCCACAACACTCTGGTCTCAGACAGGGTATGTCTGAGTTCAACAGCTTATCCTGTAAGTAGGGCTGGGACGATGCGTCGACGTCCACTACCCCCCACTACCTCTCTCTCTCTTGCTCTCTCTCGCTCTTTCTTTCTGTCTCTCTCGCGCTCTCTTTCTCTCGTCTGTTCGTCTGTCTCTCTCTGTCCATCTGTCTCTCTGTTTGTCTGCCTCTCTGTCTGTCTTTCTCTCTCGCTCCTTCTCACTCTATCTGTGCATGTCTATGTTGTTCTTAGGTCGTTCGTCTGTTTCTCAGGGGGGTAGTTGCCAGAGAGACTTGTGTGTGTGTCCGCAGTACAACGTCCCCCTGCCCGGTCACCGCCACGATGACTCAGCAGACACTAAACCTTGTCCCTTCTTCTTCTCTCCTCTCCCCTTCCCCTTCCCCCCCCCCACCACCGCCTCTCTCCCAGGTGTGCACCCTGACGAAAGAGGACAACCGCAAGGTGGGGGAGATCCCCGAGGACGAGCAGCTCCATGTGCTGCCCCTCTACAAGGTGTCGCTCACCGACGAGCACGGCAGCGAGGAGGGCCAGCGGCAGAAGATGAAGTCCGACACCATCCAGGTGCTGGACAACTTCCGCCGCGCCGTCCGCAAGCTCCCCGAGCCGGCCAAGTCCTGCCGACAGCGCCGCCTGGAGGCCAAGAAGGCCACCTCGGAGAAGAAGAAAGGCAAGCAGCAGGAGAAGGCGGCCGCGTCGGGAGAGACGCAGGAGAAGACCGCGGTCGTCAAAACGGAGGTCCGGCACGCTGGCTCCCCTCACCCCCAGCAAGGCAATAAAAGCAGCAGCAGCAGTGGAACACTTACCCCGGTCCAAACACCCCTATGGCCTCTCCCGCCCCCTCCCCATCACCCTCACTGAAGGTCGCCCCTTCCCCCTCTCCCTCCCCACACCCAGGCACCCCCCGCCACTGGGACAGCCCCGCTCCCAGCCCCCAGCCCAAGGCCTGGCCCATGGGGTACGGCAACCCAGCCGGAGGGGGCTTCCCCGACAAGATGTGGCCCAAGGCGGGAGAGAGTCGAGGCTCGACCCCGCTGGGGCTCCAGGAGAACGCCTGGAAGTCGTGCGGAGGCTCCATGGCCGGAACCCCGGCCCCGGCCCCGGAGGGGCGCCTCTTCCCCGTCGCCCTGCAGCCGCCGGATCCCCAGGCCTGCTGGGACCCCAACCGGACGGAGAGCGACGCCGAGAGCCAGAGGGGGGACCCGTGCGACGAGGAGTACTGGTCAGACAGCGAACACAACTTCCTGGACCCCAACATCGGCGGCTGAAAATGATGAAACACCCGATCAACTTCCGGTTCAGCGACAACAGTCCTTCTGGTTTCATCGTTCAGAACAGAAGGATGGACCCAATCACCTACTGTACTATGGTGGCCGAGGGTTTCACCACACAACTAGAACTGAAGATCTGAGGGCTGATTTATTGTCTTGGGTATTGTGATCCACCACCTCTTGAGACAGACAAGGTGCAGTGCCCAATTGCCAGTACGTTCAGCTCTCAGAAACTTGCGAAGTATTTCCACCATATCCATGTACTGCAACCAGAGGGCAGCTGTCCTGCTACAGGATTTTAAGTATTCACTTTTGCTTTTGAGTTGTTCCTTTATTCTGAGTATCACATCAGCATTGCAAGCCTTCTCTGCAGACACTGATCCCTCCATCAACTGTGCATAGAGGACAGCAACTTCATCCAGATCAGATGCATGCAGGTATCTTTGACCCTCTTATGGAAGCTTGGGCTAGTAATACAACAAATACTTAAAAAGTGTAAAAGGTAAATCTTTTTTTTTTTTTTTAAATGGGTTAGGGTTAGATGGTCTGATATATATATTTTTAGGAATACCTGGAATATGAAATGATAAAAACCTTTCATTACGAATATATTGCAAGAAAACGAACCCACTGGTTCCTCTTGACCCACTTACCTGTATGCATCTATGGGTTAAGAATTTCCTTTTACACACATATAGTACTGCATCCAACTCCATGTCTCATGTAAAACAGTTTCTGGGTGATTGTGGACAGTATTGAACACTTTGTGTGGACATCAGACAAGAAGACATGCATAAAAACATTATTTAACATGGGCGTCAAGGGGAAATTGTGGCATCACCAGTTTCAGTATTTTTCAATACTTTCCACCACTTGGATTTCTTAAGACTTTTGATATGTTATGAAGGACATATCCATGAGACTAGGACAGTTGAAAGAGTTTCTGTTGCAATTTGTCTGAGGTCATATTGTATAATGCCTGTACTATCAACCCACTTCTGTTCTCTCTCCATCTGTCCTCTTTTCACTCTGTGTCTTGTCTTGCTGTCTGTGTTTTGTCTGTTTCTGACTGTGACATGGCTGTTACTGTCTTCATTGTCTGCGTGTTTGTACTGTCCGTGTCTCTCTCCATGATCTACTCTTCTGTTTGCATGGCTCCCTTGTAAAAGAGACCTTGGTCACAGCTCCCCAGGCAAGACAGTAAAAAGAAGTACATACATACATGAAAGCGCACACACACACACACACACATAGACACACACAGACACACGCGCACATGCACACACAGACACACGCACACACATGTCCAGACACGATATCCAAACCCAGAAGCAAAGGGGAAAACAAAAGTAGTGAAGAAGATATATAAGTCAGAAAATATGCAACCGTGGCCTGTGGTGGTCCAGTGGTCTGGCACCGCTGTCTACAGTGCACACATGTGCCCATGTTGGCATGGGTTCGAGTCTGGCCCATGCCCTGCTGACATGTCTCTCTCCTTACTTTCCTGTCTGTCTTTACTATATCTGTCCAATAAAATGAAATGTGAGTGGGACAACCCAACTCAGAAAAAATGACTTAAAATGTTATTTATTTCTTAAAATATGCAACCGTCTTGAACCGACCTGAAAATGTGTGCGTAAAATGACACCAGGACACCGGACGCCCCGCTACAGGTTAACTCTGGCACATCTGAGCTCTTATCCAAGAGATCAGAGATTAGAAAGACTTCACACACAAACACAGGAGGCTAATTCCCCATGTCAGACAAGTGTGTGTGTGTGTGTGTGTGTGTGTGTGTGTGTGTATTGAGCGCCCCAGTCCTACTCGCTGCGATAGTGGACATAAAGTTTAGAACCTATAGACACACTTCGTTGCATAAATGCATTTCATGAAGTCCAGAGAAGCTTTGCAGAAGCTTTATTTTGATCCATGCCATGATGGTAATTGTGTAGTAGGGGTGGGCATCAATGATCGATTAATTGATCGATAAGGTCTTGGTCGATTACAAAATATTTTGATCGATAATCATATTTATTTTATTTTTTTTTATTTTATTTTTTTTTGAATAATAATAATGGAAATTAGTTTGTCCACGTGTCACCAGATTGCGTTCGTCTCTCACCCCTGAACATGTTAACATGATCATCTTTCTGAACAAGAACCAGTAGGCCTGCCGCCTACAGTCTCTCGCTGGAGTTAAAATTTAAGTTAAGCTGGACGCTCTTAAGGACACTAACGTTTTCAGTCATCCTCCTATTTGTGAGTAACTGTTTTTTTACTGCTCCTATGGTGAGTTACTTATTTTCTATATTTTTATTTATAACGTAAAATGTGTTTTTAAGTTAAACAATTTAGGCTACTCACTGCCTTGTTTAAGAGGATTGTTATCTGACTGTAGTGTCTAGTTTGGATGTGAATGAATGAATGTGTGCAATAGCAACACAAATAAAGTTTTTTCCCCAAGGAAAACATGCTTGTTATTTCTGCCCTATTTTTTTTTCCCGATTTTTTTTTTGATTTAAAAAAATATATATATATACAAAAAAAGCTTATTGATTAATCGATAATTGATCGTTAATTCGTTACGATTATCGAAAAAAATGATCGTTTGCCCAGCCCTATTGTGTAGCATATATCTGATAGCATATATCCGATGAGGTTCCGTGGAAAGCTCTTGGAATACCTCTCAGGCTCACTATCAGGTAAATATATCTATCAGGATGTCAGCATCCTATTTCACCTGTGTACACACACCGACTCCAAAAGAGCTTGTCATATAGCCAAGTTAGGTGTCTTTAGTGCGATAGGTGTATTTGGGGCAAACAATAAGTCAATAGGAGAGAATCTAAATTTAAATAATTTTATTGTGTATTCTGTGTATTGTCTGTATGTGTGACTGTGTGTGTGTGTGTGTGTGTGTGTGTGTGTGTGTGTGTTTGGCCATGAGAGTCCAATCCAACCCCTCACACACTTCTCAGTGTCTGGGCCTTAGGGATGCAGAATGGCGTGGCGTGGGCGCTGGCCGTCCTCTGTATGCACTGGCTGGTGGTGAGGGCCTTGCTCTCTCCCTGCCATTGTCCAGAGCCACTAACAGCGGCTTGGTGGCCACGATGCGGCCATTCATGCCAGCCATGGCCTTGGTGGCCGCCTCAGGGAAGGAGAAGCACACAAAGCCATAGCCCTGGCTGCGTCCACCCTCCGTCGCCACCTTTGCACTGGTGATTGTTCCGAAGGGGGCGAACACCTTGCGCAGGGCCTCGTCATCCATGCTGTCGTCCAGGTTCTTCACATACAGATTTACACCCTGGTAGAGAGAGACCCTGTTTAGTGAGATGATTTTTCAACCCCTCAAATACATAGACAATAATTACAAAGTACATCAACTTCTATGTTAGTATTAATACATTCACAAACCTTGTCTCTGGTCGTGCGGTCCAGCTTCTGGGCTGGAGGCCTGGCTCGCCATGCGCTGGCTGGTGGTGAGGGCCTTGCTCTCTCCCTGCCATTGTCCAGAGCCACTAACAGCGGCTTGGTGGCCACGATGCGGCCGTTCATGCCAGCCATGGCCTTGGTGGCCGCCTCATGGGAGGAGAAGCACACAAAGCCATAGCCCTGGCTGCGTCCACCCTCCGTCGCCACCTTTGCACTGGTGATTGTTCCGAAGGGGGCGAACACCTTGCGCAGGGCCTCGTCATCCATGCTGTCGTCCAGGTTCTTCACATACAGATTTACACCCTGGTAGAGAGAGACCCTGTTTAGTGAGATGATTTTTCAACCCCTCAAATACATAGACAATAATTACAAAGTACATCAACTTCTATGTTAGTATTAATACATTCACAAACCTTGTCTCTGGTCGTGCGGTCCAGCTTCTGGGCTGGAGGCCTGGCTCGCCATGCGCTGGCTGGTGGTGAGGGCCTTGCTCTCTCCCTGCCATTGTCCAGAGCCACTAACAGCGGCTTGGTGGCCACGATGCGGCCGTTCATGCCAGCCATGGCCTTGGTGGCCGCCTCATGGGAGGAGAAGCACACAAAGCCATAGCCCTGGCTGCGTCCACCCTCCGTCGCCACCTTTGCACTGGTGATTGTTCCGAAGGGGGCGAACACCTTGCGCAGGGCCTCGTCATCCATGCTGTCGTCCAGGTTCTTCACATACAGATTTACACCCTGGTAGAGAGAGACCCTGTTTAGTGAGATGATTTTTCAACCCCTCAAATACATAATTACAAAGTACATCAACTTCTATGTTAGTATTAATAAATAAGAGATTTTGGAGAGTTGGGAGATCGAGGCTCATTCACTTTAGAGCAGTGGTTCTCAAACCTCTCCTTGGGGACCCCCAACCTCTCCACATATTTGATCTGTTCCAACTAATCAAGTTGAATCAGGTGTGCTGGTCGTGGAACAGATCAAATATTATGTGGAGGGCCTGGGGGTCCCGGAAGAGAGGTTTGAGAACCACTGCTTTAGAGAAAGGCACTGTTGAGAACCGCAGTTACCTCTGCTTACCTCTTACCTCTGCTTGACGCAGTTACCTCTGCTTACCTCTTACCTCTGCTTGACGCAGTTACCTCTGACTGCGTCAAGCAGCAAAGCCTTCATTGTGGGGGCCAGTTATTTTTCATTACCAATCATTAATGTTTTCTTGACGTGTAGCTGAAACAGGCTCTATATGACTTGTAAACTGTGGTAGGATACAAATCATGATGGTATTTGAGAGATTAATTGCGCATATCTTAAGTTGATGAGTGAGTGTTGCTTAACAGTTCTTTTCCTCACTCAAAAACTTTTCGTTTCAACTGTTTTGGCATGGTCAGTATTTTTTTAAAATTATTATTCCAATTACCTTTGAGGTACAACTAGCACTGTTTTTAGTATGACTAAGAGGATAGTGATGACCACAGCAGTGGTTTTTATACTTTTTGTTGTTAAATAAGATTTGGTTCTGGTCATCACCTAATCAGTACCTCACTAAGTAGAATAAGGTGTGTCTGTGTTGGAATTCAACAGACACTGGAATGGAATGGCTGCCAGAAATGTAGAGATGCTGATTTCATTTTTCTCTTATTTTTTTTTCAGGGATGGATATACTATACACCAGGGGTGCCCAAGATCTACTTTTCAAGTAGCCAGTCTGCCAAGATCTACCAGTCTAGATTCAACATCGCAAACGTACACACACATACTACAAACACACACACACACACACACACACACACACACAGTTCCCAGCCTGCATAGTAAACTCACAATAAACTTTCTCTCTCTCTGTCACACAGCCACACAGGAGAAGACCATCACAAACCCTCCCTCTTTGCTATTCTCACTCACACACCCCAGGGGCGGAGCTATGTCCAGGGGCGGGGCCAGGGCCAGAGAGGGCCTAAATATGTATACATTATATTATTATTAATGTCATTATATATGGTGGTCTATAATTGATAGGGTGGAGATGACTGTGAATGTAGTAAAATAGGATTTCTTTTTCACTTTTGCCAACCAACCCCATTGAAATTCCATTGTTTTCATTGCAATAGGAAAAGTAAATCAAGCATACTTATGTGTTTCATGGGAACACAGGTCTGCTGTGAAATCGACTGGATATTATACTCACCATTTGGACGTTCCTTTTTGAAAGTCCAACTGGGGGCTGACGGTGTTTTTTTTTTTTTTGCACGAGCAAAACCTAATCAAGCCCTAAGTGGGTTCTCTGGGGTGACCTTTGACCCTTGCCCTTGAACAATGACTCCTCCCAATCATATTCAGTTGTAATCTTCTGTCTTGTACTGTATTTGTTTATTAATGATGGTTTTCTTGGCTCTCTAATGGACATGTGGATTAGTACCAACAGTTGCTTGTAGCCTACCACCCCACAAAAAGTTCCCCCTGGGAAAAATAAACTTCTATCTATCTCCCTTACCCAACGGGTGACGTCAGAGTTGGGCCGTCCCAAGGATCGCATTTAGCATTTATCAATCCAACAGACTGACAAGCTAGGATAGTAAAACATGTCTTACCCTTATGGCCAGAGGCCCACAGTACAGACGACCTGACCTCCATGGCCTCCATGGCAACAATAGCACAGAATGCATGGACATAAAGACACAATGATGATGTCTTGTCTGTCTCTCTACTAGGGGCGTAACGGATCACCTAACTCACGGATCGGATCGTGTCACGGTTTTTGAGTCACGGATCGGATCATTTTTCGGATCAACACAAAACATAAAAATAAAAAAAATAAAAAACAAGGTTCCAACATTCATAAACATTTTCTCACACCCATCCTGACCAAAGGCAAATTTTCTTACACACATCCAAAATATGTAGTAGAAGGAAGCAGGGTGAGCAACCTTAATAAAATATGTGCAATGACATTTGTAGTATAAAGTGTATATACAGTGCCTATAGAAAGGCTACACCCTCTTTCAACATTTTCATCTTTTGTTGCCCCAGAGGCTGGAATCGAAATACATTAAATTAGGATTTCTTTCACACTGATCTACACAGCCTACTGGACACTTACAAAGTGAAGTAAAGACCTGTTTGCAAAGGTCTACACCCCCCTTGCTGTGGCGCTCCTAAAATTAGCTAAAATGCAAACATTTATTCAACAATTTAATTGAGTCCATCTGAGTGCAAGGATAATAGTTCATGTGATATCGGAATGAATATCATTGTCCTTGTAGGGTCCCCGATTTTAATAGAAAACAATTACACACTGTGTAGATTAGGATGTCACTACCAACTCAGCAAATTTCTCAACTTTCTCTTGACCCCTGATCAAGTGACAAGCACACCCATAACATGCTGCAGCTACCACTATTCTTCACATGGGACAAGGTGCACCAGTGTGCTGGGTTTGCAATAAACGTAATGCTTTGCAGTAAAGCCAAAGAAACACATTTCTAGCATCACTTGAATTCATTGTTGCAAACACAATTATTGATTTGCATTTGAGCCACAGCGAGGGGGGTCTTTTACAAACAGGTATTTTTTTTATTTTATTTTTATAAATTACTACTACAAATATTTAGAATTTGTATTTCTGTATTGCTGTCTAGATCAGTGAAACAAAGACAATAAAATCAGATTCCAGGCTCTGAGGCAACAAAATGTGAACATCCTGTATGTCTATAGCCACTACATGTGGGAATCACAGTTTGCATTACAACAATCAAACATTACTTAACAGCTCAAAACATGGCCATTGCAGTGTTTCCTCGAGGATTTTTCATATTAGTGGCGGAGCGCTCATTTTTCGCGCGCGGTGCGCACTGGCGCTCAAAACAAAGACGTAATTTCACCAAAAACTAGAGGGTGGCAACAATTATAATTTCTTAAATAGCGGTTAAGTCATTAAAGCCGAGCAGGTGATTTTATATAGAAGGTGATACCAATATACCAAATACCAATATATCCTACAGCTGCAGCGGAACATGCGGAAGGCGCATTACACACACACACACACAGAGAAAGATCAATACGAAGTAGGCCTACATGAGAGTACACGCACAAAACCGGCTAACGTTACTCATTAACTGTTTACACAAGTAAAATCACAGTGTGACAGTCAGATGGAGCATTCGGTAAACAACAACAGCAAGGTAATGCTATCAGTTGAGTTGAAGAAAACCAACTCTTACCTTTGAGGACACCAACATGAGCCCTGCTTACCCGTACCTCCGCCGTTCTGTTCGTGGTGATTTTAGAGGCAATAGATTATTTTTGCCCCGCGCATATTGCTATGAATAGTTCGAAGCTAGGTGCTTGCACGTTAGGTGCGAGAATGCTCGGTTAACCCATTAGCGGGAACATTATTTGTTTCACAAAATAGGCTGATTTAGTTGACCATGAACATCAGAGACATACATTACGAATGTTCATTTAAAATACTCTATACTGAGCACTGGTATAAGAACATGAACCAGAGAACAGCAGTAAATGCAATAACCCACAGTCGTCGCTGATGATGTTGCATTTTCGATTAGGATACGGGATTAAAGGCACCGGCGACGGGCTAAAAGAGAAATCCAAATGTCCCGCTAAATTCGGACCAATCACAAAACTGTTTTGAAAGCGCGTCGACTCGCGCCGCGCGCCTGTTGAGAGCGATTCAGTCTCGATTGCAGTGCGAACACAAACGACGAGGTTAATTGCAACATTGTAACATATTGTAACTAACTACGCCCTAAATCGTAACGAAATGTAGGTCTGGAAGCGGCCTAAATCTAGCTTCAATCTGCTTTTTTTCTGTTCTCCGGTCATAATAACTCGCTGCCTTTCTGCGCAGCCTGAATCAAAGTGGACTGTCTGAATCAATTAGTGGCGGAGGAAATTCATTCGTGGCGGCCCGCCACGAATAAATGCATATAGAGGAAACACTGCATTGGTGGATATTTGGTACTAAAAGGCTGCACCTCCACAGAATCTGTGATTCTAATACACTGGAGACAAACAATATGATGCTATGATAAGTTGGTGCTTACCTGGGCCTTCTCCTTATAAGATTGCAAGTCAGATACCAGCCTCTCCAGCTCCTGGGTTTTCTCCCTGGAGATGCTCAGTTCCTGCCTCGCCTTGTTAGCCTGACCCTGAAGCTCCTGTGCATGGCGCTCTGAGGCCTCAGACAGGCCCTTCTCCTGAGAGGCCTCAAGCTCCTGGGTCTCACACTGCTGCACATGCTTTTCCTATACAATGCATAAGAAGAGAGACATTTTAACTAATTACATCACCAATTGTTAGGAAAGGGACAGGGAGGGAGAGAATGATCAGGAAAAGGTCTGGTCAAGTCCCTATAATTTATGTGTTATAGGTTCATATGTGGCAGCACTCAAGAAAAGGCATTTCTAATAACATTCAAAGCCATTTCGGTAGTCTTCACCAACCTCTTATTGTCCCTGACTTTCAATGTTTTATCCAGATCATCACTCACCAGGTCAACAATTTTCTTCTGCAGGCTGTTTAGCTGACCCTGATGTTTGTCTGTGATCTCCTTCAGCTCCTGGTCCTTCCGGCCCAGTTCCTGCTGTTGTTGCTCTTCAGAACGTGCCATCCGTTCCTTCTCCTCTGCCAGTTGGGTCTGTAACTCCTCTAACTGCCTAGGAAAAGGAGGGGGAGAGGGGGATAACTAAACTACTACTACAAACTAGAGGCTCATTCTATGGGACAGTTTTAAATAATGATAGACTGAATATTGATCATATCGATGACCGAAACGCAAAACGTCCTATCTGCAAAATGTTCTGATTTGCGGTTTTCACTTTAAATTAAAGTAAAGGCCGATTTAAAGTTCTGTGTCGAATTTACGTGCGTAGCTTACGTAATCTACGTAAGGGGTCTCGCACTTTACACTTCTGCGTAGGCCGCGCTGCAATTACACCATCACATCGCTAGGTGGCAGTGTGTTTTCTATGCCCCTGTGCTGTGCCTCTTCCGGTTAGGAACTCAACGGAGCTCAAAGCTCAAAGCGGCATAATAGCGATCTTTTTGTTGTTATGCTTGTTGTAAATAAAAGTTCTATGATCCATTGAAATGACACTAAACTAAGATAATACGATGGTTATCATAATTTTTCTAATCTTTATTAATGAGTAATTACAGAAAAAGTAAATGACATTTCTGTCATGGCTTCCGCATTTTGGCCGACGAGAGAGTCGGAATCATGTGCTACCAAGCGGACCAATCACAGAGCTTATGGTTGCGTAGAAACTGACGCGTTCTTACATTTTTGGAGATGTGCGCGTCAAGCCTCTCCGTAGGCAAGGCGGGCCCACGCGGGCCCACGCAAGGCTACGGCGTCGATTTTACGCAGAAGTTTAAATCGGCCTTCAGGCTGCACATGATAAGTCTGTCTGTGAAAAAGTGAATTTTGCAGATAGGAGGTCTGAAGTGTTGAAAAACCCACTCAATATAACAAAGAACAGTTTTAGAATCACTAAATACTTATAATTTGTGAATTGGATTCACTGTATCGCCAGCCGTCCTGTTCCTAGGCTACTGGGTTAGAGATACATGGCTTTTAAACAAACATGTTTTAAAATGTTCATGTTCAAAAGCAAGGACTGTGTGATCATCTAATTATGTGTAGTTATGTTGATGTTCTATCAGCGTGTTCTGATGTGCTAAACATGCAGTTACATGTCAGTATAGCGATGTTTTCTTTTTAGCTGCTAGGTAGCTCAACGAGATGATACCAACATTCAAATAAGCAAATCTTCTTCAACTATTTTTCAATGTATGACACATCCTTTGAAAGCTTACAATCTGCACTTTCATAATCTCTGAACTGAAAAATTACCTTGCCCTACTTGGGGACTTTTTCACCAGACCATGTCACATATGGAGACAAAATTAACCTCAGTAATACCTGATAAACCAAGATAGAAATATGGTGAGACCTACTTTAATATAGCAACTATCACATGCTTTATGAGCAACATCTTACTATTTGAGATGAGCATTAAAACTACAGTACAAGTACAAGATGAGTAATTTGTGAATATTTTGTATTCTGTTCAGCAAGCAATGTAAAGACACTTCAACATCACCCAAGATTATACAACTGTAATTTCTTAAATAACACTAAAGGCAAGTCAGGTATCAACATTTGTAAGATAAAAATTAACGTTTCATTGTTCTACAACAGAGCAAATAACATTTGGATTGGCATGTTTGAGGACACACCTCTGCTGAAAATGCAATGTACGAGAGACTTCATCAGAACATTTTTGGGCTGTTAAAGGCATGTACCTTTCTTTTTGAGTGAGGTCTTCATTCATTTTGGTGAGCTGTTCTGAGCGATCACCTGTTGACTTCATCATGTCTGAGATGTCACTTTTCAGTTGGGCCTTGTCCTTTGTGATCTGATCAAGTTTCTCATCCCCAGCCTTTAGCTTCCTCTCCAGGCCTGAATGTGAGAAACACAATTAAATCTACTAGTCAGTCCCTGAACAAGAACACACGCCGTTTTGTTACAACATACGCATATTTCCCACACAATGGACATGTCAGTAAAGACAACTTTCCCACACAATGGACATAAACACAACTTTATCACCAAGGAGAGCAATAATGGTGATATTTTGTGATTTTTTTATCATCACGTGTCGCCTTTTTAACCAGGCATATTCACACTTACACCGGTGTTTTATGGAATGAAAAATAACCCATAAGGAAGACAATTCATTGGAATTTACTCACACTTTACTCAACTAGAACAAAAAAACAATGTCACATAAATGGTGACTTGTACTGTGTGTGTGCTGTACGTTAAACACCACAATTCTGGCCAAAGCTCTGACCTGCAAGTTGGCTCCTTAGAGCCTCTGATTCATCGGAGAGAGATGTGCATTGCTCCTCCTTTTTGCCAAGCTTCTCAAGCAACTCTGAAAGAAGGAGTTGAATTCAGATTACTTCATGTATCTACAAGTAAGATCTGTCAAACAAAAAGGGTATGAAAGATCAACCCAAGTAAATACATTTACCTTGCATAGTTTGTGTTGATTTAATCTTCTCATCTGTGCTTTCTTCCAGTTTTTGTTTCTGAGGAAATAAAAAAAGTTATTAGTATGTGTGTGCATGCTGGAATGTGTTGTTCCAAGACACACCTCAAAATTACTCACAATTCATAATGAGACATCCAAGTTATGCTTATACTAAAGACTGAAATTATGGTTTATCCATGATGATATAATAAGTCAAAACCTCTATAGGCATCTAGCCTCTTGAAGAATGTGTCACCACCATGTGATGAATCTTTGTAGCACAACATTGCATTCTTTGTAGCATTCACTAGCATGCTGATGATGCTATGCTCTTCCTTACCTGAGCTTACCTTAAGTCCTATCCCAACAGTCATGCCACCCATGCCCAACCCCTGGCTCCTCACCACCCTTCTGTAGGCCCCATAACTCACCAGCTCCTGCTCCAATGAGCTCTTTTCCTGCTGAACAGAGGTCAGGCTGTGCTGCACAGAGAGAAGCTTCTGCTGCTGTCCTTCCAACTCAGAGCTTAACTCGTTGAACTATAGCACAGGCCAGATGGTGACACCATGCATGGACATGGAGGACATTTTGAAGAAAACAAAATGACAATAAGTAAACAAAATAAATATGGAGGAAAGGGTAATAATGAATAAAAATAAATTCAAGTAAGGAATTTGATGAAAGGGATAAGCTATAACAGATAGTATCATACAGATGTATTCCATGATCAATTGGCAAATGTGTTAGTTATAACATATGGGATTGGATATACATTTGGAGATTGAAATGGTGATTGACAATGGGAAGATGGATGTAGGCCCACCTTGACGCCCTGTGAGCGGGCCTGGCTCTGGGCCTCCTCCAGCTGGGTCCTCAGGCTCTGGAGCTCAAATAAGCTCCAGAGCCTGAGGCCCTGAATTTCCTGGGAATTCAGGGCCTCCATAGCTGCCATAGCTGCCACCTGCTCTTGGGCCTCTCTGGCTCTGTCCTGGACCTGCTGGACTAACTTTGCTTCGTTGTCTTCCAGCTCCTTTACCTTCATCTCAGCAGCATGCAGTTTGCCCAGCACATCCTCCATCTCCACCAGGTGCTGCTCCTCAGCACTCTCCACACTGGTCCGCAGAGACTCATCCAGATGCTCCTTCTCTTCTGACACAATCAGCAGCTGTGATTTTAGCTCCTCTGTCTCCTGTGCCAAGACTGCAGCCCCTGCCCTGTGCCTGGCCCCTGCCTCCTCCAGCGCTAACTTGTGGTCCACCTTCAGCCTCTCCAAGGCACTCTTGGTCTCTACTAGCTCTGTCGCCTGGGCACCTTCCCCTTTGCTGAAGGACACCTTCAACCCCTCCATTGCTTGTTGGTGAGAGGCAATGGCAGATTCCAGCTTAGAGCGCCACAACTCTATGATGTCTGCATTTTCCTTCTCACCTTGGCTCAGGCGCATTCGCAACTGTTCGTTGTCACCGGAGAGCCTCCCGGATGAAGCCTGAAGCTGGGCCAGTGCTTCACGGTGGGCTTTCTCTTCAGCCCCCATCCTCTCCTTTAGCTCAGTCAGCTCACCCTGTTGATTGGCTTCCTGAGAGGCCAGCTGAGCTCTTAGTGTGATCACCTCCTCAAGAAGAGGTGAGGCAGTGGAGTCAGCACCCTCAGAGACCTGTTGGGACTCCAGACACAGCCGCAAGTCGGCCACTTCCCTTGTCCGCAGAGAGAGGTCCCTCTCCAGCTCCATGATGCGGGACTTCTCGGACACCGTGGCAACCTATAGGACAGGACAACTCTGGCTCAAAAAGAGTGTGTTCTGTATACACTTGCAAGACAAGGTAACTGCTGAATATCCCTGGCATCGCGCAAGTCTTTGAGGAAGGGTCTGTATTGAGTTTAAATAGGGCCCTATACAAACACGTGGCAGAGAGGTCCATCATAGCAGTAGTATAAGTACATCAAATGACACTCTAATCCCACATTTGTAATATAGGATGCCTGTTCCTAATGTATTGCGCTGCCCTCTAGTGGATATAGTTTGGTGGTACCATATCAGTTCTCACACAGCACACCTCTGGTGTTTTGAACTTCACCCCCCAGGAGCTGCAGTGTCTCCTGGTTTTCATACTTCGAATTAGATCTGGAAACCCAGACGTGTACACTCTCAGTGATTCATTACATCAATTGAAAAAAGAAAACCAGCAGAGACTGTGGCCCTTAAGGATTGCAGTTGAATGCCCTTACCATATTGGTTGTGATACACCTAAGGGAGGAACACATTGGCTAGGAATAGGAGCAGGAGAAAGACTTGCAAGAGATGGGGAACCCCAGATAAGCAGGCTGGGAGGGTCAGGTGTCTGACACACAGGATAACTGGGAACAAGGGGGGGTTGGGGATAGGGAAACTGACTGGCTACTCAGCAGCACCAGCATCAGGGCTTAAAGTGGGGAAAAATGCTGCGCCTGAAACTTTTTCTTGGGAAGGGGGGTCACAGTTTGAGATATTGGGAGAGCGGGTACAGAAGACAGCTTCTTGTCTCAATGTTTAAATGCATTAATACTATTGTATAGTCAATACAAAATATATGTCTCAATGTTAAAATGCATTAATACTGTTTTATACTCAATACAAAATAAACGTAATGCTTTGTACTACTAACATACATACACCTAGACTAGAGACTGTCATCATTCTCTCCTAGTGGGAGATCTTACCTCACAGATGAGGACAGTGGGTGAGTCTTGGTCTGGTTGACCGAGGTCTGGGTTCCCCACAGGGTGGGTCAGGACACACGCCTGAGTCACTGGCAGATCCTCCACGCCGTCCACGGTCAGGACTAGTAATATCAAACATGATTATGTTTATTGGTAGGGTTTCTAGAATGTTCTACAGGCTATATAGGTGGTTCACAACAACACACAAGTGTTGTAATCATTTCTGGGGCCTCATTTATAGAACGTGCTTAGATCAAATGTTGATCTTACCCGTGTCGTACGTAGAAAACCACGTCAACGTAGTGATTTATACAATTTCAACGTGAGTCAATTTGACCGTGGAAACGATCGTAGCTCGACGTCGAGTATTCAACTTGCTTACGCACATTACCTACTGGTTATGCGGAGTTATTACAGGCATGTGAGCCGCACTGCCTAGTGTAATTCATGCAAGTGGCTCGTAATAAAATTAACGATGTTGTTATCAGCCGAGAAAATGAGTTTAATTCAAGATTTAAAGGGAACTGATGTTTATGATTGTATTTCAGTCTTTCTTTATATCCCTCCGGAGCTGTCTCCCCTTCAACATGCCTAGTGCGTTCCCCAACGGACCTTGCCCGGCCACGCGCTCAATTATACTGGATTTACCCGGTGTCTGGGAGTGAGCAGCCATATAAGAATAAGACCATTATATTATTACAGTATAAGCAGCACTCGATAAAAACAGTCAAAATCGCCCCCCCCTTTCCATACTTGTCATTTTATCAATGAACGTGGTATTCAGGGTTCGAGTTATGTGGGAGCCAATGGGAGCTGAGCTCCCATAGAGATGGTCTGAGACTCTCTGAGCTCCCATGAAGGCAGTCAAATCAAAAATCTGTGGGGGTCGCTAATAATACATTACCACAACTATTATTTGATCAAAATGTCAATGTAATGAATATTATTTAATTTATATTATAAATATTGTCAAATAAACACGTTTTCCAAAAGAGCTACGCGCACCATTAATCTCCTGTGAATGACAGTAGGCCTTTGACTGCCTGCACTTCACCACCAAGACACCATGGGGCGCAGTAGAATATTGTGCAACAGCAAAAGGTTGATTAATCAGCTGTGCGGTAAACCGTTGGAACACACAGTGCACAGCTGATTAATCAATTAAACCAATAGAGTGAGACAGGATATGTTCATATACCAGTTGCCTTTCAGGAAGTAGTGAGATCGTGCACCTAGCCTATTATTGAGAAGCAAACATTCATTCATTAGCTATACAGGAGTATATACATACAGTAGCTACCATGCCGCCCAAAAAAAGGCCATTTTTTTACCCTCTCCCGTTCATCCAATCTTGGATAAAGAAAAGACATCGGACGTCAGCATCATGGGTTCCAGGACCGCGACCGCAGCCTACTGAAAACAGACCAAACAGGTCTATCTTGTCTCCGTAAAGGTAAGGTGGCTTTTACTTTTTACTAACCTAGTGTACATGTATTTTTCGCTCCTTCTGTATAGCAAAAATAACACAATTATTGGCCGAGATACATGTGTGACTATCGCTTTTATAGCTGTTGTTTCATGTGGGGCTGTTGATGTGGTGAAATGAGTAGCCTGCAGCTGTAGCGTCAGGATATGTTGGTATTTGAGGAGGAGGATGAGGATGAGGATGATGTTTCGGTACCAGTACCGTTTTTAAAGTATCGATTTGTCACCGGTATCGAATAAAACCCAAACTGTACCC
This sequence comes from Nansenia antarctica, assembly GCF_963989245.1. NCBI lineage: Eukaryota > Metazoa > Chordata > Actinopteri > Argentiniformes > Microstomatidae > Nansenia > Nansenia antarctica. The sequence goes on along the minus strand of NC_137685.1, from coordinate 14,707,249 downwards.
AACCCTAACTATATGTTTACATGCCAACTAATTAGCTAATTCATTTCTGTCATTTAGAGCTGAGGGGAGCAACAGAGAGACGGACAACAGGACAGTAACAGAGAGACAACGGGAGAGGAGAGCAATAGAGACAGAACTGAATGCACTGAACTTTTTTTTAAATTCTTTGCATTATTAACACTGTTGTGTTATTGTGTTATTAAAGTGTTTAAGTGTTTTATGGTAAAGCATTATGAGTGGTGTGTGTGCAGGGTGCTCGTGAGTTGTATATTTTGGGGAGGGGGGAGGCTTGTGTATGGGGGCGGGGGGTCCTCACACAAAGGAGTAGCCTAGGGCCACTGACCACCTTAATCCGCTACTGCCTATAGCTAATTAAAACTTGTAAGTCCCATCGCTGTGTGGGCATGATTCGCGCGTGCATGAGAACATTTCGCACTGTTATTTTGGAGACCCCCACAGAGATCAGCTTATAACTCGAACCCTGGTGGTATTACTGCTATTTCAAGGTGCGAGGGGGCACGGCACGCACACATGCAATGACATTTTTACCAAGTTACTGACACTGAAGTCACTGACGCTGTGGGGATGCTAAAATTGTCCTCTTATGATCAAATCCACCACCTCCCCTGATTTTCTTTTACAACTTGAGTAGAGTATTTAAGCATGTGCCTGGTTAGTTGTCATGATCAAACGTTACAAATGCACCCTTCTCTGCCCTCTCCCGCTTCCAGACGAACGGCTACCCTATATTATATTATATTATAGCACTTGTCTTAATTCAGCCGCTTGTTTTTTTTTTCTTGTTTTTTTTCCTAGCACCAGGGGAGCCCCCCCTCCCAAATTTCGTTGTTTGGTACCTGTACTATATTAATGACAATAAAGACCATTCATTCATTCTGTGGTAACCTAACTAATGAATAATGGGAATGCCATTCATTCATTCATTCATTCATTCATTCATAGAAAACCGACAAGGGTTGCGTTCGTAAAGTCGTTCTGATAGCGCCGGAGCGCACACTGGGTTCAACGTCCATAAAGGGACCGAGTAATTAGATTGGACGAGAGGCATTCCCATGAGTGCTGGTCAGATTTCCAGAGCGTGTTTACGAACGCACCCGAGAGCAGCGAGCTAACGTACCGTAGCTATGGTAACACAGAGGACATGGCTAGCCAGCTAACGTTAAGACGTGGATGTTGTAACGTTAACTAACTACAGATACCTGAGACCAATACCAATTATAACAAATAACTGACATTTGAAAAATAACTGACATTTGAAAAACAACTGATATTTCCGCTGTTTCGCCTTGGTGGGGAGTCTAAAGATAGCCTCTCTCTTAACAACACGACCGCCTGATATGTACATAATCAAATGTGATATGTAATGTAGATATGATTGATAACCTGCAGTGTACATATCTACTTTTCCCTTCTTGTTTTTACTTTTTTTTTTTCTAGCACCAGGGGAGCCCCCCCTCCCAAATTTCGTTGTTTGGTGCTTGTACTATATCAATGACAATAAAGACCATTCATTCATATAATTGAGCCGCTATCACAGGGCGTTAATACAAACCTCACCTGCGTTCATTTTACCTGCGTTGGTATTTATAGAAGGAAGCACGCAACTTTAAACCATCTCAGCCCGTTTTATAAATAATGCTCACGTCCGTTTAGAAAAATGTGCTTACGTGAAAGTCAAAGATGAGATGACGTTCAAGTACTTTTTTATTTATTTTTATTTATAAATGAGGCCCCCTGAACTAATAAATGCACTCTATTATAGTGGGTTGATGTTATGTACTGTAACGTGATTTGTAAAATTCGAGCCATGCTTGCCGTAGCTAAATTACCATCCAACTTTGTCCACTCGGTGGACTAGAAGGAATAATGACATTGACATTTCGTGAGCTTAGAATGATAAGGTTCTATCTCCGTTTAGGGCAGTTCAGAGATAACTGTAACCTACCTTCCTCCTCAGTGATAATAACAGGGGCCTCTTCAGAGCCCCAGGTTTTATAGATGTAGTAACCAGCAGCGGCTGCCAGGCCAGCCACACAGACACATTTGCGTCCTCCCAGCTGGTTTAGAACACAACTCATCTTTTAATTAATCGTCTCTCTCTCTTGTTAGCTATACTTCTTACATCTCCTACTGAAATGAAAGACTGTCTGAAACTGCGTTCCTCTGTTTTTACTATAGAATCATATGACATCACTGAAATGTCACCTTTTATGATGTCACAATGTACAGATCACAAGTAATTAATAACAAGTGTTTGACAGCTCTCTCTCTAAGAGAAACTAAATCCTACATCTGTGGGGGTCGTGTTAGAGTAAATTATTCAATAATGGCAGCCTGTTTCGTTTCAAGATGTATAAGAAAAGATATTTAATATTCTTCTGCAGAAGGAGGAAATTTACAAGCACGTCAGACAGGTCTTGACAGTGAAAGTTCCTCAAAAAGTCCAGCTCATTCATTTCATCTGAGTATTTATACAAACAGGTACCTTCAGGTAAGGGGTCCGCCCTCAGGTGAGGTTTTAGACCAATCATGAGCAATGGGTGTGTTCCTGTACATTTGATGAAGGTGATTATGATGAAGGCTAGGGGGGAAGCGGCCCCCACTTTCTCTCATGGAGACAAAGGGTGGAAGCGGAGCACAATGGCCACAACTGGTTCAGTCTGGTCTTAGAGTACTGGGTCTGGGGCAACACAAAGGTCAGAAACGGCTCTAGATGGTAGGGCAATCAGGTCTTTGTAATCATGTAAATGTATCTATTGTCTTAGCCCATGTCAAGCTTCAAGTAGAGAAACTGGTTCTGTTGTGTGTGACAACAGGAAATCATCTTCTACAGTCTGCTGCAGACATTCAACCCAAGATGATGTTTGATTCTTAAATGTAGCTTATTACATATAATAATTTTCTCTCACATTCCACACTTTTTTAAGATGTAAACTCTTAAAACAAGAACAATTTGAAAAATAAGGGTCAAAACATTTTTGGAGAAAGAATAATACAAATTCATCACAACCCAAAAATCCTAAAATTAACAACCAAGCTTAAAATTAAGCACAGTACATCATACACAAGACAAAAAAATAAAATAAAAATAAATCCAAACGACCGACGCTTTCTTGATTCTTGCATCTTCAATCTCTTCCTAATCGGTCGTTGTCTGTCAGTGTCATTGAGGTTCAGGCAGTCGTCTGTCTCCTTCCATGTTGGACATGGTCTGGGGAGTGGTCTTTAGCACCATCGAAAACATGATGCAGGCATTCACCAGCATCTTCACTAGTACAGGTGTCCACACTTTGGACCCTGGCTGGACTCACAGGTATCTGTTGACAGATCCAACAATCAGAGTAATTCATCCTCGAAGCAAAATCTCTCATGATACTATGTGTCTTTCCTCCTTGAAACGGGCTGTTGAAACTGGAACACTGTCGTCGATGGTCCTTTGGTGGTTCTCTGTCGGGCCTGGCACCCTGGTGGCTGCGTCCTCCTCTGTCGGGCCTGGCACCCTGGTGGCTCTGGTTCCTCCTCTGTCGGCCTGGCACCCTGGTCGTCATCTCCTCGGTGTTCTCTGGTGGGTCTGGTAACCCTGGTCGTCGTTTCCCTCTCTGGTGGCCCTGGTTCATCCCTCAATCATCTGGCTGGATATTGCGTAGCACGCCGTCTCTGGATTCTGGTAAAACGGCTTCCACTCTGAAATATATATCACATTCTTGCCGTGGCAAAAATCAAGTGTATCTGCAATAATACAGGGCCACCACTGGTCTGTCTGAGGAGACAGTTAACAAAATAAAATAAAAACTGCAACAGAATTGTATGTCTAATCAAACCAACATCTTAATATCAAAATAGGAAACGGTAGAACATTTTCGTGTGATTTGAAAATCATAAACAAATGTGTCATGTTTTATGATGTCAAAATATACTTACTGAAAAATCATTCAAAAACAAGAAAAACCAGGGTTAATTGTTAATGAGTTAGTGGGAGTTAGCAATCAAAAATATAGTTTTTTTATGAGCCTCTGATACGACAGGCCACATGGTTCTTTTTTCAATACATCATGGTCTGAACAATGCATGAATACCAAACAGATCTATATAATTTTGGACAGGTTTATGCAAAAAACTCAAAGTGGAGAGTGATCAGTTCTCCCAGAGTTTCACACATAAACCTACCTTCTTGAGAATATAAATAACTCTCAGGGTCTTTCTGCGCAAGAAAGCAGCTCCCCCTGACTTGGGTTAGAAAATATAAAACCTTGCCTAATGCAAAAATTTGTTTTTAAAATAGAAAAACAGAAACTCGAAAACCACTAGGGTCTCTTTTCACAACTCAACAATTTTCCTAAAAGTGTCGGAAAACAAGAACATTCTTAAACCATCAAAGATATACAAAAACTGGAGCTGTACATGGAGAAACAACAATTATAGACTATTTCCTAAAATTGCTGCTGTGGTGTCGGGCAGAATTTGTAGGAATGGTTGCCCCCACAATTATAACATGCAAAACCCTTATCACCCCACTGTCTGAAATTTGACCGTGGCCGTCTATGTTGTTCTCTAGAACGTTTCTCTTGTCTTTCATAAAATCTAATTTGTGCAGCTTGTAGACGCACCTGATTCTGTAGCAATTTCAAAAGTTCTATACTCATTTTAAACTCAAAATCAAGATATTTTCAAAGGAAAACAATATAGATACAAATAGCACTATTAGTTAAAATAAAATAAACACACAAGGAATGAGTCTGTGGAGATCATTCATTCATTCATTCATTCATTCATTAGACTCTGGGCTCCAGGGGAGGGGTGGCTGGTAGGTAGCAATCTTGTAAGATCAGCACTGCCTTTTAAAAGTATTAACACTGATTAACTAATTAAAACTGGAGTTCAGAACTTTGATTAGCTCAATGAAACTCTATATTCATACATGGAAAATTCAGAACACCTGGTTGGCTCAATGAATTTTATGGATAAGTACCACCTCCCCACTTTTACACAGAACTAACCTCTGTGTAATAAAAACCCAATCCTAGATCAACCTAGGATTATTTTTAGACCTGTGTTAACCAATATGTTGGATCTTAGTTAACCAAGATATCAATATGTTGGACCTCTAGTTAACCAACTTGGACCTTTGTTGACCAAGATATCAATATGTTGGACCTCTAGTTAACCAACTTGGACCTCTGTTAACCAAGATATCAATATGTTGGACCTCTAGTTAACCAACTTGGACCTCTGTTAACCAAGATATCAGCTGATTTGGATCTTTTGTTAACCAAAAAACAGCAAAGTCTTATCACAATCAAATGGCACTAGTTAACCACTGTTCACGATCGTTTAGACGCCATGGACCTGTTGTTAACCATGATCAGAAAGATACACGTATATATATATCATATACACAAAAAGAGTAGTCTTATGATTTTGCCAGGCGCAATTATAGCCACGATAACATGTAAATCGTCTAAAAACGCCACAAGTCATGCATCACAAAGTGCCCCCGGAAACAAAGACCTCTCCAAATGGGTATCTTTCTCCGATTAAATACCGTTCCGTATACAAATGAAAATCGACAGGCTTACCCTTGTTCGTGTAGTACGTAGACAGCGTGCTAAGGCCCTGATCATCCGCTCTCAGCCAATCCCTTGCTAGGTGAAACGGGAGAGCTCCGTCTCAAAAACAGCTCGTCAGCTGAAATGGCTGAGAACGGACAGATCAGGATACCTCCGCAGCCGCTCCCCTTGTTTCCTCGTCGCCAACTTGTTAGAGTAAATTATTCAATAATGGCAGCCTGTTTCGTTTCAAGATGTATAAGAAAAGATATTTAATATTCTTCTGCAGAAGGAGGAAATTTACAAGCACGTCAGACAGGTCTTGACAGTGAAAGTTCCTCAAAAAGTCCAGCTCATTCATTTCATCTGAGTATTTATACAAACAGGTACCTTCAGGTAGGGGGTCCGCCCTCAGGTGAGGTTTTAGACCAATCATGAGCAATGGGTGTGTTCCTGTACATTTGATGAAGGTGATTATGATGAAGGCTAGGGGGGAAGCGGCCCCCACTTTCTCTCATGGAGACAAAGGGTGGAAGCGGAGCACAATGGCCACAACTGGTTCAGTCTGGTCTTAGAGTACTGGGTCTGGGGCAACACAAAGGTCAGAAACGGCTCTAGATGGTAGGGCAATCAGGTCTTTGTAATCATGTAAATGTATCTATTGTCTTAGCCCATGTCAAGCTTCAAGTAGAGAAACTGGTTCTGTTGTGTGTGACAACAGGAAATCATCTTCTACAGTCTGCTGCAGACATTCAACCCAAGATGATGTTTGATTCTTAAATGTAGCTTATTACATATAATAATTTTCTCTCACAGTCGCTAATAATACATTACCACAACCATTATTTGATCAAAAATGTAAATGTAATGAGTATTATTTATATTTATTTATATGAGAAATATTCTAAAATAAACACGTTTTCCAAAAGAACTACACGCACCAGCATTAATCTCCTGTGAATTACAGTATGCCTTTGACTGCCTGCACTTTACCACCAAGACACTATGGGGCGCAGTAGATTATTGTGCAACAGGAGAATATGATCGTCGAGAGCTTGCGAATGTGAAAACACGATTATTGAGGAGAAAACATTCCGTAGCTAGGCACGTACGCAAGTTGAAATCATCTCTGTAAGACGTTCAGTTTCTTGATCCGCCATCTGTATGTGCAATATATTATCCTCGTCCATATAAAAAGAAGGACTATCACACTCACATGTTCATATTATTGGTTTATTTACCAAAATCTTCACAGCACCAGCAAACTCCTCAATACTGTGGTATCCATCAACTTGTCTGAAACAACATTCGCGCCAAAACGGATATTTATACATAAACATCACGTGATATATATATATATATATACATAAACGTCACGTGTTACACATGTCACATGTACAGATAACAATATAACCTTCACAATAAATGTGCACAAGGCACTACAACACAAATATGGACACTCATCCTAACACATGAGAACACACATCCCAACACCCCCACTTGTTCTCATCATCTCAAGCCGAAAATGATGATACCCATATTAGTTTCCAAAGAAAAAACTCTTGAATTTTCTGAACTTAAACTTAACTACTGGCTTTGTAAGTGTATCTGCAGCCATGTCTTCTGATGGACAGTAAACAATATCTATTTTTCCTTCACTGAGTGCATCACGAATAAAGTGATATTTTACATCAATGTGTTTGGACCTCTGTCTGTTCACTGGGTTCTTACTTAGTGCGATGGCTCCCTGGTTGTCTTCATAAATCTTTGTACAACACTAATTAAACTTTACCTCCCGATGTCACAGCTTGACAAACTAAACGAAACAGTTGGATAGCGATAATACGATAGCTTTAAATACTGTAGACTCTATTATCCATGCCGTTTAATAGTTGAGTTAGATACATGCTTTCCTGAGTAGTGGTGGCTAGACTGACGTATTCAGCCTCACATGTCGAGAGTGCTACAGTGGGT
>NC_137685.1:14572208-14694708 GCF_963989245.1 Nansenia antarctica | reverse complement strand
GAACCTAGGATGGTAGGGGAAGGTAGGGCAATACCGCTACCTGATTGGTTGGCGAAGCACTCGTGAAGAGCCCCCTCATCGTGAAGAGCCCCCTCACTCGCCAGCCAATGAGGGGGCTTCGCCAACCAATCAGGTAGCGGTATTGCCCTACCTTCCCTGCTTCGCCAACCAATCAGGTAGCGCCGGCAGGCCCGGATTAACCCCCTAGGGTGCCCTTGGGTGACCAGACATGATGTGTGCCCCCCCCCCCCAACACACACACCCTCCTACTTTGCAAGTGAAAGTGTGATATATGGGTTACAAAACCCATAGATTTACAAGAGCATATAACTACAGTACAGGCTCATCACAGTTGGGCCTAATGCCGTAGTATAGCCTTTACACTGATGCTCAAATCTGAATGCAACTCACATCACAATGCAACACGACTTTCTATATATAGGCAAATTATTTCCATCATAAATGGCCTGAGACTACATGCTAAACCATAACAAAGGGGGAAAATGCACATACTGTATACTACAATAAAACAAGCTCAATACCAACCAAGTCCAATAACGACTGTTGCAGGCATATAAGAATAAGAACATATTGTCTGTCAGCATTAATGAAGCGTACTACAAGTATTATGGAAATAAACAGCGCCTCTCTCTTTGCCGCTCTGCTCACCTTCGTGATGCTGTATCAGACGTAGGCTATAGCCCTGTGATGCTGTATCAGACGTAGGCTATAGCCCTGTGATGCTGTATCAGACGTAGGCTATAGCCCTGTGATGCTGTATCAGACGTAGGCTATAGCCCTGTGCATCACACAGCCTGCCCAAATCAGCCACAGCCTCATATTAGCCCCAAATAATCATAAATAAGCCTTACCTTTAGCAGAACTTATTTTTTCTTGATTTTACGCAGGCAAAGTCGTTTACTAAATCCTCAAAGTCCATCTCTTTGACCAACTCGGATTCAATTGCCAGCAGGGAATCTTATTATTATCAGGCCTCTCTTATTGCACTATAGTTCTCTCTCAACGCTTTGGTAGAGTCAGTCCTACAACTCCATCTAGTACTGGACAGTGGTTTTAGAGTCCTGCTGATGTTCACATCCTTCTTTTTAAATATCCGGCTCCATCGGTGAGGGGATGCTGCACAAAACGCATACAATGACTGAAGTAGGTCAAAGAAATCACTCGCATCCTTACAGCTATTAATGCTGTTTACACCGACAACATGAAGGGAATGTCCAGCACAGGGCACGTAATGAATCAGGGGGTTTGCTTTTTTAAGATGCGCCTGGAGGCCGTTATATTTACCCGACATGTCTAACCCCAGGTCATGACATGAACCATTCTTACTCCACATTCAGGTCATGACATGAACCATTCTTACTCCACATTCAGGTCATGACATGAACCATTCTTACTCCACATTCAGGTCATGACATGAACCATTCTTACTCCACATTCAGGTCATGACATGAACCATTCTTACTCCACATTCAGGTCATGACATGAACCATTCTTACTACACATTCAGGTCATGACATGAACCATTCTTACTCCACATTCAGGTCATGACATGAACCATTCTTACTCCACATTCAGGTCATGACATGAACCATTCTTACTACACATTCAGGTCATGACATGAACCATTCTTACTCCACATTCAGCAAGACTTGCTCCAGTGTGGCTGTGAATGGGCTCGCTCGCTCTGCTACACACACACTGTTAACTTCGGTGCTAATTTTAGGCCTAGGTGAAATAAATAAAAAAGTCCAATTTTTAAGTGTGGCCGTATGTCTGGAGTCTTTGCCTTGCTTAGTTTTTCGCTTGGCAGAGCCACTCAGTTGTCGCCTGGACATTTGGATTTCTTCGTTGATAGTTTGGCGGCACTGCGTCATCGCGCACTTGTCTGTGACTGGGGGGGGGGCACTTACACCGAAATCGCAATTATTTATCTTTTTATACATGATAGCCTAAATATAACCGTTAGTTTTGTACCTATGTGGATGACTTCCAGTAAATATAGCCTATATTTTAAAAATGTGCGCAAAATATTTTAAAGGTCTCTTCATTGTCCGAATAATTTGGTGCCCCCCCATTGGCTGGTGCCCCAGGGCGTTCACCCGATGCAATATACGGATAGTCCGGGCTTGATAATTATCTCCTCCTCAGTCAAGTGGTAAGCTATGGCTGTGCTCTCAGTGACGGGGGAGGCTGGTGGAGGTAGGAACCAGAGGACAGGCTCATTGTAACACATGTATTACAATGAACCCGTCGACCTCCAGCAGCCTCCCCTGCACAGTCAGGAAGAAGGGAAAAACCTTGGAAATAATCCTATGAAGAAACCCCTCAGTGGAAACAGAGCCTGAATTAACCTCATCTGTCCTGTAATCAGCCAAGAGATCAGATAAGACTGTCAGAGGACAATCATCTGGCACTGACCATCTTCCTGAGATACAGCTCTGAAAGCTGAGGGTCAGGGGTCGCTAGGATGTAGCCGTGCATTATTGGAAGTGAAGTGAGGCAGTGTAACGAGGGTGTGTCACACAGTTACACGACTACACACAACTACCACAGTTGAGCTGATAGCAGGGGAGGCTGGTGGAGGTAGAAATGGGAGGACAGGCTCATTGTAATGCAGGGAATGGAACAGGGAATAGTATCAAGCACACATGTTTGCGTTCCATTATAATGAGCCCATCCTCCTGTTTGTATCTCCACCAGTCTCCCCTGGTATATAGCAAAAATTAAAATATATATCTCTTAGTAGTGGGAGATGAAGGTAACTAAGGGTTCTGATAGATAGATAGATAGATAGATAGATAGATAGATAGATAGATAGATAGATAGCAGTGGCGGCTGGCCGATAAAGGGCGCTGGGGCGCTGCCCCCACCTTCACTTCCTAGTTCCCCACCTTCACTTCCTAGTTGCGATTTGTAAAAGTTTTTTTTTTAAATAAACATTGTTTATTCACAAAATGCGGCTGATATTCTGTCGGCGCCTATCAGCATTCATTAAAAATCCTCCAATACAATAAACATTTTATCTGTGTGTGTGTAAAATTCACTGTTAAAATACATAGGGGGAGGCGTCGGGGCGCCGGTCAATGCAAGTCTATGGCAGGCCGAATACTTTTCGCTTACACGTGAGCTGTAGCAGCGCTCCAATTGGCTGTCTCCTATTTCTAGGCCGGGGCGCAAAAATGTGCGTCCTGAATATCCGGTTGTTAAGTCTGACGTCAAACGTGACGTTTTGCAATTTCCGGCTTTTACAAAAAAAGAAAACAATGTGGTGGTCTGTAAACTGTGCAGAAATGAAATGGCCTATCACAGGAGTACATCTGCAATGAACGAGCACCTCAAGCGAAAGCATCCTGGAGCTCTTTGTGAAGACAGATACCACCGTAAGTCAGCGTTGTATTTCTGTTCACTTTTCCGGCCGTGTATGAGTGAAAAATGGATAGCTACTAGCTAATGTTACACAAGCAATGTAGCTCACCACAGTTTGTATGTCTTGTCTTCTGGTGTTAGTAACGTTAGCTATGTAGCTGGCTAGCTACGGTAGCCTATTGTCATTGTGGTGCTCGCACCTACTGTACGTTATCTAGCTCGTAGCTCGCATGCTACGTTAGCATCAATTTAGCTAATCATAACATAGCAGCGAGAGTATTAAGGCTGATCTGTGCATGATATTGCTGCATTCTGACATATTTCATGTCGCATCTCCCCCCTTTGATGGTATATGACGCTATAGTCAGTCGCAATGGTCCAAAATTCAAGTGCTTCGTAACACAGATGGGTGAATTTCATGAATGAAAGTGAAAGTTCTGTCACAAAATGCCGTTACGTATCCTCACACATGTTTAAGTGGGTATTGCGTGGGTAAAGTGAAATTACGTCTTTGTTTTGAGCGCCAGTGCGCGTTTTATGCGCGTGCACGCGGGAAAAAAATCGTGCACGCGGGGGGAAAAAATCGCGCGAAAGAGGACCCCCCCGCCACTGATGTGAAAAATCCTGGAGGAAACACTGCTGTGCCCCACCAAAAATGTTTAGCACCAGCCGCCACTGATAGATAGATAGATTGATAGATAGATCGATCCTTTATTGATCCCTGAGAGAAATTCACGAGTTTCAGAAGCTCTGACCACAAAAACAACAACAAAATAAAGTGACAATTGAATAATAATCCAAATAAAATATATAAAAATACAAAATAAAGACCAATAGACATGTGGGACCTTATCTACAGTAGAGAACTTGTTTACCTTCATCAGTTGGTTCTTGTTGTAGTTGTGGAAGTCGTACTTCCTCTGGCAGTCTTCCTTCAGCAGCAGGTTGTACAGAGCGATCCACACATGGCCGTCCAGCTTCGTCATCTTCACACGGTCCTCCGGTGGAATCTTCTGCCATTTGCCACCTGCCGTGTACTTCTCCACCTCGCCTGTAGGGGGAGACAGAGTACGGCTATAATGATATGTAGGGTAAGGGCCATGCAAGCTTAATTCATTGTTTAATGGAAATGAAAAAAACGGTATCAAAGTGTATCAGTTGTTTCTGTAGTGGCTATAAAGATCATGTTTATCAACTTCATGTTATCAAACCAAAAATTGTCTTTTGATCTATTTTCCAGATTGATGTTCAGTGATGTGTGTGTGTGTGTGTGTGTGTGTGTGTGTGTGTGCGTGTGTGTGCGTGTGTCTGAGCGTGTGCATGCACTTAGACTATCCACAGATTTAAGTACGTTAACATGTGACCATGTGCATGCATTTGTGTGTGTGTGCGTGTGACAAACCTGCAGTGTAGCGACTCCAGGGGCAGTTCTCTACCAGCTGCACCAGGACACAGGGCAGGTTATGAGTGCACAGCATCCTACTGATCACACTTATACTGTAAAACAACAAGGGCAACCATTTTCATCAGCAACATTACTATTATCACAAGAATCTATATATCTAAAGATTTATTTATTTTTTATGTAACCTTTATTTTGGCAGGGAGTCCCACTGAGATCAAGGTCTCTTTTACAAGGGGGCATACCGGTACATACAATTTAAACAAGAAAAAGGACCACATTGTTCAATGAATGTGCTGTCAAGCGGTGGGTGAAATCTGGTGAGACCATTAAGTCTGTTCACCAGATCAGTATCACCAATCACTTTTGTTTGTTAATATTTGTATTAATACTCCCAAAAAGATAGTTTTGATTAATCTACTGAACATCTACATGAACTACATAGTTGAGTTTTCTACAACAGCATGTTTGGATACTGGATTCTGATTGGCTAGCAACAGTGGTAAATATCCCAACAACCTTCAGTTCAGACTGCATTTCCAATATCAATGCGCCTCCCAATCTGATTAAGTACACCTGTGCTGACCTACAATGCAATCGTTGATCTTAGTGCTTCAAGTCCCACGATGTAACACATTATCTAAGTCACATTCTCGAAGTCACATTATCTAAGTCACATTATCTAAGTCCCTAACGGACCCGTCCCAGTGAATCCCATACCTGTCAGTATGGTCTGTGATGTAGCGCAGGACAGACAGAGCCTTGAGGGAGATGTCAAACTCCAGTGTAGTATTCTGCCCCTGCAACTCCTGCATCAGACACACACAGCACAGTAGAGCTCTTACAACCAAAGGACCACCTCCTCTATCCGGGGTTAAACAACGCTCTACTTGCCTGGAATCCAGACGGCAGATTTTTCAGTGTTGTATTCATGTTTTTATGTTGCGTTTCCCTCAGATGTTTTCTTAAGCAGGGTACATTTACATTTGACATTCTTACCATTTAGCAGACGCTTTTATCCAAAAGTGACTTATAGTTAGATAGATTACAGGGACAGTCTCCCTGGTGTAACTTAGGGCTAAGTGCCTTACTCAAGGGCACACTAGTGGTGGTGTTCCCAGGTTGGGATTTGAAATCAAGACCTTCTGATTACCAGTCCAACGTGGAGGGGGTGGGGTTAGGGTTAATAGTAGGAGAAACGCTGGTGTTGTGTACTATTTAAATATTTTCACGTGATTATTGTTATATCTGTATAATAATAATATATGATTATATCACGTGTGATTTGCTCCTCTGGGATGAATACAGTTCTGTTCAACTGAATTGAAGTCAACACTGCTACACTCTTCACCTGTATGGAGGAGAGGTCTGCACTCGGTGTTCCATTAAGTCTGTCCTGCTTGGGGGTGTCGTCCTTGGAGGCTCGGCCAACCAGCAGGGTTAGTTTGCGGTGACAGTAATCAACCAGGTCCAGGACCGAGTCACCAGCTGCCTCACAGGAATCCTGTAACCATGGCAGCACACACAAACTGTATTCAGAGCATCCTATGATACACACGTGTGTTTGATACCATTCCTCAATCCGTCCCATGCATTAGAATGAGCCCATCCTCCAATTTCTACCTCCACCGGCCAACCCTGCACCTCACTGATGGTTCGATTGTAATTTACACAGTTAAAGTACACATAAAATATACATAGAGCTTCACAATGATCCTGAGATGTTTAAAAAAAAACAAGCAAACTGCAAACATTGCTAGTGTTGTGCTGAGGCGTATGTAAACTACTGCTCACCTTATGATACATAACTGTTTCCAGAAGGTTTATGATTGAAACCTCGTGGCGAATCTGAATGTCAGACAATAGAGCAGAAGAAACAATGGAATGAACTGTCAGTATAACAACGACATCAGCATGTGAATACAGAATGTCAGTGGAGGTAGGAGGTGGTGCATTCCTTGCATTACACTGAGCCCCGTCCTCCGATTTCTACCTCCACCAGCCTCCACTGTAATATGATCACAGCGGAGGTCAGACACGGTTTCTCCTCTCACCACCATATACAGAGGAAACGTGCTCTTCGGATCGAAGTCCCGAAGCTGACAAAGAATAGGAAACACTTTTTGTTTCCAAACCTCCACCAGAATCATCTCATGGACCAAGGTGGGGATCTGGGGAAGAGGGAAAAGGAGAATGAATGTTGTCAATGGAACCAGCCAGGGCAATGAGTGGTCTTATAATCGATCCTTCCTTCCTTTCTAGACTGAATGAAATCACTGATCTGATATGACTCGATGGGTGAAGGCAATGCATGCTGCGCAAAGCGTGTTTAAACCAAACCCAATCCAAGCTAATTGAGTATGTTACTTCAAGGGGGAGGAAGGAAGGACGCATCGTTAGAGTATTCGAACGGGCCCCATCATTGGAAGCACACTACTAGTGTTATTATCATTATTATACTTGAATTATTCCAATTGGAACAAGATCGCCTGACTGTCTTAAGACATTGATATTCAGTGTCTTAAGACACCTCAAGATGTTCTGTGTCTTCAAGATACAGAAAATATGGCTCTTATGCTCCATGTCTTAAGTGAGTGCATGTGTGCATGTCTTCAGGTTAGGTCTTAAGACATCTTGACAGACAAAGGGCCAGTTTCACAGACAAGGCTTAAGCCTAATCCTGGACTAAAAAGCATCTTCAATGGAGATTTTACATTGAAAGTGTGATTTAGTCCAGGACTAGGCTTAAGCCTTGTCTGTGAAACCGGCCCAAAATGTCTTATTTTGGTTAATTAAGCTCACCTTCCCGTGCGACACCAGGAGCTCCTTGATGAACTCGTCCTGCGTGAATGAAGCGACTATCGCCTGCATGTAGAGTTTTTCTATATACTCGTGTTGTCTGAACCACCTGGCGATCAAGAAACACGACGGAATTAGCTACAAACAGAACATCATATTGCTGACAAATCGTGAGGTTCTATCTCCATTTTTGTCAAAATTGATTTTTTCACATAATCTGATCCATTAGGTGTTTATTAATGCCTGTGTGGTGTTATTTTTTAAATGTTGACATTTTTGAGTTAGTAATTAATAAAATACAAAGGTTCCATCTCACTAAACATAATGGAACGTAAAAACTTTGACGCTCAATATCTCTGAACTACCCTAAACGGAGATAGAACCTTATCATTCTAAACGGAGATAGAACCTTATCATTCTAAACGGAGATAGAACCTTATCATTCTAAACGGAGATAGAACCTTATCATTCTAAACTGAGATATAACCTTCTCATTCTAAACGGAGATAGAACCTTATCATTCTAAACGGAGATAGAACCTTATCATTCTAAACGGAGATAGAACCTTATCATTCTAAACTCACGAAATTCAAAATGTAAAGTTCAGTTAGACTAGAGGCGTGTGTGTCCCTGCGATGCTGAGCAGCTTTCACACCTGGGAGAGCCCATCTCCTTCAGAGAGAAGAACGTTTGCAGACTTCGGACGAATCCTTCTGCCTCTCCAGGCGAAAGTAACAAAGTAACTGACTCCATATCTCAGACTTGTTAAATAACAAAGCGATGTAAAACAACGTGTGACGTTTAGAAATAAAAGGAGCGAGTTACGATAACTGCCAAGGAAGGTGTTCACTTCTTCATCAGAGCAACACATCCGGGTACTTTGCTCTCCCGTAATGTCCACGCCCCTTTTTGGGTGATAGAAGTGTAGTTTGACTGGCGGTCAATGGACATTTCTGGTCTTCCCTACTTTAATCCGATAAAATAAGAAAATGTTGCTTATTTTCTCTTGATTATGAATCAAAGAACAGATATCGAGTTTAAGACAATTTAATCAGTTACAGGCAGATTTATACATTACGTCTGTTCCCCTTGGACCTGGGCTGGAAAGAGAACGCTCTCTCTCTCTCTCTCCCCGTTCCGTTCCAGAGGGGAGGGGCCAGCGTGTATGTGTGTCTTTGCCCAACCCCCAAAGGTCCCTGTTGGTCATCTGGTTGCCATAGAACCCTCATTGTTAGAGGGCATCATGTCCTTGCATGCCCTGGTATGTGTGTGTGTTTAAAATATACTACATATTCATACATAGATCATACATACTACAGAAATATACGACACATCCCCCCTCGGACCACCCAGAGGGTGTTCCGAAACTAAACTACCATAAAACAAAAACAAAAACACAAAACCTCACAAAACATCCCCAAATTTTTTTTTTTTCAAATAAAATTAAAAATTAAAAAATAAACAACAACAGACAGAAAAACTACACCAACACACAACACAAGAAGCACAATAACACAGACCAACCCAGGACCAGTATTAGGAACCAAAGATATCATAAACAAAAAATAGAAAACAACCAATAATAAAAAGAATTTTGAAAATAACAATCACAATTAAACTAAACACAGTTCATCATGCACAAATCAATACAGAAACTTCCAACGACCGATGTTTTCTTTGTCCTTGAAGCGTCAGGGTCAGAGGTTACTAGCACTTGTACCCAGTTGGAGAACAGCCTTTACCGCTGTCTCAGATTGATAACACTTTCATAGTCAGGAGCTTTCCATTTTCGTTGCGCTAGGAACAGAACCTCTCTCCTAGCTTTGTATAACCACCACATCACTTCTCAACTGACCTCAATCACACGATATAGAAACAAACAAACAATACACAAATAATGACATTCAGTTATCATAACACATAATTCTCCAACAGTAAGCATAGGACAAAGGGAATGCATTAATGCATAGATCTTCACCTCAGGTGAGGACTAGTCTTCTGAAAAGTTCATTAACGTGGACTGAGTGACTGATTTTCCAAAAACAGTCAATGAGGCCCTGCCTCCTAAGAAAGTCAAAAATCATGTCTGCTATAATAGGTGCTCCTATCTTAGCAAAATAAGTTTCCCATGCCCCTAAGACCGTTTCCAGCCATGCTATCATCTGCTGTCCATTCCCGTCGTTCCCTTTGATCTGCTGCTTCACTACCCTATTCATAGTCTTTAATCTTTTCCTAACTGGTCGTCGTCCGTCAGTGTCATTGAGGTTCAGGCAGCCGCCTGGTCCCCTCCCACGCTGATCAAGGTCTGGGGAGTCGCCCTCAGCATCATCTGAAGCATGGTGCAGGCACTCGCCAGCATCCCCAGTAGCACAGGTGTCCAGGCTTTGGACACCCCCAGGCTGGACCTCCAGACTGTCAACACTCTCTGCTTCGTTGGTTTCTGGTTCATTGGCATCTGGACAGCTTTCCGCTGTCCCCTCGGTTTCAGGCACTGCCGGTAATGTCACTGGCTGTAACACTGGCATTGCCACTGGCTCTGGCAACACCACAGCATCTCCTCGTAGCTCCTCCTTCTCAGGTTCTCTGGGGACCTCGGCACCTGTTGGCACAACATCCTGCCTACTCTGTACATCCACCCCCCTGTCCACCACCCGTGGCCCTATTGGGGTAGGGATATGCCCAGACACCACTGGTGTACCCACTCTGATGTTGTTTCTCCAACAGACCCCACATTGACCTAAAGCATGGTCAATCTGTTCCATCAAATATGGACTCCAAAACCCATATTTCTTGGTGATCTTGCGTCTTACCTCCCCCCTAGCCACATGTGCTAATCCATGAGCTTCCTGTATTAACATGCCTAATAAATCTGAGGGTGCTACAACCAACCCCTCATGATTCCTCCATAGACCTGTGTCATCCTGACTTGCCCCCCTTGCTAGCCAAACGTTCTTGTCTAACGTAGTTACTCTACTCTGTAACATCAATAAATCCTCAAGTGTGACCATGCCCTGTAATTGCTTTTCATGTGTGACCAGAAGACCTTTACCTGCCTTGTCTGCTCCTGTAATGGCTTTGGCTGCATCTTCTGCAGCCCTGTTACCTTGTGTGACATGTGATGAGTCAGACCTGTGTGTGGCACACTTCACTATGGCTAATTCCTTTGGCTTCATCATGGCTTGTAACAGCTTCATGATCTGTGCGTGATGCTGTATAGGCGTACCATCAGTTCTCTTAAAACCCCGCCCCCTCCATACAGCTCCATTAAAATGACAAACATTATGTGCATAGGCAGAGTCGGTGTACACTGTCACTCTCCGTCCGGTTCCCAAGTTGCATGCTTCTGTGAGGGCAATCAATTCAGCCAACTGAGCCGAGCAAGGCTGAGGAACTGCCTCAGCCTGTTCTACAATAAACTTTGAATTCTGTGCTTTAACTAAGGAATACCCAGCGCACAAAGTTTCTCCTACCCCGTAACAAGACCCATCAACCCAATATTCTATATCAGCTCCCTTTAAAGGCAAAGCTTGTAGGTCTGTTCTATGCTTAATCACTCTGGCTGTCGATGGAATCTGAACACCGGATGGCACCGTCACCTGACAGCCGTCAGGTGTGCATTTTACTGTACAGTTCAATTGGCATAGAGCATCTCTCCCTAGCAGCCCTGTTGGCGTGTGTTCTGACACAAGTGTTGACAGAGTTGCTCTCTGTCCCTTGTACTCTAAGTCTACAAGCTCAGTTGTAGGAATCAGCTGTTTAATTCCCTCAAATCCGATTGTCTTCACATATTCTCTAGACATAGGGAGGTGCGTGGCGCCTTCAGGCTTCTGTGTCACCACCAGCTGGCACCTCCCACTCGGATCTTCCGGGCACCCCTATAGGCCAGCTGCTGGGCCTCCGTAAGGGTTCATCACTCCTGGAGCAGGTGTAGTAGGGGGCCAATATCCTCCTCCTTGGCTCCCCCCTGCGCCCCCCTGGGGCCTGTTGCAGCAGGCACAGGCTAGATGTCCATTCTGGTCGCATTGGCATGGTTCTAGCATCTCCTTCCCTGCTGCTGTCCATCCCCCTGGTGGTGGTCCTTGGCCAGGCTGTGTGTACATTTGGTATGGAACCGCTTGCACCCCTGGTGGCCCTTGTGGGTATGGATACCCCCCTTGTGGCCCCTGTGGGTAGGACTGGTAAGTAGCAGGATACCCCCCTTGTGGCCCCTGTGAGTAGGACTGGTAAGTAGCAGTCTGCACTCCAGGTGGCTGTTGCTGTGGGGCTAAAGCCTGCACTCCCTCTATGTTCCTCTCGCTTTCAGTCAATTGCAAATGAGTCAATATTCTGAGGGATTCTTCGTCTCGTGCCTTCTGTATCTGAATGTTCTTTCGATATAACTCAACTTGATGAGCTACGTGGTCTATATAAACAGCTTTGTTCATGTGTCGTAGCCCCACCACTTCTGCTAGCTTATCCTTAACTGGGGTAGGAAGCCCTTCTTGTATTTTTTCCCTGATTATGGATTTTTCTAAGGGGTTATCTTCAGCGTCTTTCCCTGTCACACTTCTCCATTGAGAGTGCACACGGGCAACATAACCCCTGGGATTCTCATCCCCCCCCAGTGGCTTCACAATGATATTGTCTGGGTGAATGTGAGTAGGGTAGGTCTCTCTGATTGCTTTCCACAGCCTGCCTCTGTTTGCTGCGAAGAGCTCTGGATCATAAACTGATGTATTGATATATCTATGAAGTCCTGCCTTCATCAATATTTCCTGCATTGTATCCAATCCTGCAATAAAAGCTAAGAGTCTTTTCAGGTCTCCCATCGCGGCCTGCGTTCCTGTCAGTATCACGTCGACCTCTCGCGTCCACGAATGTCCTCCCTCTTGAAGAACGGGGAGTTTCTCGATCACTTCAGACAGATCTGTATGATGCCACGGATGATATTCCATCTTGTTACCCCGAATCAGCACTGGACAGTTCTTTAATGTATTTGATGACATTCGGTGACAATCTCCCTCTTTCTCCGGGCGTCTTCTCCCACCTTTCCTTTCGGCTGTGGCTATCATCTTCCTGACCTGCGCGTTGTAGCCTCCATCTGCATTGTCGTCATCACTTGAGTCTTCACTGCCATCTTCGCTGTCATCTTCCTCGTCACTCCTGTCGTCCCCTTTTCCCCTTGGCTCCTTCTTCTTCTTCTGAGAATGATCCTCCAGTGCCTTAGCATATGGAGGGGGACTGGAGGCAGGACACAGGTCTGGGGATGAAATGTTCAGTTTCTGTTCCAGTGTTCTGGCCAATTCTTTTTTCTTTTCCGGTTCCATCTGAGCTATTTTCTGTCCCTCTACCTTAAATAGATCTAAAATAGCTAACTCTAACTTGCGTTTCTCTGATCTAATCTTTCCTCTTTGATGTGCTTTGTGCCCATTGATAAGTATCTCCAATGTTGCAATTAATTGTAAATTAAGGCTGCCCTCTTTCGGCCACGGCTGTTCAATGTATGCCCAACGGCTATTCCATTTCGTAGACATTTTGCTAATTTCCCTAACAAGAGGATTCATTTTTTCCACTACAGCCATAGGGGATAACGTAGCCAACATTCCACGATGTTCACTAATATCTTTTAACAGCTTCGTGGAATTCGACCCCATTCTACTTTGCTCAATATGCTGACAATATTCTATATTAGATAAGGTGTACGCTTCTTACAACCCACCTTATTTTGTCTTGTTTGCTAAACAAATGCTAGTCCAATATAACTGTATTAACCGCCCACACAAAACCACTACAACCCAGAACAACAGATTTGCCTCTTGTGTATGTCAGTGCAGTATTAACTTAAATCTAATCACTTTGTAAGTACTTTATACTTAAATGTGTTTCCTAATTGTTTATGAATATGTGTCACTTGATTACTCATTCAATACTAATTACAGTTCTGGTCAACACAATTATTAAATCACAAAGGCTGGTCACACCTAAGTATTCACTGATCCACAAAAACCCTTTTACTGCTCAACTATCAAATATGTACTATTCTGCTATTCCTTAATCAAACACTGTGGAAATGACCTAACTAAAATAAAAGATGTAAATTACAAATATTAATTATAACCTGTAAAGAAATCGACTTGTTATTTGGAAAAGAATGAATGATTAATTATTAATTACAATCTGTAAAGAAATCGACTATTATCGACACAAAGAAATGGTTATTATTAGATTATCACAAAACAATTGATCAAAGTTCTGTGAAACAGAAAATGAAATGATCTGAATAATTAATTCAATCAATTAGTAATTAATTAAATTAATTAAAGTAATATCTAACAATCATCTACAAACATCATCAATGAAGGAGGGTTGTATTTCATCAATTTACAGAGAGCCAATGTTTTAAAAATGTCTTGTAACTTTTTTGTCCAGCAGGCGGCGCCAAGCAACCGACTTGCGTATCGATTGCACATGCGCCAGCTCCTCCGTATAAAATGGAGTAGGGGAAGGAGGGGCTAGTCTTTGTCCTTCTGCTCTGTGGGGAAACCGCTCCTGTGAAGAGATTAGTCTCACAACATCCACGACACAACAACTTCACGATTATCTTTCAATCCAGTTAGACTATTATTTATCTCATTCAAATATTCTACAATGCAGTCTCTTCACAGAGATATCTAGGCTTCTTTGTGTCCGCGTGTCTGCGCGCGTGCCCGAGCGTGCGTGCTATCGCTCCGTTTACACAGGACAACACAAATGGCGTCTACGCTCCGCCGACAGTACACTGCAAATGGCCGCCCACACAATGGCGTCCCTTCAAACAGACAAAGAGCCTCACATGTTCTCCACTGCTACAACACAAAACAGACTACCCAGTCCACCCACACTCCAACACATAAACACAACCTCACCGAATTTTACACAGACACACACTCACGATATTCCGTAATACCGCTATTAGTTACACAACTAATATCTTAACATAAAAAAGCGAATTACCAAATTCAGCCCTATATCACCAATATACCAATCTAATCGTATATTTACAAAAACGGACTTCAAAATCCGGCTCTCACCAACCCCAGCTTAAAGACTATGAAAGATGTGTTTCAAGTTACTTTACTTTAAACCTTAAAGTTGAAGGTTGTTTTAGTCTCAAAGAAAATGTTTGAAAACCCAGCTGTTGCACACGCGCCCCTAGCGGTTTAAACAGAAAATAGCGCTATTTTAATTCTTACCGTCTTTAGAGCTGTGGCTTCAGCTTAAGTTTTCAAACGTAGATTTCCTTTTTTGGACTCCGTGCTAGGCTCGCCATGTGTTGCTTATTTTCTCTTGATTATGAATCAAAGAACAGATATCGAGTTTAAGACAATTTAATCAGTTACAGGCAGATTTATACATTACGTCTGTTCCCCTTGGACCTGGGCTGGAAAGAGAACGCTCTCTCTCTCTCTCTCCCCGTTCCGTTCCAGAGGGGAGGGGCCAGCGTGTATGTGTGTCTTTGCCCAACCCCCAAAGGTCCCTGTTGGTCATCTGGTTGCCATAGAACCCTCATTGTTAGAGGGCATCATGTCCTTGCATGCCCTGGTATGTGTGTGTGTTTAAAATATACTACATATTCATACATAGATCATACATACTACAGAAATATACGACAAAAACCGTAGTGCTTTTTAGATATTAGGAGCCCAAATCCGATGGCCAGTTAGGCAAACTATTATATAGTGTCATTGCCGATCAATGCTCGACGTCGTTATATAGAGAAAATGAATGAAATAGGGGTTGATTCATCAGAGTAGTCATACGTCATCTCCCTGTCATCAGGGATTTGTAGTTCTTCAGTTGATACTGCATAGCGCCTAAATAGGTTAAAAGGGGTACCAGAGTGCAGACCAATCCCCCCCAAGCTCCCCATGTCCTTAAGTGATTACTTAAATGCTGTGTTTACATTCCCATATCAGAGCCCAGAAAGAGCTTAGCTATTACACGGCAAATCAAATGAAGAACTACAAATCCCTGATGACAGGGAGATGACGTATGACTACTCTGATGAATCAACCCCTATTTCATTAATCTTCTCTCTTTGTCTCCTACTGTTCTTCTGCACTGACAATATAGACCTGAGCAGATGAAGCCATCAGCCGAAAGTCGTCCTCCCTCTTGTCTTCTTCTGTCCTGTGTGTCCAGGTCAGTATCGTGTGCTTAGAATGATACGGTTCTATCTCCGTTTAGGGTCGTTCAGAGATATTGAGCGTCAAAGTTTTTACATTCCATTATGTTTTGTGAGATGGAACCTTTGTATTTAGGATATGTAGATAGAGAGAGGAGGATGCCACTGCTTTAGATCATTGGGACACACCTGGACTGGCTGTTGATACACAGGATATATTGAGGTCCATGAGCTATAAATAACAAATAAATGGCCCAAAAGGACATTCTGAAAGTAAGTGAAATGTGTTCAAAAACAATGAAAACTAACTTGCCCTCATAGCTGGTATTGCACTTTTTGGCTGAAATAACCTAAATTAAATCTCTGACACAGTTTTTCCCATTCCTCCATGCAGAATTATTCCAGATGTGTTTGAGGGGTGTCTTGTCTTGCATGCACAGCCCGTTTCAAATCACCCAACAGCATCTCAATAGGATTCAGATCCGGGCTTTCACTTCAGCCGTTCCAGAACTCTCCATTTCTTCCTTTTGAGCCGTTCGTTGGTGGATTTACTGGCATGTTTTGGGTCATTGTCATGTTGCATGGTCCACATCTGCTTTAGCTTCAGTTTTGCATGGTCTCACATTTTCCTCAAGCACCCTATGATACAATATAGAATTCATAGTGGATTCTATGATGGTGAGCAATGACTTCCACAACAGCATGTTTGGATACTGGATTCTGATTGGCTAGCAACAGTGGTAAATACCCCCAACTCCCTTCAGTTCAGCTCCGACCGCATTTCCAGTATCAATGCGCCTCCCAATCAATCTGATTAAGAACACCTGTGCTGACTCCGCCCACTGTTTAGCCAATAGCAGTCTACCAATCTGGAGTGTCGTTCCAAGGCACCAATCACGAACAAGTTGGCTCAAAGGCCAGTGAATTGTGGCCAAGCCTACAATGCAATCGTTAATGTTGTTTATGGGACTATATTCTGTGGCGGAAGGATATATATATATATATATATATATACACGGGTGTCAAACGAAAGAAGTGAGAAAACGTGCTGGTATAGAGATGGTAAGTAAGCACGCAGATCAGAAAGAGAAGATGGAAGTACATCGGCCACGTGTTGAGGAAAAGCCCGGATGACCATCAACGCATATAATATAATATAGTGTAGCAACCCTGTTACTGTGTTGTGTGCGAATGCACCCCTGTGATTGGTGGAGGTGGGCGCATGCGTGTTGTTGTTGTGTTGAGACCGTGGAGAGAGGAAGAACTCCGGTGAATTGAGAAAGTTGGTATGCGAGTTAAACAATTAAACAATCAGTTACAAGAGAGAAGCTATCTGTTGTTATTCCACCACTGTCCAAGTTGGGACGTTACATTGGTGTCAGAAGTGGGATATCATTTTAACAGTGGGGCCCCCAGGGAAGCTCAGTGTGTCCTTCCCCAGGTCCAGCACACAGCAAGCAAACCGTAGGAAGTCCTGACCCAGTATACAGGGGTCCTGCACATCTGCCACCCATACACTAAATGTCACTGACAGACCTCCCACATTTATAGCCACCCTCCCTCTCCCCCGCATAGGGGCTAGTTCACCTGTTACTGTTCGCAGCTGCACAGCAGTTGGCTCCAATTGTGTCCCCACTGGAACGACGTCGGGCCTCATCAGTGTTGCAGTGGAGCCGGTGTCCACAAGGGCCGTACAGGGAGTCCCAGCCAGGGTGACGTGGACATGACAAAAATCCCCAGCATGAGTCCACCCTACCACCCTTGCGGACTCCGCGGTGTCATTCGCTTCTGGGGGGAGTGGAGCCCCACTCCCCCGTCTGTGCTGCTGGGCTCCTGTCAGAGGTGGGGCAGCATGGGATGCGGCGCCAGGGGTCTGTATCGTCCCATCTATACAGGCCCCGGGGCGTTTCCCTGGTCGCCAGCGAGCTTGGGGCACCGCCTGCGGATATGGCCAGCTTGGCCACACTCCCAACACACAAAAGGGCCCTGGCGAGGCCGCATGTCACCCCAGTCATTTCGATTGCGCGGGCGTGTGTCACTGCGTGATGATTGCAGCGACACAGCCCGGATCAGTTCTGTCAGCTCGGTCGCCCACGCAGGCCTCTCTTGGGTTAGGCTGTTATCAACTGCGGTTCTCACAACAGGGCTGCTGACCGCCAGACTGCTCTCTGCTGTCCCAGCTCCCACGATCTCTCTTTCCAACGCCAGCTCGAGTGCCTCTTGTAGCGTGCGGGGGTGTGCCAGTTGGGTCTGGATGCGCAGCTCCCTTGGATTTATAGCCTGGATAAACTGGTCTCTGGCGAGCTCACTCTGCACCCCGGGGGGCATGTGGGCATAGGCTCTCCTTGACAGGGTCTCAATGTCATTGGCTAACGCCCGGAGTGGCTCCCCGGGCTGCCTGCGCCTGCTACACAGTTCAGAGCGCAGGACACCAGGCTGTTCACATTGTCCAAACCGCCTCTGCAGAGCGCCAACTAAAGCCCAATAGTCCCCTCTCTCATCTGGGCTAAGTAGTAGCAAGCATGCTAATGCTTCATCTGTGAGGCATAGAGCCAGCTGTAGAGCTTTATTGTCCTCAGACCAGCCCGCCGCCCGCGCTAATAGTTCAAATTGGGCACGGAAAGCCTCCCAGTCTGCCTTACCAGAGTATTTTGGTGTTTTAACAGGGACATGATTCCCGCGGGGGCCGCCATCTTTGTGTACATAGTCTCTGCTGTGCGTCGCTGCGCTGGAGGACGAGCCCAGTCCTGCATCGGCAGCTAATCTCCTGACTGTGTCCCTCAAGTGAGCCTTGTGTGCTGAAGCACTCCCACCTTCCTCCGCCAGCCTCGAAGCATAATCATCTCCCTCCTTCTCTCCATACTTCTCCTCCTTCACTTTCGGACGCGTCCCGGTCCCGTCCCGCTGCATGGCCATTATGTCCGCGGCTGTAGCCGCTAGCTAGCTAACTGAACACTGACCAACGAAGGGTGACGAACGGTCGTTTTTTCTTTCTTTTTTTTTTACTTCTACTTCTTTTACTTCTATATGGCCATATCCGCTGCGGTGCTGAGTCAGGTGGGGCCGGAGGGGGAGAGAGTTGTGGCGTATTTCAGCAAAACGTTCAACAAGGCAGAGCGCCGCTACTGCGTCACACGTAGAGAGCTTCTGGCCATTGTGATGGCAATAAGCCACTTCCGATATTACCTCTGTGGCCTGCCCTTCACTGTCAGGACCGACCACTCAGCTCTCCAGTGGTTGATGTCCTTCAAGGAACCGGAGGGGCAGATCGCCCGCTGGCTGGAACAGCTGGCGTCCTACGACGTCACAGTGGTGTACAGGGCCGGCGCTCGCCACGCCAATGCCGATGCTCTGTCCCGACGCCCCTGTGCGCCAGCCGGGTGTCGCTACTGCGAGCGCAGAGAGGCACGTGAGAGAGAGCTCCGGGAAGAGGAGGGGATATGTCCCATGCACGAGGGGAGTGAGCCGGTCTGCAGAGAGATGCAGGTTATCGGCTCAGCGGAGTGGAGAGCACAGCAGGAGCAGGATACAGATTTACAACCGGTGCTGCAGTGGGTGGAGTCTGGACAGAAACCACCGTGGCCTGAGGTAGCAGGGAGCTCACCTGCAACTAAGGGACTGTATGCAAAGTTTGAGACCCTGCGTGTGAGTGAGGGGGTGCTGCAAAGAGCCTGGAAAGAGCCAGCTACAGGAGAGAGCAAGTGGCAGGTGGTGGTCCCCCGAGCGCTGAGAGAGGCCGTGTTCCGAACCTCTCATGGAACCACAGGGGCTGGACATTTTGGAGTCTCCAAGACCCTTCGTCGCCTCCGTCAAGGGTTTTACTGGGGGCAGTTCCAAAGGGATGTTGAAGACTTTTGTCGCCGCTGTGACCTCTGTGCTGCGCACAAGGGTCCTCCGGATCAGTCCCACGCGCTGCTCCAGCAGCTGGCGGTGGGCGCTCCCATGGAGAGAGTAGCAGTGGATGTCATGGGCCCCTTTCCCCGCACGGACAAGGGCAATCGTTTTGTCCTGGTGGCCATGGACTATTTTACAAAATGGCCAGAGGCATACGCGTTGCCCAACCAAGAGGCAGAGACTGTGGCCGATGTTCTAGTAGAGGGCATGTTTGCCAGGTTTGGAGCAGCAGAGACCATCCACAGCGATCAAGGGAGGAACTTCGAGTCGCGGGTGTTCGCTGCTATGTGTGAGCGTCTGGGCATGCACAAGACCCGGACCACACCCTTACATCCCCAGAGCGATGGACTCGTGGAAAGGTTCAATAGGACCTTAGCACAGCAGCTCGCCATCCTCACCGCAGAACACCAGCGTGACTGGGACATGCATATTCCCCTCGTCCTCATGGCCTACAGATCTGCTGTGCAGGACTCCACCTCCTGCACACCTGCCCTGCTCATGTTGGGGAGAGAACTACGGACGCCGGCAGAGATGGCTTTTGGCAAATCCCCGGACACTCCGACTGTTCCCCCGGGGCGGGAGTACGCCAGAAGACTCCAAGACAGGATGGAGTCAGCTCACAGCTTTGCTCGCAATCAGCTGGAGAAAGCGGGTATGAGACAGAGGAGGAATTATGACGTGAGGGCCAAAGGAAAGCACTTCCAGGCTGGGGACCTGGTGTGGGTGTATAGTCCACGGAGAAAGAGGGGCCGATGCCCTAAGTTGGACTGTCACTGGGTGGGGCCCTGTAAGGTACTGGAGAGGGTGGGGGAGGTAGTGTACAGGGTCCAGCTACCACCCAGGGGAAGACGGGTGGTACTTCACAGAGACAGGTTAGCCCCATACAGAGGGGACTCTCTTCCCCCTCAGCATCCTGAGCCACCGACACCCTCCCGGAGAGACAGGGACACTAATGACACGCACAGGCCAAGGAGAACGGGCCTTAGAACAGCAGTGGGCAGGAGCCCCAGTACCCCTGAACCCAATTCCCCGGATTCACTGCCTATGTCCCCCATTGATACCACCCTCATTGATACCCCCCATTTCCCCTATTCACCACCCCAAGTCCCTGCCATGCAGCAGGGTAGTCCCACTCAACGGGCGGAGCCGCCTGTGTCACTACCAGGACAACGACCTCCGAGACTGAGACGGGCCCCGGGTCACCTCAGAGACTTTGTTTAGCCCTCGGGGCGAGGGCCTTTGTAAGGGGGGAGCAGTGTAGGTGATTGGTGATTGGTGGAGGGTCAAAAATCAATTTGTGATTGGTGGAGGTGGGCGCATGCGTGTTGTTGTTGTGTTGAGACCGTGGAGAGAGGAAGAACTCCGGTGAATTGAGAAAGTTGGTATGCGAGTTAAACAATTAAACAATCAGTTACAAGAGAGAAGCTATCTGTTGTTATTCCACCACTGTCCAAGTTGGGACGTTACAATATAATATATAATAGCCCTCAGATGGACCCTGAATGATGGACGGAGAACAAGGGGGGGACGCCCCAAAGAAACCTGGAGGAGAACCGTCGAGAGGGAGCGGGACATGCTGGGCCAAAGATCCTGGGGGGTATTCCATCAACGTCGCTAAAGGAAAATCTAGGCTTATTTTGACAAGTCTCGCGAGATCTATCAAGATATGCCTGGATCTTTTTAAGAGTCTCGCGAGAATAGGCCTAGATTTTCCTTTAGTGACGTTGATGGAACACCCCCCCTGGCAGGCGGCGGCCGCTGTGGCGAGGGACAGAGACCGGTGGCGTAAACTCGTTGGAGGCCCTACTCTTCACACCCGAAGAAAAAGGACCTAAGTCAAGTAAGTCATTAAGAAATGATTAATGATTGTAAATAAATGAATTTAATGTTACAACTTACAACTGTGTATTTTTTTATAATGTTACATCTGTGTATTTTTTATATTATGTGGTAGCTTTTGTAGAAAAGCAATTAACCATTCGAGGGCGGGGGGTTGTGGAGACATTTACCACTGGTCACTGGCGGACTCAGAGGGGGGGCAGGGCAGTGGATTGATTTGGATCAATGTATACCTCTTATTAGATTATACATATTCTGGTTGTTATGTTTGCCTTTCGGTGGACAGCAAAAGAGGGAGAGAGGAGGATAGAGAGGGAGAGGAGGAGGAGGAGAGAGAGCAGGATGGAGTCAGCACACCAAAGAGACAGCAAGAACCAGGTGAGAAAGTGGACAGGTAGTCAAGACCACAAGTAGCCTTGAGAACCGATGGTTCTGGTGCAGCACCCTCAGCACCCCCCTTCATTACTTGTAATAGGATGTAATAAACGTTTGACACACATGGCAATAAAAAAACATGAATCTTGAATTAGCAAAACATTTTTGCTATTTAAACATGTCAGCATGTCATCACTGACAGATGACAGGTAGATAATGAAAGGTAGTAAAACAACTGGAAAATGATGTTGCCAGACTTGCAGACTTTTTAACCAGACCCTGTCACATATGTTTGTGTGTGATTGTCAGTGCAAAGAGGGAGAGAGGAGGATGGAGATGACAGAGAGAGAGAGAGAGAGAGAGAGAGAGAGAGAGAGAGAGAGAGAGAGAGAGAGAGAGTGAGAGAGCAAGAGCAGGAAGAACCAGGTGAGAAAGTGGACAGATAGTGAAGTCAAGATTGTTATAGTGTCAAAACAGTAAAACAATTAATAAAAAATAAGTGATGGCTTTGTGGCTCAACAATAAAGTCTATAAATTATCATATTTGTTCTAGTCACATAATTGATATTATAGAGATAACTTGTTCTGTTACACTAATTGTGGGGGGTGAGGAGAAATTAACATTGCACAACGGGGGGGGGGGGGGTGGAGGTGGAGGATCCATGCCACCCTCCCAAGGCAGCAAACCTAGGGGAAACACTGATGACTATATGATAATATGTCATTATTCTCTTAGGTCATCCTTCTTCCTCTGTGTCCCACCATCGTCTGAGAGACACTCATGTATCGTCTCCTGGCTTCAGAGACAGATCACCCCTGAGAGTGATCCCCTGGACAACCAGAGGGAATGAAGTAGGGAGGGAGTTTGTGTTCTACGCTCCTCCTCCACTGATCGTATTATCGGACGACGATGATGATGATGATGATGATGATGATGTGCCAGAACACATACTAGTATTGGACAGTGAGGATGAAGAGGAGCAGAGCCAGGGGAGCAATTCCTCGTGTCCAATTGTGGTGCTGGACAGTGACAGTGACTTTGTTCACTATATTGATGACTTTGAGGAGGAGGAGGAGGAGAACGAGGAAGACAATGACTTTGTTCACTATATTGATGACTTTGAGGAGGAGGAGGAGAACAAGGAAGACAATGACTTTGTTCACTATATTGATGACTTTTGGGGCTTTCCCACTAGAGGGCTGACCCGGGTCAGCCCGGGCTGGCCTGCTTCTTTGGCGCTTTTCCATTTGTCGGCCTGGGTCGGGTCGGGTCGCTTCTTTAGCTACCCATCGTGAGCAGGAACCATAGGGCCGAAGGGTACCTTTTTGCCAGGCTGCGTGTGACGTTGTTCACTATATTGATGACTTTGAGGAGGAGGAGGAGGAGGAGGAGAACGAGGAAGACAATGACTTTGTTCACTATATTGATGACTTTTGGGGCTTTTCCACTAGAGGGCTGACCCGGGTCCCTGGGTCGGCGCACGGAGACGGAGGCCCCCCTGGTGGGGCTACCGCAGCAGCAGCAGCAGAAGCCTCCGGGTCTGGGCGGGTCACTCTCCTCCAGCCACAGCCAGTACACCATCCTCCTGGAGGAACCCCCACCACCACCCCACTCCTCCTCCTTCTCTTCCACCCGGCCAGGCTGCTCCACACCTCCTCCTCCCCTCCACCCCCACCTCCATCGCCCCAGGGAAAAGCACCACCACCCCCACCACCACCACCACCACTGCCACTGCCAGGGCAGGCCTAAGCTCCGTTCCCTCAGTGTGCAGTATGGCCTGGGAGAGAGAGAGAGGCCCCAGAGCTCTGTCCGCGGTCGCTCTCGCAGCATCCAGTACTGCAGCCTGCACGAGGAGGCCTCCAAGGTAATGCATGGATGCTGGTTCAGGACCCCAGTTTAGAGGTGTGCGTGTGTGTGCGTGTGTGTGTGCGTGTGTGTGTGTGTGTGTGTTAGGGCTGGGCCGACGCGTCGGCGTAATCGACTACGTCAATACGTCGACTTGCGTAATGTGCGTCGGTGCGTCGCAAAGTCGCAAAAAAAATCTAACTGCAATTGCGGCACTGCGCCGACGTGGTGGCGGGGGCGCTGTTTCGCAAATAAGTTAGCTTTCGTTTTTGCTAGCGAAATAGCTGATAGTATGTTGACTGCTCAAGGAGAATACATATTTGAAAGTACAGAATGCCTGAGAGCCTTATATTGCATTATATTACATTATATTTTGAATGGTCATCTGGTGCCTGAATATTGTGTTTTCCTTTACATAAATAATGACATTTCCACCATAAATTGATGCAGAAAGGGCACAAATTGGTGCATATCAATTCACCAGAATGCAAGAAATTAAGTGTTTGATGTTTAAGGACCCCCAGACAGCCCTGCTTCATGGGTCCCCCCCGATGTCAAACACCACTGGTACCACCTCCGCCTCATTTTGAGCCAGGAAAAACCCTGATGGCCATGTTGGCATTCAAGTTGGCTAAACATAGCAGTGAGTCTGCCCTGTGTCTGGGGCTGTTTGACAGAGGCAGTTACAGTAGTAGTAGTAGTAGTAGCAGGTCGCCGAATTAAAGGTGTCTGTGTTTAATTGCGGGCCCACAGACAGCCCCCATACATCAGCTGATCATTTAAAGGGGCGGCCGTCTGAGTAATGTGCATGTCACACGCTGCTTTGTTTTATAAGAGCAGCAGCTATTACCCAGAGTGCTTTATAAAGACACTGTTAAACAGAGAGAGACAATACAGCCATTATTTTTGGGAAAATTAAGTGATACATTAATCGAACAGTAGAAAAGAAAATCGTTAGACTAATCGTTAAATTAGTCGACTAACCGAAAAAATAATCGCTAGATTAATCGTTAGAAAAATAGTCGTTCTGGACAGCCCTAGTGTGTGTATGAGTGTATGAGTGTGTGTGCGTGTGTGTGTGTGTGTGTGTGTGTGTGTGTGCGTATGTGTTGGAGGGTCAGCAAAGGCAGAAGACAAATATCACCACCCAAAAAAATCTAAAATGCTCATTCTGTTATGGTAGCACTAGCAAAAGAGTCAAGTGTGGCAGAACCCCAGAACAGACGGACACAGGAGGCAAACTAACAATAAAAGGATTTATTAAAATGATGGACAAAAGAATAAACCTACTCTAACGGGGCCTAAGTGGGGGGAATGTGTGGATGCCAGAGAACTGGATAATGTAAATGAGGTGTGAGTGGGACTGTACTCTATGTGTCTGGGTGTGAGTGTCTAGCGTGCAAAACTAGTGTGGTGTAGATATGTAGATGAGTGAAGTGTTGAAATATGTACGTGTACTAACCAGTCCAGAGCAGAGAGGGGGAATAGTCGGCAGGCAGGCAGACGGGGGGGTTAGGCAGGAGGAGTAGGCGGCAGGCAGGCAGGGGGTTAGGCAGGAGGAGTAGGCGGCAGGCAGGCAGGGGCATAGGCAGGAGGGGTGGTCGTTAGGCAGGCAGGGACATAGGCAGGAGACGTAGTCGATAGGCAGGCAGGGGTTCTAGGCAGGGGGAGGCAGGTTCCTTTGGGGAGCGAGGATCAACAAAGAAAACAACTAAGGTTAGCAAGATAACAAACAAACAAAACCCTGAAGTGAAACTACTTGAACGAGAATTGACAACAGGGAGAGCCAAACTACTAACCACATGGGTCAAAATAATCAAGCGTCGGAGGAAGGTTTCTGGGGCTTCTTATAGGGCTGCCTCCTCCTGAGTTGATAGCTGGACCCAGCTGTCTCCACTTGAGCCTGATGAGGCTCAACGAGCGCCAACGAGGCAGGAGGGGGCGGAGCCGATGAGGGATTCACAACAGTACCCCCCCCCTTAGGGGAGGCACCTGACGACCGTCCTGGAGCGTCCGGGTGGGCCTGATAGAAATCCTCCAGGAGTGTGGGGTCGGCGAGGTAGGATGGGGGCACCCAGCTCCGGTCTTCGGGGCCGTAACCCACCCAGTCCACCAGATACTGGAACCCCCGTCCCCTACGGCGGACAGCCAGTAGGCGGTCAACCGTCCACACCTGGTCGCCATCCTTCAGGACCCGGGGAGGTGGGGGGGCTGGAACGGGGGGGGACAGGGGGCTAGTGGAAACAGGCTTGAGGAGGGACACGTGAAATACTGGGTGGACCTTGAGAGCAGGGGGAAGGTTTAATCGAACCGCTGCAGGGTTAATAATCCGGTCAATAGTGTAGGGCCCAACATACCGGGGATTTAGCTTACGGGAGGAGGTCTGGGCGGTCTGGAGGGGCAGGTCCCGGGCCAACAACCAGACCTTCTGGCCGGGACGATAGGCCGGGGCTGGCACCCTCCGCCGGTCGGCACAGCGACGGGACCGCTCAGTGGCCCGCAGCAGAGCGGTCCGGGTGGTCCTCCAGATGCGCCGACACCGGCGGAGGTGGACCCTGGTGGACGGGACTGCCACCTCCAGCTCCTGTTGGGGAAAGAGAGGAGGTTGATAGCCCAAGGAGCATTCAAAAGGGGACATACCCGTGGCGGAGCTCTCCATGGTGTTGATGGCATACTCCACCCATGGTAGGTACTTGGCCCAGGAGGCGGGGTTGCTGGTGGTGACACAACGCAGGGCTGCCTCCAGGGCCTGGTTGGTCCGCTCGGCCTGTCCGTTGGACTGCGGATGGTATCCAGAGGTGAGGCTGACCGAGGCCCCAATTCCCTTACAGAAGGCCTGCCACACCTTGGAGATGAACTGGGGGCCCCGGTCGGACACAATGTTGTGGGGAATGCCGTGAAGCCTCACCACATGGAGCGTGAGGAGGTCAGCAGTCTCGGCCGCGGAGGGGAGCTTGGGAAGGGCGACAAAGTGGACAGCCTTGGAAAACCTGTCCACAATGGTTAGGATGGTGTCCTTACCCTTGGATAAGGGGAGCCCCGTAACGAAGTCTAAAGCGATGTGGGACCAAGGACGACCGGGGATAGGGAGGGGACATAGGAGGCCCGAAGGAGGACGATGGGAGGCCTTACTCCGGGAGCAGATGGTGCAGGCACCCACAAACTCCTTAACGTCCCCCCGGAGTGTGGGCCACCAAAAACGTCGGCTGATAAACTCCGCTGTCCGGTGGGAGCCAGGGTGGCAGGCAAAGTGACTAGAGTGCCCCCACTCTAGCACTTGCGGCCGGACAGTGGAGGGAACAAAAAGTCTGTGCCGGGGTCCGGTACCTGGGTCCGGCTCGGCACGCTGGGCCTGTCTGACCACCGACTCGATGGCCCAGGTGACGACACCTACCACCCGGGTAGGGGGGAGGATGGTGTCTTGGGTCACCGGCATATCCGGGGACTCCCCCGGGAACAGCCGGGAGAGGGCGTCCGCCCTGACGTTCTTTGACCCCGGGCGGTAGGTGAGGGTGAAGTCGAATCGGCTGAAGAACAGGGCCCAGCGTGCCTGTCTAGGGTTAAGCCTTTTTGCCGTCCTCATATAGGTCAAGTTCTT
The DNA here is from genome assembly GCF_963989245.1 of Nansenia antarctica. Classification (NCBI taxonomy): domain Eukaryota; kingdom Metazoa; phylum Chordata; class Actinopteri; order Argentiniformes; family Microstomatidae; genus Nansenia; species Nansenia antarctica. The sequence continues at coordinate 14,667,425 of NC_137685.1, read as the reverse complement.
GTGGTCAGACCACACAAGGAACGGCAGCTTAGCCCCCTCCAGCCAGTGCCTCCACTCTCCGAGGGCAGCGTGGATGGCCAGCAACTCCTTGTTGCCCACATCGTAGTTCCTCTCGGCAGGGTCAAACCGGCAAGAGTAGTAGGCACACGGGTGGACCTTCTGGTCCTCCTCCGACCGCTGGGTGAGAACGGCCCCGACGCCCGTGTCTGAAGCGTCTACCTCCACGATGAACTGCCTGGCTGGATCCGGGTGGGCCAACACCGGCGCGGTCGTAAAGAGGCCCTTCAGGGTGGAGAAGGCCGCCTCAGCCTCAGGGGTCCAAGAGAACGGGCGAACAGTGGAGGTACAAGCAGTGAGAGGGGCCGCCACCTGGCTAAACCCCTTGATGAACCGCCGGGTAAACCCGGCGAACCCGAGGAAGCGCCGGAGTTGTGTTCGGTCGGTGGGTCGTGGCCACTCTGCCACCGCTTTAATCTTAGCCGGGTCGGCGCGCATTTGCCCTTCTTCCACGACGTTACCCAGGTACGTCACAGAGGAGGAGTGGAAGACGCATTTCTCCGCCTTGACGAAGAGACGATTCTCCAGGAGCCGTTGTAGGACCAGGCGCACGTGTTGGTGGTGTTCCTCCATGGTCGGGGAAAAGATCAGGATATCATCCAGGTAAACAACCACGAACACATTTATCATGTCCCTCAGCACGTCATTGACCAGCTCCTGGAAGACTCCGGGGGCATTGGACAGGCCAAAGGGCATGACCAGGTACTCGAAGTGACCGAGGTGGGTGTTGAACCCGGTCTTCCACTCGTCCCCCTCCTTGACCCTAACCAGATGGTAGGCGTTGCGGAGGTCAAGTTTAGTGAACACCCGGGCGTGAGTGAGTGGCTCGAAAGTGGAACTCATAAGGGGGAGTGGGTATTTATTCTTAACAGTGATGGTGTTTAAACTACGAAAATCTATACAGGGCCTCAGGCCACCATCCTTCTTCGCCACAAAGAAGAAGCCCGCCGCGAGGGGGGAAGACGATGGTCGAATTACACCCGAGGCTAGGGACTCAGCTATATAATTGCGCATTGCCTCCTTCTCCGGGACCGAGAGGTTGTAGAGACGACCCTTGGGAAGGGCTGCCCCGGGAAGGAGGTTGATGGGACAATCATACGGCCGGTGAGGAGGAAGTGAAAGGGCGCGGTCCTTACTAAACACCATGGCCAGGTCAAGATACGTAGAGGGAACACCAGTGAGGTCCGGGGGAGAGACTAAGGGCCTGGGACCGCTGGACGGAGAGAGGGCGGAGCGTAGGCAGTTGGCATGACAGGGGATGCTCCAGCCCAAAATCCGTCCAGTGGTCCAGGAGATGTGGGGATCGTGTCTCTCCAACCACGGCCTACCTAATACTAGGGGTGCAGTGGGGGCGTGGAGGACAAGAAAACGTGCCGTCTCGACGTGATTACCGGACATGGTGAGGGTGAGGGATTCAGTGCTATGCGTGATCCTACCTAAGGGCCTCCCATCGATGGCTTGGGGGAACAAGGCATGGTCGAGGGGAACGAGCGGGATGCCGGCCTGCCGAGCGAGGGTGATGTCCATCAAGCACTCGTCGGCCCCGGAGTCAATGAGGGCGCCGGCAGAAATGGACTCCTCACCCCAGGAGAGGGTGGCTGGGAACAGCCGGTTGTGGTTCTTGATGGGTTGGGGGATCGAGGCACGGCTCACCAAAAACCCCTCCTTTAGCGAGCCGGGACTTTTGGCCGCGCCGGGCAGGTTCGGAGGACGTGTCCGGGTCTTCCGCAATACAGGCACAGCCCGCCCCGCATTCTCTGCTCTCTCTCTTCCTGAGAGAGGCGGGACCGGCCGACCTGCATGGGCTCCTCCGCTGACTCAGAGGTGGACGGGGCTGGGGAGAGCATGGGAACCCGAGGGGGCAGGGCCGAGTGGGCGGCCGCAAAACGGGGGAGAGAGGACGTGCGGCTGGGGACCGAGTGAGGGGGCCCCACGGCGCGTTGGCTGCGCTCCTGGCGGCGCTCCCGCAGGCGCTCATCCATTTGTAGGGACAAGGTGACCAGTTCTTGAAGGGAGCCTGGGCGGTCCCGGACGATAAGGTCCTTCACCGCCTCACTCAAACCCCGCCGGTAGGCCCAAAGGAGCGCTATGTCTCCCCACCCGCTGTCGGCGGCGAGGATCCGGAACTCTAGGGTGTAGTCCGCGACGGTCCTGGAGCCTTGCCGGAGTTCCAGCATCCTGGAGGCGGCGTCCGCGCCGTCAGAGGGGTGGTCAAACAAAAAGGAAAACTCCCGGCGGAACGCCTCGTAGTCCTGGGCAAGATGTGGGTCTCTGCCCACCACGGCTATGGCCCAGTCTAGAGCCTTGTCCACCAGGAGGGACATAACGAAGGCTACTTTAGCCTCTTCTGACCCATACTTGGACGGTTGGAAAGCAAAAAAAAGTTCACACTGGGTCAGGAACCCTCTGCCCAGATCAAAGTTCCCTCCAAAGGGTCGAGGGGTAACCAGGTTGGGCTCGGGTTGGGCGGGAGCTCGCCCTGGGGGGGCTGGAACCCCCGGTGAATCAGCAGGGGGAGCAGGGACTGCAGCTCCTCCAGGGAGCGTGTTCAGCCTCAGCTGGATGGAAGCCACCGCAGAGGCAAGAGTGCCCATCTGGACAGCAAGGGAGGCGAGAGCAGCTGAGGCGGAGGTGGACGACTTCTGGAGCTCAGCGATGTTACCCTGAACGGAGGGGAAAGCCTTACTCAACTCCGCCTGGAGTGACGCGAGCTCGGCCGCGTGGGCGGAAACAAGCTCGTCAACTGAATGGGATACTGGGTTGGGCTTAACTGCGGGCGTCTGCCCCGAGGTGCTGCCTTGACTCATGAGGGCTTGATTATTCTGTTATGGTAGCACTAGCAAAAGAGTCAAGTGTGGCAGAACCCCAGAACAGACGGACACAGGAGGCAAACTAACAATAAAAGGATTTATTAAAATGATGGACAAAAGAATAAACCTACTCTAACGGGGCCTAAGTGGGGGGAATGTGTGGATGCCAGAGAACTGGATAATGTAAATGAGGTGTGAGTGGGACTGTACTCTATGTGTCTGGGTGTGAGTGTCTAGCGTGCAAAACTAGTGTGGTGTAGATATGTAGATGAGTGAAGTGTTGAAATATGTACGTGTACTAACCAGTCCAGAGCAGAGAGGGGGAATAGTCGGCAGGCAGGCAGACGGGGGGGTTAGGCAGGAGGAGTAGGCGGCAGGCAGGCAGGGGGTTAGGCAGGAGGAGTAGGCGGCAGGCAGGCAGGGGCATAGGCAGGAGGGGTGGTCGTTAGGCAGGCAGGGACATAGGCAGGAGACGTAGTCGATAGGCAGGCAGGGGTTCTAGGCAGGGGGAGGCAGGTTCCTTTGGGGAGCGAGGATCAACAAAGAAAACAACTAAGGTTAGCAAGATAACAAACAAACAAAACCCTGAAGTGAAACTACTTGAACGAGAATTGACAACAGGGAGAGCCAAACTACTAACCACATGGGTCAAAATAATCAAGCGTCGGAGGAAGGTTTCTGGGGCTTCTTATAGGGCTGCCTCCTCCTGAGTTGATAGCTGGACCCAGCTGTCTCCACTTGAGCCTGATGAGGCTCAACGAGCGCCAACGAGGCAGGAGGGGGCGGAGCCGATGAGGGATTCACAACACATTCTATTCTATTCAATTCTATTTTCATTGTGTTTCATTGCAGAGCTTGAATGGTAAAAGCCTCAGTCAGCCACAGCCTCCTCTCTCCCAGAACCAGCCCCACCCCCTGGGGGGGGAGGAGAGGAGGCGGAGCTGTCCTGTCCTGTGTAGGCGTCACACAGGCGGAGGCGGGGGTCCATGCCGGGCAGACGTCACCAAGGCTGGAGGCTCCAGCAACTCCCCCAGGGATGCCCAGGGTCTCCTCTCCCTGTCCCCCTCCTTGTGGAAGGCCGTGGAGGGGGTGCAGTACATCTCTGACCACTTACTGGGTCGACTTACTGGGATCTCCACACTCCAGAGCTCTCCTCCCATCTTGCAGTTCATCTGCAGGGCAATCTTGGTGGCCACAGTCATGACGACCTGTTGGCGGGAAAGGGTGCGAGCCAACACACACTGGCTGGGGGTGGGACAGTCCACACACAGGTACTTCTTCACACTGTCATACTTATCCTTCCTGTTGCTGGGGAGGATCACCACCACCTGAGGAGGTAACACACATGCTTTAGTCCTCATTCAACACCTAGAGGTGGTTACCTGGACACAGATTAAGACGATTGCTAGACATGTTATGCTCAGAGACTAACCATCTGGGTGGTCTCTGTAACGTTGTGCTGCAGAGCCTTGAGCAGAGACTCCTGGCGGTCCTCGTACTCCACCCTGTACACAGACCAAAACTGTCAAAGCACTGGGACATCTAACCAATGGGACTTCCACTGATGATACCATGTTCATTTTGAGATAACACCCAAGTATGATTGGCAAAGAATACTCAAGGCTTTGTAAAACACCTGTGGTACAATACTGCAGCTTAAAGTGCTCATTAACTCAAGCTTGGAACCTTAATTCTAGCTGTGCCCATTCACAGCTGGACTCACCGTTGTAATTAACTTAGGTATCATATGTTGCTCCCTGCCACTAGGTGGTGCTATAGCACTGTGTGTGTGTGTGTGTGTGTGTGTGTGTGTGTGCCTCCTTCCAGTCTCCTCCAACCCAGAGTGAGAACTCACATAACAGGCCTCTGCATGCGGATGCCCATGGGTGGGGACACCTTATTTAAGCCGTCCAGGAGGGCGTGGGCTACGTCAGCGTTGCGGTGGGTAAGGAACATGATCCAGTTGTCCAGTGGCCGGCTGCTGATCAGGGGGATCCCCCTCATTTCTTTGGACCAGTCTGCTGCCCAAGCGTTGTACTCATACTGGGAGACAAAAGAAAAAGAAAAAAAATGGGTTTGCTGACCTCTATACAAAATGGACCCTGGCTATGGTCTGTGATGTAACAATGACCAAAGTTAGAATTCTTCTAAAACATTCCCCACATCACATCCAGTCATTAAGGATGTCACCATGTGATGACATAACAATGTAGAACATGCAGCTGGGGTTCTAGAATCCAGCTGCAGTACACATGCCGTTCATTTACCTGCCATTCCTCTGTGAAGAGCTAGATAGATAGATTAGTTATTCGTTCTTCTCAAAGTTTTTCTCCAACTCTCGCTATCCGAAAGTCACCAGACAATGAATCCTAGTGCGCCTATTCAACCGACGGCCTCCTTGTATGTAGGAGATCTCCACATGGACACCACTGAAGGAATGCTATGTGAGAAATTCAGCCCTTCTGGACCGATCACCTCTATAAGAGTGTGCAGGGACTTGAGGACACGCCGGTCTCTCGGGTACGCTTTCGTCAACTTCCAACAGCGAGCTGACGCCGAGCGCGCCTTGGACACCATGAACTTCGACGACGTCAACGGGAGACCCATGCGCATCATGTGGTGTCAGCGTGACCCCTCTAGAAGGAACAGTGGAGTCGGCAACATCTTAATCAAGAATTTAGCGAAGGCTTTCGACAGCAAGGACCTCTACGACACGTTCTCCGAGTTCTGGGACATCCTTTCCTGCAAGGTAGCGTCTGACGAGAACGGCTTCTCTAAACGCTTCGGCTTCGTCCAGTATAACACCCAGGAGGCCGCAGAGAGAGCTATCGAGAGACTCGACGGCACGTTGTTGAACGACCAAAAAGTGTTTGTCGGACACTGGAAGTCTCGCAAAGAGCGAGAGTTCACTAACGTGTACGTCAAGAACTTTGGGGAGGATATGGACGACCGACGCCTGAAGGAGAGGTTTGAGAGATTCGGACCGGCCCTGAGCGTCCGGGTCATGACTGATGGCGCTGGTAGATCCGTGGGTTTTGGATTCGTCAACTTCGAGAGGCACGAGAACGCCAAGAGGGCCGTCGAGGAGATGAACGGCCAGGAGATAAACGGGAGGCGGGTCTATGTGGGCCGGGCCCAGAAGAGAGGAGAGCGCCAGGCTGTCCTGAAGAGCCAGTTTGAGCAACTGAACCAGGGCCACAGGACCACATACCAGGTGTGTGTTTATGAAGGAAAAAATTTGACAGCTGCTGGTGAAAAGTAGTCAAAGCAACCAGTAGGCAAAGTCATTTTTCATTTTTTTTTTTTTACATATGCTTAAACTACAGATTGTACGCTTTCGAATGATGTGTCATACAATCACAATCCAGAGAAAAAGCTGTTTAAAGAGTTGGTTGTTTTTCACACCTTCACACAGCCAGCTAATGGGCGGTAACACAACCACTCCCCCTCTAGATTGACAGCTGTCAATATCTGTCAGTGTTAGTCACTGGGTGAGATAGCTACAGCTAACATTATTATGTGTATAAGAAAAAGAAGCTGATAGTCTCGGTAAACATTGCTGATGTATTTGAGGTATAAAAACATCTCACTAAACATGCTCTCTCTCTACCAGCAGGGTGTCAACCTGTACGTGAAGAACTTGCACGACCGCTTGGACGACGACCAACTGCACAAAGAGTTCTCCCGCTTCGGAACCATCACCAGCGCGAAGGTGATGATGACGGAAGAAGGACGCAGCAAGGGATTCGGCTTCGTGTGCTTCTCCTCCCCCGAGGCGGCCACCAAGGCCGTGACCGAGATGAACGGCCGCATCGTGGCCACCAAGCCCCTGTACGTGGCCCTGGCCCAGCGCAAGGAGGAGCGCCAGGCTCTCAGAACCAACCGGAACATGCCACAGAGGATGGCCAGCGTCTACGCCGTTCCCGACCCAGACTTCCTACCTAACTTACCCTACCAGGTTGCTCCCCCACCTGGACTCTTCATGGCTTCTCACATTCCACAGACCCAGGACTGTGGAACCGCCCAATACTCCTCAGCTCAGCTGAGACCCACTCATCACCTGGCTACCCTCGAACCTGAGGCGAAACCTCAGCACTTCGAGAACACGCCCGACGACACCACCACGTCTCCATGGGCTACCGGGCCTCAGACCTTCGATGCTATGACCCCCACCACACCTTCCCAGGTGCCCCGTAGGATGACGTCTCAGCACATAGGTCAGTTTATTTAGTGAAGCATCCCTGCGCATAGCAAGGTTCCCACGGGTCCTTGAAACCCTTGAAAGTTTGTGAGTTTGAGAAAAATAAATCAAGGTCTTAAAGGTTTTTTGAAAATAGACATGGGCCATTGAAAGTGCTTGAATTCCCCTCTCTCTCTCGCTAAAAAATAAATAATATATATTTAAAAATGTTTTACTCAGCTCGTCAACTAGCTCCGTCTCAAACTATGCCGTGTTGGGTCCTTGAATTTGAGGGAATCGAGTCTTGAAAGTCCTTGAAAGGTGCTTGAATGGGATGTTTCAGAAGGTGTGGGGACCCCTGACATAGAGACAAGAGCACTATCCAAACATTTGCCATAAATATCCCTTTGGTTATGCTTATCTTCCCCTCTCAGCTACCCAGGCCTTGAGAAAGCACCCTGCCGTTGCAGATGGTGATCCAGCTATGGCACGGCTGCACGCTGTGCCCCAGAACAAGTCCACAGCTGGTGTACACCACCGCCAGCAGCACACGGCTCCCCAGCCACAGGTCCCCGTGCAGCAGCCTGCTGTCCATGTCCAGGACCAGGACCAGGAGACACTGACTGCCTCCATACTGGCTACAGTTCCCCATGAGGACCAGAAGCAGATGATAGGCGAGTCTATTTGTCTGTTTCTATGGATCCCCATTAGCTGTTACAGGTACTGTAGAATTTCTACCTTCTGAAATGATGGCTATGACTGGTGTTATCAAGCGAAAATGTTCTTTATATACAAATCTGCTGACATACACTTGTGATCACTTTCAATTCAATAAAACAAGCTGTTAGATATTCACTTTCATATTCTGGACGGTACAATTTGCATTTCTCAAAAACAACAAACTGTCGACTTCTGTGAGACGTCTTGTTGCAAGGCATTCTGGAACCTGCAGTTCTGAAACCCATTCTTTAACTAATACAACAGAAATGTACTTCTTGTTTTTTTAACTACCTTAACGATAAATAATAACTCTTAACTGTCAATCAATCATGTAACATATTAATCAATCTCTTTTAACTGTCAATCAATCATGTAACATATTAATCCATCTCTTTTAACTGTCTAACAGTTACTGTTACTGATATCTATTCTCCCCTCCCTCCAGGTGAGCATCTCTTCCCATCCATCCTCAGCATGCACCCCAGCATCGCCCCCAAGGTCACGGGCATGCTGCTGGAGATGGACAACCGTGATCTGCTGTGCCTGCTGGCGTCTCCTGAGGCGCTGCGCTACCAGGTGGATGAAGCGGTCGCTGCGCTGGAGGCCCACTGGGCTGAGGAGGCTGCACAGAAAATTGGCCACTTCCCAGAGTTCCAAGCGGCTAACGCATAAAAAAGGAGACCCGGACTATGAAACAATACCGATTCACCGATGAAATAAAGTGTTAGAATTGAAAAAAAACGATTACGAGGAGAAATTTACATTTCACAACGGGGGGGGGGGGGTGGAGGTGGAGGTGGAGGATCCATGCCACCCTCCCAAGGCAGCAAACCTAGGGGAAACACTGATGACTATATGATAATGTCATTATTCTCTTAGGTCATCCTTCTTCCTCTGTGTCCCACCATCGTCTGAGAGACACTCATGTATCGTCTCCTGGCTTCAGAGACAGATCACCCCTGAGAGTGATCCCCTGGACAACCAGAGGGAATGAAGTAGGGAGGGAGTTTGTGTTCTACGCTCCTCCTCCACTGATCGTATTATCGGACGACGATGATGATGATGATGATGATGATGATGTGCCAGAACACATACTACTATTGGACAGTGAGGATGAAGAGGAGCAGAGCCAGGGGAGCAATTCCTCATGTCCAATTGTGGTGCTGGACAGTGACAGTGACACTGTGGTGCTTGACAGTGACAGTGACAATGACTTTGTTCACTATATTGATGACTTTGAGGAGGAGGAGGATGAGGAGAACGAGGAAGACAATGACTTTGTTCACTATATTGATGACTTTGAGGAGGAGGAGGAGAACGAGGAAGACAATGACTTTGTTCACTATATTGATGACTTTTGGGGCTTTTCCGGGCTGGCCTGCTTCTTTGGCGCTTTTCCATTTGTCGGCCTGGGTCGGGTCGGGTCGCTTCCTTAGCTACCCATCGTGAGCAGGAACCATAGGGCCGAAGGGTACCTTTTTGCCAGGCTGCGTGTGACGTTGTTCACTATATTGATGACTTTGATGAGGAGGAGGAGGAGGAGGAGAACGAGGAAGACAATGACTTTGTCGATTGTTGACTTTTGGGGCTTTTCCACTAGAGGGCTGACCCGGGTCCCTGGGTCGGCGCACGGAGACGGAGGCCCCCCTGGTGGGGCTACCGCAGCAGCAGCAGAAGCCTCCGGGTCTGGGCGGGTCACTCTCCTCCAGCCACAGCCAGTACACCATCCTCCTGGAGGAACCCCCACCACCACCCCACTCCTCCTCCTCCTCCTCCTTCTCTTCCACCCGGCCAGGCTGCTCCACACCGCCTCCTCCTCCTCCTCCTCCCCTCCACCCCCATCGCCCCAGGGAAAAGCACCACCACCACCACCACTGCCAGGGCAGGCCTAAGCTCCGTTCCCTCAGTGTGCAGTATGGCCTGGGAGAGAGAGAGAGGCCCCAGAGCTCTGTCCGCGGTCGCTCTCGCAGCATCCAGTACTGCTGCCTGCACGAGGAGGCCTCCAAGGTAATACATGGATGCTGGTTTAGGACCCCAGTTTAGAGGTGTGCGTGTGTGTGTGTGTGTGTGTGTGTGTGTGTGTGTGTGTGTGTGTGTGTTAGGGCTGGGACGACGCGTCGACGTAATCGACTACGTCAATACGTCGACTTGCGTAATGTGCGTCGGTGCGTCGCAAAGTCGCAAAAAATGTCTAACTGCAATTGCGGCACTGCGCCGACGTGGTGGCGGGGGCGCTGTTTCGCAAATAAGTTAGCTTTCGTTTTTGCTAGCGAAATAGCTGATAGTATGTTGACTGCTCAAGGAGAATACATATTTGAAAGTACAGAATGCCTGAGAGCCTTATATTGCATTATATTACATTATATTTTGAATGGTCATCTGGTGCCTGAATATTGTGTTTTCCTTTACATAAATAATGACATTTCCACCATAAATTGATGCAGAAAGGGCACAAATTGGTGCATATCAATTCACCAGAATGCAAGAAATTAAGTGTTTGATGTTTAAGGACCCCCAGACAGCCCTGCTTCATGGGTCCCCCCCGATGTCAAACACCACTGGTACCACCTCCGCCTCATTTTGAGCCAGGAAAAACCCTGATGGCCATGTTGGCATTCAAGTTGGCTAAACATAGCAGTGCAGTGTTTCCTCCAGGAATTTTTACATTAGTGGCGGAGAGCCCTCGATTTTTTTCGCGGGCACGCGCATGAAACGCGCATGCGCGCTCAAAACAACGACCTAATTTCAACCAAAACTAGAGGGAGGATGAAAAAATAAATAAAAAGAATATACAGAATATAAACTTGTGATACCGGTTTCCATCCATCAGCTCTGAAGGTTTACGTTACTCACGGATCCAATGTCCTTCCAAACGAGCAGTCTTGGCTCCGTCTCAAACACAACAGGAAAAGTATGTCCAACTTGGCGAAAGTTTCCGAGTATTTCCAACTTGCGCGAGTTCTCCAACTTGCGACAGTTTTTCAGCAGGGATGGTTGAGTCTGCACGGTTCTCATGCCGGTTCACATTTAGACCAATCAGGAGTAGCCCTTGTGTCACGTCGTCAACTGAATGTTTAATGTCATTAATCTGATTTTGGATCAGCGGTTAGAGAGAGATGGGCGTGGATTTAGGTGCACTTTTAAGCGGGGTACACACATAAGGAATTTCAAAATCTTAACAGAAATCTTATCTGAGACAGACCCCACACATGAAGAAACAAAATCTTGGATTTGAACAGCCTTGATCGTGTTGTGTGTGGTGTGCGCCAATTTCCCCATTTCAGCACCCAACAGACATAAAGATGTTCGTTACGACAGACTCCAAACTCTCTAGTCTCGTTCCCCAAGCCATGTCAATAAGAGAAAATAAACCACAAACAAAATCATATCCATAAAGGCAATATTAAAAACGATGGGTTCACGCGAGATTGCTCTCTAAAACCGCTAATTTCACCAAACAATCTGGCAACCCTATGGTTTCTGGTCGGAAGTATTGAACGCATTTCACATTTACGATTGCCGGCCACGCCCATTTTCCGAGCAGGTTGCCGGGAGAGTTGATTGCACAATTGAAGAGAAGTGACTCTTAACACACCTCACACCCCAGGATTTTGTTATTGGAAAATGTTAAGATCCATCTGATAACCGGGCGTTTTCTGTCGTTTTCAGACTTCTGAAAATCGCATTAGTCAACATCCATTATAGCGCTGATCTAGGATCAGATATATTTTAATCAGCTAAAATGTTCAGAGGTGGATTTTTATTTTTATTTTTATTTTTTTATTTTAAGTGGACTGAATCAATTAGTGGCGGAGGAAATTCATTCGTGGCGGCCCGCCACCAATAAATGCATATAGAGGAAACACTGGTATTGGCATCTGTGATATCTACTCCGCTAGGTGTAATTCGGAAATCTGTTCATTGTTATTACACGTTTATTATATTCAACAATGCAAGACAGATGGGTAAATGTAACTTAATAGAGGAATTGAAGGGGATTGTTGTTATCCCAACATGATAATCAGTTGACAGCCCATACCATTGTCTTCCGACGGGTTCTTCAACAGACAGTTGGGAAGCCAGAGAGATCTTGGTTGCGCTGACATGAGACAATTGTGTCCATTCGGTACTCTAAGTGACCTCTCTCATATAAGCCGGAGTGTGTTATGTTCACTCTGCATACAGGTTAAATTCCACAACACTCTGGTCTCAGACAGGGTATGTCTGAGTTCAACAGCTTATCCTGTAAGTAGGGCTGGGACGATGCGTCGACGTCCACTACCCCCCACTACCTCTCTCTCTCTTGCTCTCTCTCGCTCTTTCTTTCTGTCTCTCTCGCGCTCTCTTTCTCTCGTCTGTTCGTCTGTCTCTCTCTGTCCATCTGTCTCTCTGTTTGTCTGCCTCTCTGTCTGTCTTTCTCTCTCGCTCCTTCTCACTCTATCTGTGCATGTCTATGTTGTTCTTAGGTCGTTCGTCTGTTTCTCAGGGGGGTAGTTGCCAGAGAGACTTGTGTGTGTGTCCGCAGTACAACGTCCCCCTGCCCGGTCACCGCCACGATGACTCAGCAGACACTAAACCTTGTCCCTTCTTCTTCTCTCCTCTCCCCTTCCCCTTCCCCCCCCCCACCACCGCCTCTCTCCCAGGTGTGCACCCTGACGAAAGAGGACAACCGCAAGGTGGGGGAGATCCCCGAGGACGAGCAGCTCCATGTGCTGCCCCTCTACGAGGTGTCGCTCACCGACGAGCACGGCAGCGAGGAGGGCCAGCGGCAGAAGATGAAGTCCGACACCATCCAGGTGCTGGACAACTTCCGCCGTGCCGTCCGCAAGCTCCCCGAGCCGGCCAAGTCCTGCCGACAGCGCCGCCTGGAGGCCAAGAAGGCCACCTCGGAGAAGAAGAAAGGCAAGCAGCAGGAGAAGGCGGCCGCGTCGGGAGAGACGCCGGAGAAGACCGCGGTCGTCAAAACGGAGGTCCGGCACGCTGGCTCCCCTCACCCCCAGCAAGGCAATAAAAGCAGCAGCAGCAGTGGAACACTTACCCCGGTCCAAACACCCCTATGGCCTCTCCCGCCCCCTCCCCATCACCCTCACTGAAGGTCGCCCCTTTCCCCTCTCCCTCCCCACACCCAGGCACCCCCCGCCACTGGGACAGCCCCGCTCCCAGCCCCCAGCCCAAGGCCTGGCCCATGGGGTACGGCAACCCAGCCGGAGGGGGCTTCCCCGACAAGATGTGGCCCAAGGCGGGAGAGAGTCGAGGCTCGACCCCGCTGGGGCTCCAGGAGAACGCCTGGAAGTCGTGCGGAGGCTCCATGGCCGGAACCCCGTCCCCGGAGGGGCGCCTCTTCCCCGACGCCCTGCAGCCGCCGGATCCCCAGGCCTGCTGGGACCCCAACCGGACGGAGAGCGACGCCGAGAGCCAGAGGGGGGACCCGTGCGACGAGGAGTACTGGTCGGACAGCGAACACAACTTCCTGGACCCCAACATCGGCGGCTGAAAATGATGAAACACCCGATCAACTTCCGGTTCAGCGACAACAGTCCTTCTGGTTTCATCGTTCAGAACAGAAGGATGGACCCAATCACCTACTGTACTATGGTGGCCGAGGGTTTCACCACACAACTAGAACTGAAGATCTGAGGGCTGATTTATTGTCTTGGGTATTGTGATCCACCACCTCTTGAGACAGACAAGGTGCAGTGCCCAATTGCCAGTACGTTCAGCTCTCAGAAACTTGCGAAGTATGTCCACCATATCCATGTACTGCAACCAGAGGGCAGCTGTCCTGCTACAGGATTTTAAGTATTCACTTTTGCTTTTGAGTTGTTCCTTTATTCTGAGTATCACATCAGCATTGCAAGCCTTCTCTGCAGACACTGATCCCTCCATCAACTGTGCATAGAGGACAGCAACTTCATCCAGATCAGATGCATGCAGGTATCTTTGACCCTCTTATGGAAGCTTGGGCTAGTAATACAAAAAATACTTAAAAAGTGTAAAAGGTAAATCTTTTTTTTTAAATGGGTTAGGGTTAGATGGTCTGATATATATTTTTAGGAATACCTGGAATATGAAATGATAAAAACCTTTCATTACGAATATATTGCAAGAAAACGAACCCACTGGTTCCTCTTGACCCACTTACCTGTATGCATCTATGGGTTAAGAATTTCCTTTTACACACATATAGTACTGCATCCAACTCCATGTCTCATGTAAAACAGTTTCTGGGTGATTGTGGACAGTATTGAACACTTTGTGTGGACATCAGACAAGAAGACATGCATAAAAACATTATTTAACATGGGCGTCAAGGGGAAATTGTGGCATCACCAGTTTCAGTATTTTTCAATACTTTCCACCACTTGGATTTCTTAAGACTTTTGATATGTTATGAAGGACATATCCATGAGACTAGGACAGTTGAAAGAGTTTCTGTTGCAATTTGTCTGAGGTCATATTGTATAATGCCTGTACTATCAACCCACTTCTGTTCTCTCTCCATCTGTCCTCTTTTCACTCTGTGTCTTGTCTTGCTGTCTGTGTTTTGTCTGTTTCTGACTGTGACATGGCTGTTACTGTCTTCATTGTCTGCGTGTTTGTACTGTCTGTGTCTCTCTCCATGATCTACTCTTCTGTTTGCATGGCTCCCTTGTAAAAGAGACCTTGGTCACAGCTCCCCAGGCTAGACAGTAAAAAAAAGTACATACATACATGAAAGCGCACACACACACACACACATAGACACACACAGACACACGCGCACATGCACACACAGACACACGCACACACACCAGACACGATATCCAAACCCAGAAGCAAAGGGGAAAACAAAAGTAGTGAAGAAGATATATAAGTCAGAAAATATGCAACCGTGGCCTGTGGTGGTCCAGTGGTCTGGCACCGCTGTCTACAGTGCACACATGTGCCCATGTTGGCATGGGTTCGAGTCTGGCCCATGCCCTGCTGACATGTCTCTCTCCTTACTTTCCTGTCTGTCTTTACTATATCTGTCCAATAAAATGAAATGTGAGTGGGACAACCCAACTCAGAAAAAATTACTTAAAATGTTATTTATTTCTTAAAATATGCAACCGTCTTGAACCGACCTGAAAATGTGTGCGTAAAATGACACCAGGACACCGGACGCCCCGCTACAGGTTAACTCTGGCACATCTGAGCTCTTATCCAAGAGATCAGAGATTAGAAAGACTTCACACACAAACACAGGAGGCTAATTCCCCATGTCAGACAAGTGTGTGTGTGTGTGTGTGTGTGTGTGTGTGTGTGTGTGTATTGAGCGCCCCAGTCCTACTCGCTGCGATAGTGGACATAAAGTTTAGAACCTATAGACACACTTCGTTGCATAAATGCATTTCATGAAGTCCAGAGAAGCTTTGCAGAAGCTTTATTTTGATCCATGCCATGATGGTAATTGTGTAGCATATATCTGATAGCATATATCCGATGAGGTTCCGTGGAAAGCTCTTGGAATACCTCTCAGGCTCACTATCAGGTAAATATATCTATCAGGATGTCAGCATCCTATTTCACCTGTGTACACACACCGACTCCAAAAGAGCTTGTCATATAGCCAAGTTAGGTGTCTTTAGTGCGATAGGTGTATTTGGGGCAAACAATAAGTCAATAGGAGAGAATCTAAATTTAAATAATTTTATTGTGTATTCTGTGTATTGTCTGTATGTGTGACTGTGTGTGTGTGTGTGTGTGTGTGTGTGTGTGTGTGTGTGTGTGTGTGTGTGTGTGTGTGTGTGTGTGTGTGTGTGTGTGTGTGTGTGTGTGTGTGTGTGTGTGTGTGTGTGTGTGTGTGTGTGTGTGTGTGTGTGTGTGTGTGTGTGTGTGTGTGTGTGTGTGTGTGTGTGTGTGTGTGTGTGTGTGTGTGTGTGTGTGTGTGTGTGTGTGTGTGTGTGTGTGTGTGTGTGTGTGTGCGTGCGTGCGTGCGTGCGTGCGTGCGTGCGTGCGTGCGTGCGTGCGTGCGTGCGTGCGTGCGTGCGTGCGTGCGTGCGTGCGTGCGTGTGTGTGTGTGTGTTTGGCCATGAGAGTCCAATCCAACCCCTCACACACTTCTCAGTGTCTGGGCCTTAGGGATGCAGAATGGCGTGGCGTGGGCGCTGGCCGTCCTCTGTATGCACTGGCTGGTGGTGAGGGCCTTGCTCTCTCCCTGCCATTGTCCAGAGCCACTAACAGCGGCTTGGTGGCCACGATGCGGCCATTCATGCCAGCCATGGCCTTGGTGGCCGCCTCAGGGAAGGAGAAGCACACAAAGCCATAGCCCTGGCTGCGTCCACCCTCCGTCGCCACCTTTGCACTGGTGATTGTTCCGAAGGGGGCGAACACCTTGCGCAGGGCCTCGTCATCCATGCTGTCGTCCAGGTTCTTCACATACAGATTTACACCCTGGTAGAGAGAGACCCTGTTTAGTGAGATGATTTTTCAACCCCTCAAATACATAGACAATAATTACAAAGTACATCAACTTCTATGTTAGTATTAATAAATTCACAAACCTTGTCTCTGGTCGTGCGGTCCAGCTTCTGGGCTGGAGGCCTGTATCGCCCTGCGCTGGCTGGTGGTGAGGGCCTTGCTCTCTCCCTGCCATTGTCCAGAGCCATTAACAGCGGCTTGGTGGCCACGATGCGGCCGTTCATGCCAGCCATGGCCTTGGTGGCCGCCTCATGGGAGGAGAAGCACACAAAGCCATAGCCCTGGCTGCGTCCACCCTCCGTCGCCACCTTTGCACTGGTGATTGTTCCGAAGGGGGCGAACACCTTGCGCAGGGCCTCGTCATCCATGCTGTCGTCCAGGTTCTTCACATACAGATGTACACCCTGGTAGAGAGAGACCCTGTTTAGTGAGATGATTTTTCAACCCCTCAAATACATAATTACAAAGTACATCAACTTCTATGTTAGTATTAATAAATAAGAGATTTTGGAGAGTTGGGAGATCGAGGCTCATTCACTTTAGAGCAGTGGTTCTCAAACCTCTCCTCGGGGACCCCCAGCCTCTCCACATATTTGATCTGTTCCAACTAATCAAGTTGAATCAGGTGTGCTGGTGGTGGAACAGATCAAATATTATGTGGAGGGCCTGGGGGTCCCGGAAGAGAGGTTTGAGAACCACTGCTTTAGAGAAAGGCACTGTCGAGAACCGCAGTTACCTCTGCTTACCTCTTACCTCTGCTTGACGCAGTTACCTCTGCTTACCTCTTACCTCTGCTTGACGCAGTTACCTCTGACTGCGTCAAGCAGCAAAGCCTTCATTGTGGGGGCCAGTTATTTTTCATTACCAATCATTAATGTTTTCTTGACGTGTAGCTGAAACAGGCTCTATATGACTTGTAAACTGTGGTAGGATACAAATCATGATGGTATTTGAGAGATTAATTGCGCATATCTTAAGTTGATGAGTGAGTGTTGCTTAACAGTTCTTTTCCTCACTCAAAAACGTTTCGTTTCAACTGTTTTGGCATGGTCAGTATTTTTTTAAAATTATTATTCCAATTACCTTTGAGGTACAACTAGCACTGTTTTTAGTATGACTAAGAGGATAGTGATGACCACAGCAGTGGTTTTTATACTTTTTGTTGTTAAATAAGATTTGGTTCTGGTCATCACCTAATCAGTACCTCACTAAGTAGAATAAGGTGTGTCTGTGTTGGAATTCAACAGACACTGGAATGGAATGGCTGCCAGAAATGTAGAGATGCTGATTTCATTTTTCTCTTATTTTTTTTTCAGGGATGGATATACTATACACCAGGGGTGCCCAATATCTACTTTTCAAGTAGCCAGTCTGCCAAGATCTACCAGTCTAGATTCAACATCGCAAACGTACACACACATACTACAAACACACACACACACACACACACACACACACACACACACACAGTTCCCAGCCTGCATAGTAAACTCACAATACACTTTCTCTCTCTCTGTCACACAGCCACACAGGAGAAGACCATCACAAACCCTCCCTCTTTGCTATTCTCACTCACACACACCAGGGGCGGAGCTATGTCCAGGGGCGGGGCCAGGGCCAGAGAGGGCCTAAATATGTATACATTATATTATTATTAATGTCATTATATATGGTGGTCTATAATTGATAGGGTGGAGATGACTGTGAATGTAGTAAAATAGGATTTCTTTTTCACTTTTGCCAACCAACCCCATTGAAATTCCATTGTTTTCATTGCAATAGGAAAAGTAAATCAAGCATACTTATGTGTTTCATGGGAACACAGGTCTGCTGTGAAATCGACTGGATATTATACTCACCATTTGGACGTTACTTTTTGAAAGTCCAACTGGGGGCTGACGGTGATTATTATTTTTTTGCACGAGCAAAACCTAATCAAGCCCTAAGTGGGTTCTCTGGGGTGACCTTTGACCCTTGCCCTTGAACAATGACTCCTCCCAATCATATTCAGTTGTAATCTTCTGTCTTGTACTGTATTTGTTTATTAATGATGGTTTTCTTGGCTCTCTAATGGACATGTGGATTAGTACCAACAGTTGCTTGTAGCCTACCACCCCACAAAAAGTTCCCCCTGTGAAAAATAAACTTCTATCTATCTCCCTTACCCAACGGGTGACGTCAGAGTTGGGCCGTCCCAAGGATCGCATTTAGCATTTATCAATCCAACAGACTGACAAGCTAGGATAGTAAAACATGTCTTACCCTTATGGCCAGAGGCCCACAGTACAGACGACCTGACCTCCATGGCCTCCATGGCAACAATAGCACAGAATGCATGGACATAAAGACACAATGATGATGTCTTGTCTGTCTCTCTACTAGGGGCGTAACGGATCTCCTAACTCACGGATCGGATCGTGTCACGGTTTTTGAGTCACGGATCGGATCATTTTTCGGATCAACACAAAACATAAAAATAAAAAACGTTTTTCTCGAATTCTGTAAAAACACCACTTTCACTGTGTAAAACCCAACAACATTCAAGATGTCAAAACTGGAATATATATATGTGTGTATGTGTGTATATATATATATATACATACATATAACATATTCTACACTCAAACATTAGGCTACATATTAAACAGAAACACACATTCAACTTAAATGATGCAGTAGGAGAGAGGGAGGAGGCACCTGGTTGCAGCAGTGAATCACTGGGCTCTTTAAAGCAGACAAATAAACATGTTTTATGCCACTTTTAACTAAATAATAAAGTGAAACCTTACTTTAAACATGGTATGAAAAAATTGGCTACATTATCAGAAGTTGTCAAGCTGCCTTTTTCGTGCCTCCCGTCAACACACCAGGGTGATGTCACGGCAAATGTGTGGCCACGCTCGTACGACTTTCTCGTTGCACAACGCTTAAACACCGTAACTTTTTTATCGACCACACTTCCAATGACACTGTCCGTCATTGTTATAATTGACAGAGAAGCCGAAGTGCTCCCATACATGGGATTTAAATGACGAGGGAGGCATTTCGAGTTCTTCTCTGTCGCCAACATTAGCAGCACTCGCCATGATACACTTGGGCTGCGTTCGTAAATTTGCTCTGAGAGCGCCGGAGAGCACACTGGGTCCGACGTCATAAATGGACCAAGTAATTTGATTGGACAAGAGGCGTTCCATGAATGCTGATCAGATTCCAGAGCAAATTTACGAACGCAGCCTTGTTGATCTGGAGTTTTTTCCCCCCATTATCAACCTATCATTGCGCTTTAGAGTAAAACAAAGCACGCAACTGTCGCGTCTATCTTTTCATGGCAACTCTACATTGTGATTTACAAGGGATATTAACTAATATTAAGTAATATTATTACTTGGTTACATTTTGCAATTGATCCGCGGTACACATGCGTGCCGAACCGTGGGGGGCGATCCGTTACACCCCTAATCTCCCTTGATTGTATTGATCTATCAGGAAACCCCAAGCTAAGTGACTTGCCACTCTACACTCCTCCTACTTTTACAACCCACAATGCTCCCCTTAGGGTATTCCAGCATTGGAATTCCTGTCTCACCTGACTTTGCATCTCCTGTTTGGCACTGCGGAACTCCTCCAGCAGAGACTGGGCCTCGCTCTTCTCCTGCTGCAGACGGCATTTCTCTTGTGTCAGCTGTTCCAGGGCCTCTGAAGTCTTCCCTGAGGTCTCGGCTGCCTTTGTATGGAAAGATGGACATTGTCAACCAGACAAATATAATGCCAGAAGAACTCACTAGTGTGTGGGTTGGTTGAGGTGAGTGGCAAACTCAGATATCATGAGATTTGCAAATCCTCTGGTTAAGCGTTGTTTTGTACAGCCCAAATTACCTTTAACTAGTTAGTGAGACAATTATTCAACATTTGTAATACCATGCAGAATTAAATTGCATGCTTTGCATGTCAGTCATCCCATTCCAAATTAGATTTTGAGGCTTTAGTGGGTTTACAATGATCTTGTGTGATTTAGTCGTAATTTTCAGGAATCATAGCAATGCCAAGATCTACAGCTACGCAACAGGCAAATGGCTTTGTCTACAGCATTAATGAGAGGGACCTCATGAAAGGTTAACTTAAAAGTGAAAAGTGAGTTGAGAAAATATATTTATTACATCCTGTGGTCTGAGAACGGATACTTTCAATCTGTTGTGTCAATGGAAATATCCATCAGTGATTTACAGCTGTACTGTATAACAATGTTTATTTATTTTGGTCCCACAAAAGCGGTTTTTAAAATGTGTCCTACCCAATACTCAGTATGTATACAAACATGTTGTGGCCAGGGGATGTTCTAGGGGAGTGGGCTCACTGATTTTCGCCTTTCTGTTTCTGATGGCTGCGTCTTTGAATCATGTGTGCATGTAGAAACACAACTAATGTCCGACAGTGCAAATCCGTTAGTAGGTTAAGCCTACTCCTGGACTAGAACGCATTAGGAAATTAACTTGAACATGGCGTTTAGTCCAGAACAGAAGACCCCAACTTTTCAAATCACGTTCTTAGTCCACAGGATTCCAGGTTTTTAATAGCACTTATTTGTAAGGGACTAAAAGCAAGATAAAGAAGTTAGTATGTGAAGATGTAAAATAAAAATAAATAAAAATGTAAGCACAACAGGAAAGGAGACCAAATCAGCATGCAAGCATTAAGGGTGCAGCACAACCTCAGCCATTCAAATATGATTATTAGTTTCAGGACATGTTAGTGTGGAATACCTCAAGCTGCTTGGAAAGAGCATTTTTGAGTTGGTCCTCAAGCTGGGTGACTTGCTGAGTGGCTTTGTCTCTCTCGTTCTGCAAGGCTTCCTTATGAACACTCAGGGATGCCACCTTGGTGTCCAATTCTTCTCTTGCCTTAGCAGACACTGATGCCTCCTCCGTGGCAGCATTGAAATGTCCCTCTATCAGTGCCCTTTCAGCATGTAGGGCCTGGGCATCTGCTTCAAGCCTTTTCTGGATAGCTCGCAGCTTCTCTACCTCACTAAAGAGCCTTGAGCATTCCCCATCACCGCTCTCTTGGCTGCTGCGGAGAGAGGAAATGTCCTGCTCCAGCCTTGACTGTACAGCTAGGAGGTCCATTTTCTCCTTAGCCAGGGAGGAGGCCTCTTTGCCAAGCTCTTCCAGCTTGGTAGACAGACACTCTTTTTCTCCAGCCAAGTCCCCCTTTGCCTGGTCTCTCTGCTTCAGTTCAGACTTCAAGGCCTTAACCTCTGCATTCAAGCCTTTTATTTCCTGTGCAGCATTGTTAAGGCTGGAAGACATCTCATCCATGGCCTTGTCTCCAGTGAGAGATTGTTGAGTAATGTCCTGTACTTTGGCTTGCAGTTGGACTTTCTCGTCAAGCAGACCCTGTTTCTCAGCTATCAATCCAGTGTGAGTGGCCTTAAATTGTTCTACCTCTTTAAGCAAGCGATGTTGTTCAGAGGCCACTGTATCTCTTTCAATGCAAACAGAGGCAACCTCTGCCTTCAGATTGGATTCAGACTCCAGGAGAGTAGTCCTTTCATGTGTCACAGTTGACAGTTTTGTCTGTAAGTCCTGTACTTCTTTAGAGAGGGCATCCTTAGCAGAGGTCAGTGTATTTTGCTCATTGGCTTTAGCCTGCAGCTGAGATTCAAGAAGCTTCTTTGCCTCTGCAGATGATTCTGCCTGGCCTTTGAGCTCCTTAACCTGCAGAAGTAGATCATCTTTGCCCTTCTGCAGGAGCTGTAGGCTCTTGTGAAGCTCTGCCTGCTGGGACAGCAGGAGCTCCCTCTCTTTTGTTAGGTTATTCCTCTGTTGAACAAGCTCCAAACTTACAGATTCAGCTTCAACTTTTAGTTTGCTGTGCTCCTCTGCAAGATCAGTTTTGTCTTTTTCAAGCTTCTCCCTCTTAGTCTCCTGCTGCTGAATCTCTTGCTGGTACTTCAGGAGGACCTCATTCTTCTCTGTATTGACCTTTTGAAGCTCTTCAATTTGGGCTTGGTGCTCAGCTTCAGCATTCTTCAGGCTTGTGTTTTTGACCTGTGCCTCCTGAACAACAGCTCTCAGATTCTCCACCTCTTTGGACAGTGAAGCCTTCTCTCTATCTAACTGCTGGTTTGTGGTCAAAAGATTATCTTGATCTTCTGTGAGCTTGTCCCTAAATGTCAAGAGTTCTTCTGTCTTGAATGAGAGCTCCTTGTGACAAGCCTCAGAGGCAGAGAGATTGGCCTGTACATCTGAGAGCTGCTTCTCAAGATTCTCCTTCTGAGCCTTGAACGTAGCACTTTCCTTAGATATACAATCCAGAGCTGTGATTTGCTTCTGCAGGTCTGCAGACAAACACTCAACGTCCTGCTTGGAGGAGTCAAGTTCAGCAGAAAGAGACTGAGGGAAAAAAGTTGAAAGAAAAAGGGGAAAGGTGAAGTGAACACAACCAAAAATGAAGTAAAGCAAATGAACAAAAGTAATAAAATGCAACTGGAAGAGTTAAGCTGGTGCAAGCATAAACATTATGGGGAAAAAGATACCACAGCAGACACCACCCTGAACTTACAACAAATACATTGAAAACAGGGGTACAGCAATCAAACATTTTCAATTGAGAGTATGGGTTTGTGTGTGAATTATAATTGTGATGGCAACTCTTTTTAGGTCTATGTTAGTGATTTCTCAAGGACCAAAGTGTCTACTTTTCCATTACTTACATTTTGCATGTAAAACAGGATAAACACTGACTAAACCAGGAGAGCAGTTCATGGGTTGAAATATCAATTAGCCTTTTCATATGGCATAATGCATACTGCATCCAAAACACTATGCTAAATGATCAGAGCAGTTCCATTTAATCAATCAAGATTCTTAAGAAGTTGAGGTACAATTACAAAACAAACTCACAAGTCACACATACGTTTATCAAACTCCATCTATAAGAGCAAGGTGGTAAACTAAAACCACCACCAAGCATCAGTTTATAGTACCCCTGCTTTCAAAGTAGCCCATAAAAAAAAAAACATAGCCACACAGAAAATGCTGAAATGAAGATGAATATTTGGACCATAATTTGCTGGTTGTTAATTGTAACATAAACATGAACATTTATGATTACTTCTAGGGCATTTGAAGGGACGAGCTGGGTTCCAACATTCATAAACATTTTCTCACACCCATCCTGACCAAAGGCAAATTTTCTTACACACATCCAAAATATGTAGTAGAAGGAAGCAGGGTGAGCAACCTTAATAAAATATGTGCAATGACATTTGTAGTATAACGTGTATATACAGTGCCTATAGAAAGGCTACACCCTCTTTCAACATTTTCATCTTTTGTTGCCCCAGAGGCTGGAATCGAAATACATTAAATTAGGATTTCTTTCACACTGATCTACACAGCCTACTGGACACTTACAAAGTGAAGTAAAGACCTGTTTGCAAAGGTCTACACCCCCCTTGCTGTGGCGCTCCTAAAATTAGCTAAAATGCAAACATTTATTCAACAATTTATTCAGATGAATTGAGTCCATCTGAGTGCAAGGATAATAGTTCATGTGATATCGGAATGAATATCATTGTCCTTGTAGGGTCCCCGATTTTAATAGAAAACAATTACACACTGTGTAGATTAGGATGTCACTACCAACTCAGCAAATTTCTCAACTTTCTCTTGACCCCTGATCAAGTGACAAGCACACCCATAACATGCTGCAGCTACCACTATTCTTCACATGGGACAAGGTGCACCAGTGTGCTGGGTTTGCAATAAACGTAATGCTTTGTAGTAAAGCCAAAGAAACACATTTCTAGCATCACTTGAATTCATTGTTGCAAACACAATTATTGATTTGCATTTGAGCCACAGCGAGGGGGGTCTTTTACAAACAGGTATTTATTTTTATTTTATTTTATAAATTACTACTACAAATATTTAGAATTTGTATTTCTGTATTGCTGTCTAGATCAGTGAAACAAAGACAATAAAATCAGATTCCAGGCTCTGAGGCAACAAAATGTGAACATCCTGTATGTCTATAGCCACTACATGTGGGAATCACAGTTTGCATTACAACAATCAAACATTACTTAACAGCTCAAAACATGGCCATTGCAGTGTTTCCTCAAGGATTTTTCATATTAGTGGCGGAGCGCTCATTTTTCGCGCGCGGTGCGCACTGGCGCTCAAAACAAAGACGTAATTTCACCAAAAACTAGAGGGTGGCAACAATTATAATTTCTTAAATAGCGGTTAAGTCATTAAAGCCGAGCAGGTGATTTTATATAGAAGGTGATACCAATATACCAAATACCAATATATCCTACAGCTGCAGCGGAACATGCGGAAGGCGCATTACACACACACACACACACACACACACACACACACACACACACACACACACACAGAAAGATCAATACGAAGTAGGCCTACATGAGAGTACACGCACAAAACCGGCTAACGTTACTCATTAACTGTTTACACAAGTAAAATCACAGTGTGACAGTCAGATGGAGCATTCGGTAAACAACAACAGCAAGGTAATGCTATCAGTTGAGTTAAAGAAAACCAACTCTTACCTTTGAGGACACCAACATGAGCCCTGCTTACCCGTACCTCCGCCGTTCTGTTCGTGGTGATTTTAGAGGCAATAGATTATTTTTGCCCCGCGCATATTGCTATGAATAGTTCGAAGCTAGGTGCTTGCACGTTAGGTGCGAGAATGCTCGGTTAACCCATTAGCGGGAACATTATTTGTTTCACAAAATAGGCTGATTTAGTTGACCATGAACATCAGAGACATACATTACGAATGTTCATTTAAAATACTCTATACTGAGCACTGGTATAAGAACATGAACCAGAGAACAGCAGTAAATGCAATAACCCACAGTCGTCGCTGATGATGTTGCATTTTCGATTAGGATACGGGATTAAAGGCACCGGCGACGGGCTAAAAGAGAAATCCAAATGTCCCGCTAAATTCGGACCAATCACAAAACAGTTTTGAAAGCGCGTCGACTCGCGCCGCGTGCCTGTTGAGAGCGATTCAGTCTCGATTGCAGTGCGAACACAAACGACGAGGTTAATTGCAACATTGTAACATATTGTAACTAACTACGCCCTAAATCGTAACGAAATGTAGGTCTGGAAGCGGCCTAAATCTAGCTTCAATCTGCTTTTTTTCTGTTCTCCGGTCATAATAACTCGCTGCCTTTCTGCGCAGCCTGAATCAAAGTGGACTGTCTGAATCAATTAGTGGCGGAGGAAATTCATTCGTGGCGGCCCACCACGAATAAATGCATATAGAGGAAACACTGCATTGGTGGATATTTGGTACTAAAAGGCAGCACCTCCACAGAATCTGTGATTCTAATACACTGGAGACAAACAATATGATGCTATGATAAGTTGGTGCTTACCTGGGCCTTCTCCTTATAAGATTGCAAGTCAGATACCAGCCTCTCCAGCTCCTGGGTTTTCTCCCTGGAGATGCTCAGTTCCTGCCTCGCCTTGTTAGCCTGACCCTGAAGCTCCTGTGCATGGCGCTCTGAGGCCTCAGACAGGCCCTTCTCCTGAGAGGCCTCAAGCTCCTTGGCCTGGGTCTCACACTGCTGCACATGCTTTTCCTATACAATGCATAAGAAGAGAGACATTTTAACTAATTACATCACCAATTGTTAGGAAAGGGACAGGGAGGGAGAGAATGATCAGGAAAAGGTCTGGTCAAGTCCCTATAATTTATGTGTTATAGGTTAATATGTGGCAGCACTCAAGAAAAGGCATTTCTAATAACATTCAAAGCCATTTCGGTAGTCTTCACCAACCTCTTATTGTCCCTGACTTTCAATGTTTTATCCAGATCATCACTCACCAGGTCAACAATTTTCTTCTGCAGGCTGTTTAGCTGACCCTGATGTTTGTCTGTGATCTCCTTCAGCTCCTGGTCCTTCCGGCCCAGTTCCTGCTGTTGTTGCTCTTCAGAACGTGCCATCCGTTCCTTCTCCTCTGCCAGTTGGGTCTGTGACTCCTCTAACTGCCTAGGAAAAGGAGGGGGAGAGGGGGATAACTAAACTACTACTACAAACTAGAGGCTCATTCTATGGGACAGTTTTAAATAATGATAGACTGAATATTGATCATATCGATGGCCGAAACGCAAAACCTCCTATCTGCAAAATGTTCTGATTTGCGGTTTTCACTTTAAATTAAAGTAAAGGCCGATTTAAAGTTCTGCGTCGAATTTACGTGCGTAGCTTACGTAATCTACGTAAGGGGTCTCGCACTTTACACTTCTGCGTAGGCCGCGCTGCAATTACACCATCACATCGCTAGGTGGCAGTGTGTTTTCTATGCCCCTGTGCTGTGCCTCTTCCGGTTAGGAACTCAACGGAGCTCAAAGCTCAAAGCGGCATAATAGCGATCTTTTTGTTGTTATGCTTGTTGTATATAAAAGTTCTATGATCCATTGAAATGACACTAAACTAAGATAATACGATGGTTATCATAATTTTTCTAATCTTTATTAATGAGTAATTACAGAAAAAGTAAATGACATTTCTTTTTTTTTGTGATCAATTTTTTATTATTATTTCAGGGAGTAAAACAAGGGGAGTGGTAACATACAAATAAACAAAGGAGAAAATAGAATAACACAAATACGGTTTACCAGTACAAATACAAAATGCGCATAAACCTTTCAACCCCCCCCCCCTCCCCTTCCCTTCCCAATCTCCCTTTACCCCAATAATTCCCCACCTACCCCTCCTCCCACAAATGTCCCTCCCGCCAGATACCTCCCACCCACCCGCCCAATCACAACCCCCCCGCCACCCACCCCCCCCTATCACAGCCCCCCGCCCACCACCCCCCACCCAATCACAGCCCCCCCCCCCCCCCCCCCCTACAGGACCCTATGGAAGGAGCAAATCGATTAGCCTATAATAGTGTCTTGAGGATGGTTATAGTTTGGTCCCAGCATGAGACATTGTCCGAAATTGCATGATGCCTGTTGGCTATCCAGTGTTCCATGCTGGCTATGTCAATGAAGTCTAATATCCATCTCTGCGTAGTCAAGAAATGGGGTGACTTCCACCTGCAAGCTATAAGCCTTTTGGCTGCTGTAAGGCCGGCCAGCCAGATGCGTCTTTGTTTGATGTTTAGATCCAGGTTTGAACTGTCATTTAACAATAGGACTAATGGTGAGTGTGGAATGTGTTTGGACAGGATCAGGGACAATGCATCACAAACTGTCCTCCAGAAATCAGCCACTCCCGGGCATTCCCATACCATATGAAAAAAGGTGCCCACTGTATTTCGGGTGCAAAGAGTACAGTTAGGTGAAGGTATGGTCTTTATTTTATGTAGCAGATATGGAGTGAAGTATGTCCTATGAGTAAAATTGAAATGGATAACCTGGTGGTTGGGATTTCTGGAGGAAAGGGATATGTTTTGCCAAATTAATTGCCAATTTAAGTTATTGTGTGATAAAGTATCTTTCCACACTCTGTCAATGTGTAATGGTTTTAAAGAAGCCTTAACCAGGATGGAGTAAAGAGCTGAGACCTGACCCCTGGGTCTGGTGAATGCTATGTGAAATGGATGTATGTCTAATGAGCTATTCCAGGGTACCCCGTATGTGCGCATAGCTGTACGTAATTGAAGGTAGAAAAAAAAGGACGTACCCGGTAAATTAAAGTTTCTCTGAATGTCTTGGAATGAGCGGAGACCCTCAGCCCCAAATAAATCTGAGAATGTGTGAACTCCCTTGTCACTCCACTGGGGAAATGAGATTGGACGGCCTCCCAACTGGAGAATTGAATTTTTAAATATAGGCGAATGGAGGTACCATTTGGTTGAGATTTTGCAGAGCTTTTCTGCGCATCGCCAAACTGAGATTAATTCAGTGATGATGGAGCCGA
This sequence comes from Nansenia antarctica, assembly GCF_963989245.1. NCBI lineage: Eukaryota > Metazoa > Chordata > Actinopteri > Argentiniformes > Microstomatidae > Nansenia > Nansenia antarctica. The sequence goes on along the minus strand of NC_137685.1, from coordinate 14,639,296 downwards.
ATTTCAATTTGGACTGTTTAATAGAAATGTTACAGTATATTACATCTTGTAACCTATGAGGATGGACAATGTTTTCCTCTAAGGGGCGCCAAGAAACACGAGCAGCCGGATCAAACCATGTGGAGAGAGGACGCAGCACAAAGGACCAATAATACCATTCGAAGTTTGGTAGCCCCAATCCCCCTTCGTTTTTTAGCCTCTGGAGGGTTGAGAATTTGAGTCTGGGCTTCTTCCCCCTCCATATAAAATGAGAAGAGATAGAGTGTAGTTTCTTCCAATAACCACTTGGTGGGGCTAGAGAGAGCATGGAACTAAAAAAGTTTATTCGTGGAAGAATATTCATTTTAATAACTGAGATACGGGAATGAAATGTGAGGGGTGAAGTTTTCCACCTTTGTAGATCAGAATCTACCTCCTTCAGCACATTCTTATAATTAATTGATACTGTGTTTGAAATTGAGGGGTAGATAGTGATACCTAGATATTTAATATTCTGGACCACTGGGATGTTCAGTGAGATATCTAACTGTCTAGCTGAGGCATTCAGTGGTAATAGAGCTGATTTTCCCCAGTTAATTTTGTAACCTGAAATTCGGCTAAAATTATTAAAGATGTTTAGAAGGTGAGGGAGTGACTGAGGGATATTCTGAATAAAAAGAAGGATATCATCAGCATACAGAGATATGTGATGTTTGGTGTTCTGGACCGTAATAGGATCATGGGTGACTGACTGGCGAACGGCCTGGGCCACAGGTTCCAGAGATAGGGCAAACAGCAAAGGAGAGAGAGGGCAACCCTGGCGCGAGCTGCGGGATACTGGGAACTGTTTAGAGCATGTGTTCCCTGTCAGAACCATTGCTGTCGGGTTAGAATATAGTAGTTTTATCATATCCACATAATGATCTCCAAAGCCCATATAGCGTAAAACCGCCCATAAAAAGTGCCACTCGAGACGATCAAAGGCTTTCTCAGCATCAAGTGAGAGAATAGCATTTGCTGAATCAGTAATATTCGAAGAGTCAATAATATGGAGAAGGCGGCGAACATTGTCTGAGGCAAGGCGATTTTTAATGAAGCCTGTTTGGTCCTCATGCACTAAGGTAGTCATAAATGGTTCCAGTCGAGAGGCTAGAACTTTGGCGTACAGTTTAGTATCTGTATTTAAAATTGACAAGGGGCGATAGCTTCCGCAGTCAGTAGGGTCCTTCCCCTTTTTCAATAGCAAAGAGATTATAGCTATATTGTTGTTTTTGGAGAAGGAGCCATTTTTGATTGCAGAATGAATCATTCCCAATAGCAAGGGGCCAACTTGGGGCCAAAAGGCCAGATACAATTCAGGTGGTAGACCGTCTAACCCTGGTGACTTGCCTTTATTCATGCATGAAAGAGCTTTGTATAGTTCAGATAGCGTAATAGGAGAATCTAAATCAAGGGAGTCATTTTGGGAAAGCTGGGGGAGCTGTAAGGGGTTCAAGAAAGAACTAACAGCTTGATCATTATAATCAATCTCAGAAGTATATAGAGCCGAGTAGAATGCCCAGAAGTTATTGTTAACCTCTGTTGGATCAGTGCACAAAGTACCTGTAGAACTTTTAATTGAAGAGATGTTTGCTAGTTGTTCATTGGTTTTAAGTTTTGAGGCTAGTAAATGGCTTGGCTGTGCGCTGTGCAAGTAATGGTTTTGTCTAGTTCTATGAATGAGGAAATCCGCTCTATGTCTGAGAAGATGGTTAAGATCTTTAAATAACACTTCTCTCTCAAGAACTAGCTCAGGGGTAACATGCGGAGTCATTGTGATCTCCAGTTCAGCAATTTTCTTTTCTAAGTCTTGAATATGTTTTAATCTGGATTTGTGTAGATTAGAGGCAAAACCAATAGTTTTATCCCTAATGAACCCCTTCACCGCATCCCAGAGAATACCAGGATCATCCACAGATGGCTTATTAATTACAATAAACTCATCAAGTTGTTCCTTCATTTCCTTTAGGAATGATTCATTCTGCAAAAGGGTGGAGTTAAAGCGCCAGCGAGGAGCCCTTTTAGGCTTCAAGGAGATCGCTACTCTGCCAAAGACCGCCCTGTGGTCAGAGAGAGACATAGGAAGTAAATTAAAATCTGATGTCTTATCATACATATGTTTGGATATAAAAATATAATCTATGCGAGAGAATGATCTGTGTCGAGAGGAGAAACAAGTGAATTCTTTCACGGAGGGGTTAGAAGAACGCCAGACATCTACCACAGCACAGTCACTAGCCCATTTCCTTAGTGCAGAGGACGCCAGGTGTTGCTCTCTCCCCTCGTTAACCCCAGTTCTGTCCATCGTGTGTAGCCATACAGCATTAAAGTCACCCCCTATTATTAAACCAAAATCAGATAGATCAAACATCAATTTAGTTAAGTAGTCATAAAAGCCAATATCAAAGGAATTTGGTGCATATACTGAAACAAAGGCCAGTTTCTTATCATTTACCATCATTTTTATATAGCTTACTCTGCCCTCAGAGTCTTTCCCAGATCCTAGATCTTTAAACTGAAAACTGCGCTTGGCAACGATCACTACTCCCCTTTTTTTTTTGGTATTTGAGGAGGAGGCAATTACATGGTAATATTTATTCTGTAATCTACTAACATCTTTTTCCAATAGGTGAGATTCCTGAAAGAAGGCCACATCTATCTTTTTTCTCTGTAGGAAGTCTAAGGTACTTGTGCGTTTATGAGGGATATTTAGGCCCCGCCCATTCCAAGACAGAAGTGTAATGTTAGTCATAGCTATCTTGGTAAAAGAAAAAAGTGAAAGATACTAACCGAAGAGCTCCAACCATAGGATCCTGTCCCTCCCCCCCAACCCCCCCATAAGCCCCATGATCATAGCCCACCCACCCCTTGCCCCCTAATCCCAATCGGCACCCCTCTTCCCCAACCCCCCCCAAAAATAAATGGACAAAAAGGTCCATCCAGAGCCCACCCAACCTCCCCCCTCCCCCCCAAAAAAGTGACAGTGAAGAAAAGATAGTCAGATACCCCTCCCTCTCCCTTGTAGCTATTCCTTGTTTGAGTAATTACCATATATAATAAAAAATTATGATAATACAGAATTAGAAACCAAAGAAAAAAAGAAATACTTTTCAAGTATCATTTGGGGTTATAAAGCCATCAGCAATGAAATTATATATTTATTCAGTTCTATTATAAAAAAAACAATAATTGTGTTCAAGCTACCTATAATGTCATACGTAAATTGGGACACCCCATATGTTCAAAATACTCAAATAAGCAAGGTTGTGTGGAACAGGCAAACTTAAAACATTAGGCTATTATACCGCTATTCAATCTGATTAGTCAGCAACCTATCATAGAGTTCAGATTGCGAAATGTGTCGCACACAGTCAGCCACCATACAGCTGGAACAGCATTTACAGTAAATAGGAAGCAAAAATAATAACTATAGTGGTTTTACAGCGATGTCAGCCGGATTTACACTCACTGAGTTGCTACACGATAGAAATAAACAAAGAGAGTCATTGGAGTGACGTCCTCCGTGAGTAACGCCCCACCAGGAAGTAAACAAGTCCAGCATGTCATCGTCAACAGTTATCGTTTGAAAAACAAAGTCTAGAGCGAGCTCTTGTTAAGAGCCTTACCCCGATCAGGAATTGTCCTCAAGTGAAGAAAGGAACTTCTCTGCCTCTGATAGTTCGTGGAATAGATGGTGTTCAGAGTTGTGGATGAGCTTGATGACCGCGGGGTACAGCAAGAATGCCTCACAGCGCAGTCCCCGAGCCCGGTGCATGACCGGATAACAGGGACGTCTGAGTTTAGAAGTGTACTCGCTGTAATCCGCTGCAAAACGGATGGTGCGCCCGGCGATCTCCACGGGAGTTTTCCTTGATTCTTGGAGGATGCGGTCTCTGTCTGTGAAGCGAAGGAATTTAATGATCAAGGACCTGGGATGTGGTGAAGACGCTCGAGGAGACCCGGTGCGGTGAACTCGCATGATCTCCAGCGGCTTGTCAGCCAGGGAGGGGAACCATATTGGGAAGTTGGCAGTGAGGTAGGACATTGCATTCCCCGATTCTTCTCCCTCCTTTAGATTGATCATTCGAAGGTTGTCCCTTCTGCTCCTATCCTCGAAGGATGCCAGTTTGGACTCGAGCTGAGCTAGTGATCTGCTGTGTTGAGAGGTAGTGACCTCGGATTCCTTTACCCGCTCATGTAGCTTGGAGGTGATAGTGCGTTGTACACTAATCTCCTTCTCGTGTTTAGTCAGGGTTGCCTCCATGGATCCCAGCTGGGTCTCCAGCCGGTCGAATCGGTCATTGGAGTTTTTCTCTGCTATATTAAAATAGCGTTTAAGTGTAGCCTCGAGAGAGGCCACTGTGAGAGCGCTCTCTGAGGTCTCGTCGCCGTCCATCGGCACAGCCAATGTATCTTTGCCTTTGCGCGTACGGCTAGCCATTGTGGACAGGACCAAACAGGCCAATAAACGTTCAACTGAAGTAGCACAGCATCAGATTTCGTAGCACGAATACAAATGTTTGCCTAGCTAAATTGAAGGGAGAGTAACCGCGAGGCTTCTACTCCGCCATCTTGTTCACGTCACGTCTCGAATGTAAATGACATTTCTGTCATGGCTTCCGCATTTTGGCCGACGAGAGAGTCGGAATCATGTGCTACCAAGCGGACCAATCACAGAGCTTATGGTTGCGTAGAAACTGACGCGTTCTTAAATTTTTGGAGATGTGCGCGTCAAGCCTCTCCGTAGGCAAGGCGGGCCCACGCGGGCCGACGCAAGGCTACGGCGTCGATTTTACGCAGAAGTTTAAATCGGCCTTCAGGCTGCACATGATAAGTCTGTCTGTGAAAAAGTGAATTTTGCAGATAGGAGGTCTGAAGTGTTGAAAAACCCACTCAATATAACAAATAACAGTTTTAGAATCACTAAATACTTATAATTTGTGAATTGGATTCACTGTATCGCCAGCCGTCCTGTTCCTAGGCTACTGGGTTAGAGATACATGGCTTTTAAACAAACATGTTTTAAAATGTTCATGTTCAAAAGCAAGGACTGTGTGATCATCTAATTATGTGTAGTTATGTTGATGTTCTATCAGCGTGTTCTGATGTGCTAAACATGCAGTTACATGTCAGTATAGCGATGTTTTCTTTTTAGCTGCTAGGTAGCTCAACGAGATGATACCAACATTCAAATAAGCAAATCTTCTTCAACTATTTTTCAATGTATGACACATCCTTTGAAAGCTTACAATCTGCACTTTCATAATCTCTGAACTGAAAAATTACCTTGCCCTACTTGGGGACTTTTTCACCAGACCATGTCACATATGGAGACAAAATTAACCTCAGTAATATACTAGTACCTGATAAACCAAGATAGAAATATGGTGAGACCTACTTTAATATAGCAACTATCACATGCTTTATGAGCAACATCTTACTATTTGAGATGAGCATTAAAACTACAGTACAAGTACAAGATGAGTAATTTGTGAATATTTTGTATTCTGTTCAGCAAGCAATGTAAAGACACTTCAACATCACCCAAGATTATACAACTGTAATTTCTTAAATAACACTAAAGGCAAGTCAGGTATCAACATTTGTAAGATACAAATTAACGTTTCATTGTTCTACAACAGAGCAAATAACATTTGGATTGGCATGTTTGAGGACACACCTCTGCTGAAAATGCAATGTACGAGAGACTTCATCAGAACATTTTTGGGCTGTTAAAGGCATGTACCTTTCTTTTTGAGTGAGGTCTTCATTCATTTTGGTGAGCTGTTCTGAGCGATCACCTGTTGACTTCATCATGTCTGAGATGTCACTTTTGAGTTGGGCCTTGTCCTTCGTGATCTGATCAAGTTTCTCATCCCCAGCCTTTAGCTTCCTCTCCAGGCCTGAATGTGAGAAACACAATTAAATCTACTAGTCAGTCCCTGAACAAGAACACACGCCGTTTTGTTACAACATACGCATATTTCCCACACAATGGACATGTCAGTAAAGACAACTTTCCCACACAATGGACATAAACACAACTTTATCACCAAGGAGAGCAATAATGGTGATATTTTGTGATTTTTTTATCATCACGTGTCCCCTTTTTAACCAGGCATATTCACACTTACACCGGTGTTTTATGGAATGAAAAATAACCCATAAGGAAGACAATTCATTGGAATTTACTCACACTTTACTCAACTAGAACAAAAAAACAATGTCACATAAATGGTGACTTGTACTGTGTGTGTGCTGTACGTTAAACACCACAATTCTGGCCAAAGCTCTGACCTGCAAGTTGGCTCCTTAGAGCCTCTGATTCATCGGAGAGAGATGTGCATTGCTCCTCCTTTTTGCCAAGCTTCTCAAGCAACTCTGAAAGAAGGAGTTGAATTCAGATTACTTCATGTATCTACAAGTAAGATCTGTCAAACAAAAAGGGTATGAAAGATCAACCCAAGTAAATACATTTACCTTGCATAGTTTGTGTTGATTTAATCTTCTCATCTGTGCTTTCTTCCAGTTTTTGTTTCTGAGGAAATAAAAAAAGTTATTAGTATGTGTGTGCATGCTGGAATGTGTTGTTCCAAGACACACCTCAAAATTACTCACAATTCATAATGAGACATCCAAGTTATGCTTATACTAAAGACTGAAATTATGGTTTATCCATGATGATATAATAAGTCAAAACCTCTATAGGCATCTAGCCTCTTGAAGAATGTGTCACCACCATGTGATGAATCTTTGTAGCACAACATTGCATTCTTTGTAGCATTCACTAGCATGCTGATGATGCTATGCTCTTCCTTACCTGAGCTTACCTTAAGTCCTATCCCAACAGTCATGCCACCCATGCCCAACCCCTGGCTCCTCACCACCCTTCTGTAGGCCCCATAACTCACCAGCTCCTGCTCCAAGGAGCTCTTTTCCTGCTGAACAGAGGTCAGGCTGTGCTGCACAGAGAGAAGCTTCTGCTGCTGTCCTTCCAACTCAGAGCTTAACTCGTTGAACTATAGCACAGGCCAGATGGTGACACCATGCATGGACATGGAGGACATTTTGAAGAAAACAAAATGACAATAAGTGAACAAAATAAATATGGAGGAAAGGGTAATAATGAATAAAAATAAATTCAAGTAAGGAATTTGATGAAAGGGATAAGCTATAACAGATAGTATCATACAGATGTATTCCATGATCAATTGGCAAATGTGTTAGTTATGACATATGGGATTGGATATACATTTGGAGATTGAAATGGTGATTGACAATGGGAAGATGGATGTAGGCCCACCTTGACGCCCTGTGAGCGGGCCTGGCTCTGGGCCTCCTCCAGCTGGGTCCTCAGGCTCTGGAGCTCAAATAAGCTCCAGAGCCTGAGGTCCTGAATTTCCTGGGAATTCAGGGCCTCCATAGCTGCCATAGCTGCCACCTGCTCTTGGGCCTCTCTGGCTCTGTCCTGGACCTGCTGGACTAACTTTGCTTCGTTGTCTTCCAGCTCCTTTACCTTCATCTCAGCAGCATGCAGTTTGCCCAGCACATCCTCCATCTCCACCAGGTGCTGCTCCTCAGCACTCTCCACACTGGTCCGCAGAGACTCATCCAGATGCTCCTTCTCTTCTGACACAATCAGCAGCTGTGATTTTAGCTCCTCTGTCTCCTGTGCCAAGACTGCAGCCCCTGCCCTGTGCCTGGCCCCTGCCTCCTCCAGCGCTAACTTGTGGTCCACCTTCAGCCTCTCCAAGGCACTCTTGGTCTCTACTAGCTCTGTCGCCTGGGCACCTTCCCCTTTGCTGAAGGACACCTTCAACCCCTCCATTGCTTGTTGGTGAGAGGCAATGGCAGATTCCAGCTTAGAGCGCCACAACTCTATGATGTCTGCATTTTCCTTCTCACCTTGGCTCAGGCGCATTCGCAACTGCTCGTTGTCACCGGAGAGCCTCCCGGATGAAGCCTGAAGCTGGGCCAGTGCTTCACGGTGGGCTTTCTCTTCAGCCCCCATCCTCTCCTTTAGCTCAGTCAGCTCACCCTGTTGATTGGCTTCCTGAGAGGCCAGCTGAGCTCTTAGTGTGATCACCTCCTCAAGAAGAGGTGAGGCAGTGGAGTCAGCACCCTCAGAGACCTGTTGGGACTCCAGACGCAGCCGCAAGTCGGCCACTTCCCTTGTCCGCAGAGAGAGGTCCCTCTCCAGCTCCATGATGCGGGACTTCTCGGACACCGTGGCAACCTATAGGACAGGACAACTCTGGCTCAAAATGAGTGTGTTCTGTATACACTTGCAAGACAAGGTAACTGCTGAATATCCCTGGCATCGCGCAAGTCTTTGAGGAAGGGTCTGTATTGAGTTTAAATAGGGCCCTATACAAACACGTGGCAGAGAGGTCCATCATAGCAGTAGTATAAGTACATCAAATGACACTCTAATCCCACATTTGTAATATAGGATGCCTGTTCCTAATGTATTGCGCTGCCCTCTAGTGGATATAGTTTGGTGGTACCATATCAGTTCTCACACAGCACACCTCTGGTGTTTTGAACTTCACCCCCCAGGAGCTGCAGTGTCTCCTGGTTTTCATACTTCGAATTAGATCTGGAAACCCAGACGTGTACACTCTCAGTGATTCATTACATCAATTGAAAAAAGAAAACCAGCAGAGACTGTGGCCCTTAAGGATTGCAGTTGAATGCCCTTACCATATTGGTTGTGATACACCTAAGGGAGGAACACATTGGCTAGGAATAGGAGCAGGAGAAAGACTTGCAAGAGATGGGGAACCCCAGATAAGCAGGCTGGGAGGGTCAGGTGTCTGAGACACAGGATAACTGGGAACAAGGGGGGGTTGGGGATAGGGAAACTGACTGGCTACTCAGCAGCACCAGCATCAGGGCTTAAAGTGGGGGAAAATGCTGCGCCTGAAACTTTTTCTTGGGGAGGGGGGTCACAGTTTGAGATATTGGGAGAGCGGGTACAGAAGACAGCTTCTTGTCTCAATGTTTAAATGCATTAATACTATTTTATAGTCAATACAAAATATATGTCTCAATGTTAAAATGCATTAATACTGTTTTATACTCAATACAAAATAAACGTAATGCTTTGTACTACTAACATACATACACCTAGACTAGAGACTGTCATCATTCTCTCCTAGTGGGAGATCTTACCTCACAGATGAGGACAGTGGGTGAGTCTTGGTCTGGTTGACCGAGGTCTGGGTTTCCCACAGGGTGGGTCAGGACACACGCCTGAGTCACTGGCAGATCCTCCACGCCGTCCACGGTCAGGACTAGTAATATCAAACATGATTATGTTTATTGGTAGGGTTTCTAGAATGTTCTACAGGCTACATAGGTGGTTCACAACAACACACAAGTGTTGTAATCATTTCTGGGGCCTCATTTATAGAACGTGCTTAGATCAAATGTTGATCTTACCCGTGTCGTACGTAGAAAACCACGTCAACGTAGTGATTTATACAATTTCAACGTGAGTCAATTTGTCCGTGGAAACGATCGTAGCTCGACGTCGAGTATTCAACTTGCTTACGCACATTACCTACTGGTTATGCGGAGTTATTACAGGCATGTGAGCCGCACTGCCTACTGTAATTCATGCAAGTGGCTCGTAATAAAATTAACGATGTTGTTATCAGCCGAGAAAATGAGTTTAATTCAAGATTTAAAGGGAACTGATGTTTATGATTGTATCTCAGTCTTTCTTTATAATATGCCTCCGGAGCTGTCTATCTCTCTTCAACATGCCTAGTGCGTTCCACAACGGACCTTGCCCGGCCACGCGCTCAATTATACTGGATTTACCCGGTGTCTGGGAGTGAGCAGCCATATAAGAATAAGACCATTATATTATTACAGTATAAGCAGCACTCGATAAAAACAGTCAAAATCGCCCCCCCCCCTTTCCATACTTTATGTCATTTTATCAATGAACGTGGTATTACTGCTATTTCAAGGTGCGAGGGGGCACGGCACGCACACATGCAATGACATTTTTACCAAGTTACTGACACTGAAGTCACTGACGCTGTGGGGATGCTAAAATTGTCCTCTTATGATCAAATCCACCACCTCCCCTGATTTTCTTTTACAACTTGAGTAGAGTATTTAAGCATGTGCCTGGTTAGTTGTCATGATCAAACGTTTCAAATGCAACTTACAGAGAAGCCACCCTTCTCTGCCCTCTCCCGCTTCCAGACGAACGGCTACCCTATATTATATTATATTATATTATAGCACTTGTCTTAATTCAGCCGCTTTTTTTTTTTCTTTTCTTTTTTTTCCTAGCACCAGGGGAGCCCCCCTCCCAAATGTCGTTGTTTGGTACCTGTACTATATCAATGACAATAAAGACCATTCATTCATTCTGTGGTAACCTAACTAATGAATAATGGGAATGCCATTCATTCATTCATTCATTCATTCATAGAAAACCGACAAGGGTTGCGTTCGTAAAGTCGTTCTGATAGCGCCGGAGCGCACACTGGGTTCAACGTCCATAAAGGGACCGAGTAATTAGATTGGACGAGAGGCATTCCCATGAGTGCTGGTCAGATTTCCAGAGCGTGTTTACGAACGCACCCGAGAGCAGCGAGCTAACGTACCGTAGCTATGGTAACACAGAGGACATGGCTAGCCAGCTAACGTTAAGACGTGGATGTTGTAACGTTAACTAACTACAGATACCTGAGACCAATACCAATTATAACAAATAACTGACGTTTGAAAAATAACTGACATCTGAAAAATAACTGACATTTGAAAAACAACTGATATTTCCGCTGTTTCGCCTTGGTGGGGAGTCTAAAGATAGCCTCTCTCTTAACAACACGACCGCCTGATATGTATAATCAAATGTGATATGTAATGTAGATATGATTGATAACCTGCAGTGTACATATCTACTTTTCCCTTCTTGTTTTTAGTTTTTTTTTTCCTAGCACCAGGGGAGCCCCCCCTCCCAAATTTCGTTGTTTGGTACCTGTACTATATCAATGACAATAAAGACCATTCATTCATATAATTGAGCCGCTATCACAGGGCGTTAATACAAACCTCACCTGCGTTCATTTTACCTGCGTTGGTATTTATAGAAGGAAGCACGCAACTTTAAACCATCTCAGCCCGTTTTATAAATAATTGTTCACGTCCGTTTAGAAAAATGTGCTTACGTGAAAGTCAAAGATGAGATGACGTTCAAGTATTTTTTTATTTATTTTTATTTATATATGAGGCCCCCTGAACTAATAAATGCACTTTATAGTGGGTTGATGTTATGTACTGTAACGTGATTTGTAAAATTCGAGCCATGCTTGCCGTAGCTAAATTACCATCCAACTTTGTCCACTCGGTGGACTAGAAGGAATAATGACATTGACATTTCGTGAGCTTAGAATGATAAGGTTCTATCTCCGTTTAGGGCAGTTCAGAGATAACTGTAACCTACCTTCCTCCTCAGTGATAATAACAGGGGCCTCTTCAGAGCCCCAGGTTTTATAGATGTAGTAACCAGCAGCGGCTGCCAGGCCAGCCACACAGACACATTTGCGTCCTCCCAGCTGGTTTAGAACACAACTCATCTTTTAATTAATCGTCTCTCTCTCTTGTTAGCTATACTTCTTACATCTCCTACTGAAATGAAAGACTGTCTGAAACTGCGTTCCTTTGTTTTGACTATAGAATCATATGACATCACTGAAATGTCACCTTTTATGATGTCACAATGTACAGATCACAAGTGTTTGACAGCTCTCTCTCTAAGAGAAACTAAATCCTACATCTGTGGGGGTCGCTAATAATACATGACCACAACCATTATTTGATCAAAAATGTAAATGTAATGAGTATTATTTATATTTATTTATATGAGAAATATTCTAAAATAAACACGTTTTCCAAAAGAACTACACGCACCAGCATTAATCTCCTGTGAATGACAGTATGCCTTTGACTGCCTGCACTTTACCACCAAGACACTATGGGGCGCAGTAGAATATTGTGCAACAGCAGAATATGATCGTTGAGAGCTTGCGAATGTGAAAACACGATTATTGAGGAGAAAACATTCCGTAGCTAGGCACGTACGCAAGTTGAAATAATCTCTGTAAGACGTTCAGTTTCTTGATCCGCCATCTGTATGTGCAATATATTATCCTCGTCCATATAAAAAGAAGGACTATCACACTCACTGTTCATATTATTGGTTTATTTACCAAAATCTTCACAGCACCAGCAAACTCCTCAATACTGTGGTATCCATCAACTTGTCTGAAACAACATTCGCGCCAAAACGGATATTTATACATAAACGTTACGTGATATATATATATATATATATATATATATACATAAACGTCACGTGTTACACATGTCACATGTACAGATAACAATATAACCTTCACAATAAATGTGCACAAGGCACTACAACACAAATATGTACCATGAATGTACACTCATCCTAACACATGAGAACACACATCCCAACACCCCCACTTGTTCTCATCATCTGAAGCCGAAAATGATGATACCCATATTAGTTTCCAAAGAAAAAACTCTTGAATTTTCTGAACTTAAACTTAACTACTGGCTTTGTAAGTGTATCTGCAGCCATGTCTTCTGATGGACAGTAAACAATATCTATTTTTCCTTCACTGAGTGCATCACGAATAAAGTGATATTTTACATCAATGTGTTTGGACCTGTCTGTTCACTGGGTTCTTACTTAGTGCGATGGCTCCCTGGTTGTCTTCATAAATCTTTGTACAACACCAATTAAACTTTACCTCCCGATGTCACAGCTTGACAAACTAAACGAAACAGTTGGATAGCGATAATACGATAGCTTTAAATACTGTAGACTCTATTATCCATGCCGTTTAATAGTTGAGTTAGATACATGCTTTCCTGAGTAGTGGTGGCTAGACTGACGTATTCAGCCTCACATGTCGAGAGTGCTACAGTGGGTTGTTTCTTTGACTTCCAAGATATGGCAGGGCCTTGTTTTGTCAGGCTAAAACAGTACCCTGTAGTACTACGTCTATCTTCCACAGAAGATGCCCAATCAGAATCACTATAAGCTATAAGACTTAAGTCTTCATCAGATTTCTTAAAGCACAACTCATAGTCACTTGTCCCTTTTATGTATCTCAAAACATGTTTAGCAGCTACTAGGTTCTCTGCTTTTGGGTTTGCCAGTGTTTGTGATAGTTTACTAACTATCCAGCTAATATCTGGTCGGGTACAAGTCATAGCATAGATTAAACTGCCTATAATCTTTGCTGGTGTCACTCTCCTCGTTTCGGTCACCTTCCACTTTTAGTTCACATGGTGTATATCTAGGTTTACAGTTTGACATTCCAAATCTATCAAGCATTTTTTTGGATGTATGTTTTCTGATTCATTTTGATTTCCTCTCCCTTTTGCTCATACTGAATGCCCAGGAAAGATGATATTTTTCCCAGATCCTTCATATTAAACTGGGCTTTCATGTTTTCTAAAACTCTTAAATGTCACATTTCTTAATCATTTGAACACTGTATCACACTCACCCCACAATGCTTATCAAATCGAGCAAACAACATATCAAATAAGCTAAATCCAAAAAAGAAACTGTCATACAATAGCAATATAATAAATGACACTTCTAAGTGATTTTCCTCTACGTGTCTTTAGGCATATTCCACCTAGCATACTTAATGAAAATGCAATGAGTCATTATGGAGGAATACCACATGGGAAGAGCCACACAGAACAGTGTCATGAACAGTGCTAACAGAAGGACACCAGTCCCTGCAGCCCCCCAAAGGCAACTCTCTGTTGGTGCAACTTAAGCTCCTGGCCGTCACAATGGCAGATGGGGTAAACCATGCCATGAAGTGGAAAATAGACCTCTTGTGTTTTTAATGGCAAAGAAGACTTCAAGCAAGACTATGCGGTCTGCTGCCAAACTCACCAAAAGTGAAGCAGAGGCAAGTGTTGAACAATTGTACCATGCCAGCCCACTCAGTGTGAACGGTGTAAAAGCAATATTGAAATGGTATCATATAACCAAACTGGTTTTATAATTTTAGTATAGTACTTTCATTTGCAATAACAGACACCGTCATGTTTAATTACATGTTTAAAATGTTTAAAACTATTATTATTTTTTTTACATTTTTTATTTAAATTTCTTTATTTTCAAATATGAATGACATTTTAAAATGTATGGACATCTTTGTACATTTGTGTTGCAATCTTCTTATGTCAAATGTGGATTAGAAAAGACAAATGTCAAAACAAAAAATAACTCAATGCTGCCATCTTGTGTTAAGTTTAGGTCAACCTTAAAGTTGTGCATTACACATTTAGTGCTAAGACAGCTTGCCATCATTCCTACAAACTCACCTCACAGCGCATTGTTGACAGATTGCAGTTCATTGACAGTTAAGTCTGCGTGCAGCATGGGTTCCAGTCTTTCCATTTTCTTATTGCAGTATAAGTAGTTACTGAAGACCAACAAGTTACCATTGTTGCTCCTGCCTGTCCGCATTTCATCAAACCATAAAGAAATGCAGCTGTCATAGCACTGAATGAGGTGAAACTGTAGGCGTGACAAACTGAATGACGTCAAATTGGCATGACATAAGCTGAATCTTATGTTTGCGTACATCCCCTATAATAGGGGCCCGATTACAGGCACCTCTGGGACATGAGGATGCCTCTAAGGGTGGGGGTGCAAACATGTTTGTGAGGGTGGTAGGATGTCTGTAAACTGGAGGTATGTCTGTAGTGGAGGGGGCAGAGGGAGCTGCTGAACTACAGCTGTCTGCATCAGAGTCTCAGAGCCCAACATCACCCTGATCTGGAGCCTGCAGAGGTGAGAGAGAGAGGGCAGAGACACTACACACAGACACAGACACAGACACAGACACAGACACAGACACACACACGCACACACGCACAGACACAGACACAGACACATATGTGGCTGTTATATACTCGCCAAATAGACCACTAGCCCATACCACCTAAAAACAAGTGAACTACATAATTGGCAGTTCATGAGAATACACACGTGAAATGTGAGAGATGAAAGCACAAGTAATGCGATGGAACCAGACACAGATTCTACCCAAAGTTGCTCGTTATTATTCGGAAAAAAGCTATGATTGACATGTCTGTGCGTCAGCCATTATGTTTCTTCAAATCGATTCATATCATTGTTGATGGCCACAAAATAAAAATGCCCATTTTGTTTGCAACATAGGACACTCAACTCACGATTCGATACGATTTTTCTTTTTAAGTAATTTTTTCTGAGTGGGGCAGTCCCACTCATATTTCTAATTTTATTGGACAGATATAGTGAAGACAGACAGGAAAGTAAGATACATATACCGATAATGACATCTCTGTACACCTCTACTATCAGGGTAGAGTGTTGGGATCAGGGCAATATGCAATTGGGCAGCTATATTCTGTTTTACACTTGACATGTGTCTTACCTTGGTGTGAGCGTGGAGTCCAGGTGTTCTGTGTCCGTCGCTGGTCAAGTATGTCTAATAGCGGCCGCGGGAGAGTCGACCAATTCTGAAACTCCAGGAAGTAACTTAGCACCTCAGGCTCCGCCTTCTTCAGCCTGAAACCAATCAAACACAACAGACGATGTAAAGCAGTGACATTAGCTTATAAGAGTTTCTGTATGTGTGTGTGTGTGTGTGTGTGTGTGTGTGTCTTACATGATGGGCTGCAGGAAAAGGGAGGGCTCCAGTCCTGCCTGCAACAGAGCGGGAAGCCAGTAGAGAGCAGTCCGTAAGCCTGTGTTCAGCGCCACATACAACAGCTCACTCAACTCCTCTGGCGTGAACATGCTTCTGCTCTTCTCCTCTGGTCCGGATATGTTGATGCTCTTACTCAACTGCTCTGGTCTGGAGATACTCCTTTGCTGGATTATTTGCTGCAGCTGCTCGGGTTTGTGGGTGCAAATGGCATAAATCCATACCTCCTGATTTAAACTTGCCCCCACAGCTAACAACAACCGGACAGATTCACTGAGACAGAGAGAGAGAGAGACACAGAGAGAGAGAGAGACACACAGAGAGAGAGAGAGAGAGAGAGAGAGAGAGAGAGAGAGAGAGAGAGAGAGAGAGAGAGAGAGAGAGAGAGAGAGAGAGAGAGAGAGAGAGAGAGAGATGAGGGTAAAGGTAAGACTGGTGGAGTGCAAGGGAAGTGTGTGTGTGAGTAATCAATCCATGTCACTCATAGTGTGTGTGTGTGTGTGTGTGTATACCTCAACACACACACAGAGCGGTTATCTCTGAGGGCGTAGGATAGGGGTGACTCCGAGCCAAAGACAGAGTTACAGTTCTGGCCGTCTGGGCTGAAGCCCTCTCTCAGCAGCAGCTCCACAGCGTGGCTCTGTCCATTCACCACAGCCATGTACAACGGACTCACTGAAGACTCTCCACGGTCACATGCACGATCCGTCACAGTAATAAGCTTGGCTAGGATACTGCAAGGACAAAGACAAAAACACCCACCGACCCACCCACCCACACCCACACACACACACACACACACACACACACACACACAAACACACCCACACACATGTGAGAAGATGCCATGTTTCTTTGAGCAGGAGAAAATATGTTTCAAATGCATGTTTGCATACCTGATGTGTCCGAACTGCGCTGCGGCGTGGATGGGGAGCTGTGGCCATTCGCCATGGCAGGCTAGGTTTGGGTCAGCACCGTGGGTGAGGAGAACATCCACACAACCCTCATGCCCTTCTTGAGAGGCAAGCATCAAGGGCGTAGCCAAGTCCCATGCCTGGGCATTAACATTCGCACCTACAACCAAGACATATATTAATATGCAATATATCACAGTATTTGTTCAGCTCTCCCTCTAGTTAGCTGAATGGTGAATTTTCTGCTTGCTCCGGCAGTACGGGTGAAATGATGAGACTGACACAATTCGGTTTGATTTCCTTCTTCCTCTATTAAACAGATTGTAAAACTGAACACAATACATTGATATTAGTACATGTAAATAAACAACAGTGAACAAACTAACAGAAAAGATTTAACAAACTACACAATCATACAGAACTCAACTTACCAACTCCCATCTCTCTATACAACTGATCTCCCTTCTCCCCTGTCTCTCAGATCACACTCATTTAAGCCCGCCCCCATTTCTATCTAACCAATCACTCCACTCATGCATACTTTTAACCAATCACAAACAACAAATAAAATAACCCCCAAATGAACCCTCCCATGGATTAGCCAAACACCTCCCACTTGGTCCATTGGTTCTTTATAACTAAATGGACCACAACTCTCCCTCTCTTCAATACAGTCATTTTTACTGCTCCTCCACGGGAAGCAGCACGACCACCCGCCTGACGTCTCGGTCGAGCGTTGGGAAGAGATCGCGGCCTTCGCTCCTTCTTCGTCCTGAAGCCCCCACTCCTAGAGCAGGCTGGCTCAGGCAAGCCCTCACTCTTACGTCCCGAACCAGCCCCTTTTCGTCTGGCCTCGCTTCCACAACCCGCCCCAGGCGGAATTGCCCCCTTAGGGCATTTTGGTCAGCCAACCAGACCACGTCTCCCACGGCCACATTTCGAGCTTCTCTGTGCCACTTGGTGCGGATGAGAAGTCCGGGCCCAGCTAGTTGACTCCACTGTCGCCAAAACCGTCCCACTTCTTCCTGGACGCCGAGGCTAACTCCGCTTCTTGTCTCCCTCAGGCGAGTAGCCTCCCACTTTGCGTCTTCTGGAGCCCTCCTGCAAAACAACCACTGCCTAACAGCTCGCCGGACCCACCCAACTACCCGAATGAGCCTGCCTATTCCACTGAAGCGTTCTGGCTCAATCAGGTCCATGAGAGCAGCGCCCCAAAGCCTGTCCCTCTCATGCTCGAGGTCCCTGGAACTCCCAACCGGTGTGGATGTCCCCTTTGCATTTGCTTCCTCCTCAATGGCGCATTTCGGGTCCAGCCCCTTCCTCGCCTGAGCGCGTGTTACAGTTGCAGTGAACGCTTTCCGTTGCAGCATGCTCACGCTGTCTCGAGCACTTACAGCCACTCCCCTGGATGTTTCCTCGCTCAGCTGATCAGCCAGCACCAACACCTCTGACTCTGGCTCCACATTGGCCCTCGTTTCTGCAGGCTGGCCCTCTTTGCTCCTCCCACTTTGACCCGACTGGATCCGTGGTTCCGGAGCGAAACCTCCAGCGTTGAGCGTCCTCTCGATTCCCTCCGTGATGCTCCTCAGCTCTCTCCTGTCGCCATGAGACGCTAGAATGTCGTCTACATAGGTGTCCTCCTCAAGTGCTCTCCGCTCTTCTTTTAGGTGGGCGACCTCTGGCAGCCTTGCCGTCTTCCTCATGGCCAGCTGGGCGATGCATCCGGCTGGCTTGTCCCCGATGTTGACGCGGGTAATTGCGTAGGTTTTGATCTTCTTTTCCCCTGCGAGAGTCATCTCTTTCCCGCCCGGCTGACAATTTCCGCAGCGACACCCTCCACACTTTGGCTCGCACGCGGCGCTGATGCTATCCCAGCTCCACCACTCGAGGACCTCTTTGCTGCTTGCAGCTGTTCTCCCGGTCTTTTCATGACCTTGCGGCTTCTGGTCTCCATCCTCTTCTTTTGCGTTGGGCGTCTTGCAGGGGATCTCCTCAAATCTTACTGCCTCCGTTCTCAGAGAACGCGCAAAGTGCGTCTGGGAGTTGTGTGCGGATCCTTCCCAACTTTCAAACAGGTCTGGGTGCGTTCCTCCCACGGTCTTCCCCAGAGGCCCGTCCCACAACACTAAGTCTCCCGTCCCTCTTCTCCACCGTGGAGCGAGTCGTCCCTCTCGGTGGCTGATCAAGAGCTCGATTTCCTTAGGTCGGACCAGCTCTTCCTTCTCGACCCCAGGGAAGAACTTACAGAGTCGCTCTGGACTGATGACCTTGTCTGCACGAGCGATTGTGTCGAGCCCGTAGCATACCATCTCGTGGGGACTCCATCTGTTGTTGCTCCACGCCCTGACCTTTAGCAGGTATTTGTTAGTCTTGACCCTGACCTTCATTCCACCGACCCCCTGCACGGTCAGTGTTACTTGCCTCCGCTCCAGTTGGAGACGATCGGCGGCCCAGTTGGTGATATAATTTGTGTCGGAGGCGAGGTCTATGAGGGTTCCCAGGGCATTTCCTGCTTCTGTTTTGACTATCAATGTCATCATTAGTACTGGATGTTCCTCTGGCCCATTCTCCGCGAAGAGACCCCCGCCTTCTGCGCCCGTGCTCAGCGTCATCGAAGCCTTACTGGTGAATGCGTTCGCCCTCCTTTCCTGTTCAGGGTTGAGTCCCAAAGAATCCAGGAATTCTCGTTGCTTATCAGAGAACCCTGGCCCTGTCTTCTTTCCCTCACTCCACTCGGGACACAGAAGGTAGTGATGACTTGCCCTTCCTTCCTCCCGCTTGCACACTCTGCACAGGTACCGGTTACTACACTCCCCGTCGGCGCTGTGCATGCCCAAACATTTCTGACAGGCTTTGCTTTGCCTTACTATGGCTCGTTTCTCTGCCAGACTGACACTCTTGAACTTTTGGCAGAAGAATATTTTGCCACCGTGCTGATCGCTTCCACAGATGTCGCACTCTTCTCTTCTTTCCGAGTTCCTGCCCGTGACTCTGGTTTCACCTCGATGTTCCTCCTCTTCTTCATCTACCGGTGAGTCTCTCTCCGTGGCCCTCGTGAATGCCCTCTTCTCCCATCTGACTGGCCTCTCCGGTGTTCCCTCAGAGGTCTCCGTGGAGCCTCGGATTCGAGCTATCCCCTCGAGGATTACTTCCTGCCTTTTCAGAAACAGAAGAAGAGCATCGAACCGCTTGTCTGGGGCGACTTGGTTTTCGGGTTCGGTTACAAAGGTAATCCAGCCTTCCTGCACGCGATCTGGCAGTTTGCCCTCGATGGCCTTAAGTACAAGTGGGTTCTTCATAGCGCCCACTTCTCCTAAGTCTGTCAGGTCCATGAGGGCTCTTTCCACTGCCTGAATAAGGTCGATCGCTTTCCTCGGCTGGTTTCCTTTTACCGCTGGTATTCTTTCCAATTCCTCAATAATTTGCAGCGCGATGGTTGCCTTGTCTCCAAACCGATTCTCCAAGGCTTTGAATACGTCTTCCGCTGAGCGGTAGCTCGAGAGTTTGAGCTCCTCGAAAACCTTTCGGTCTATGCTCTCGAGGAGGTGGAGTTTCTTCACCTCTGGCGACCCCGATGGGTCTCCCTGCCGCTGCAGGCTTTCCCAATCTTTCCGCCAGCGATGAAAATCTCTCATACACCCGCTGAACACGGGCAGCCTTGTTGGAGGGAGTTTGATCTTGGCTCTAGTGCGGTTGCCTCCATATGTGGCGCTCTCCAGCCCTGCCTCCCGGGCTTGTTCCCATGCTTCCCGCTGAGCCTCCAGTAGTTTGGCGCGCTCTTGAGCGGCTATTTCTGCTGCCTTCAACTCAATCACGGCGGCCTTCTGCCTTGCCTCAGCGATCTCTTCTTCGGCCCCCAATTTCACCTTCGCTGTCTCCTTCTCAAACTCGGCCACGCTATCAGCTGACTTCAGTTTTGCCTCTGCGGCTTTCCTTTCCAGCTTGGCAATGGCTTCTTTATTTTCTCTATTTGTCGCTCGATCTTTGGCCTCTTCTTCGGCGAGAACGTCGGCCCTTTTCCTCTCATCTCCGGCGAGAGCGTCGGCCCTTTTCCTCTCATCTTCGGCGAGAGCGTCGGCCCTTTTCCTCTCATCTTCGGCGAGAGCGTCGGCCCTTTCTCTATTTGTCGCTCGATCTTTGGCCTCTTCTTCGGCGAGAACGTCGGCCCTTTTCTTCTCACCTTCGGCGAGAACGTCGGCCCTTTTCCTCTCATCTTCGGCGAGAGCGTCGGCCCTTTTCCTCTCATCTTCGGCGAGAGCGCCTGCAAACCTTCCTCATAATTGTCGTCTGCAGAGTTTAGGTCTTTCGCGTTTGACAGGAGCGCTATCCACTCGCGTTTCATGTCATCTTCGCCCATCAATGCCACTGACCTGATGATGTGGCGGTATCCTCTCTCAAAAGTGACTGCCAACTTTTCCCTTTCGGTCCTTAGTGCCTCCATTCTGCCTGTGACTCAGAAATAACTTGTGTGTACCTGTTTCGTCTTTCTATCTTATCTCTTCAGCCCTCTCTGACTCCCTGAGCTGATTTGCGCTGGTCCCTGCACTTCCTTAACTAGTCTTCGGCAGCGGAACCAGGTTCACCGTGGGGTCATCCCAGGGATACTGCTAAAAATAAAATAATAAAGTGGGAGAGGATTTTCCTCCCCCCGACGACTTAATACCCAGGTACACACAAACCTATTTTAATGCAAACAGTCAAAAAGTCACAGAGAAGAGTGCTGGGTGTGGGTAGCTCTCTGGGTAGCTGCTATTAGCTCGCAATTCCTTTCTTGGTGGGTCTTGTAGGTTAGCCTAGCTGGCTGTGGATTCTTGCAGTTGGGTTAACCAGTTGAAGCTAGCCGTGGATTGTTTCACTCCTTGCCTGCCTAGCTAGCTGTAGCTTTGAATGCTATAAGCTCTACCGCGTGCCTGCTGCGCTATTTCGACAGCAGGGCTAACGCTAGCTTAGCTGGCTACGCTACGCTAGCTAGCAAGTGGCTAATTAGCTACAGTCGCGGGCGCCACGGCTCCGTTTCCGGCCTAGTTAGCCGTAGCCTTGAGTGCTATAAGCTCTACCGCGTGCCTGCTGCTCTATTGCGACAACAGGGCTAACGCTAGCTTAGTTTGCTAATGCTACGCTGGCTAGCAAGTGGCTAGTTAGCTACAGTTTCGGGCGCCGCGGCTCCGTTGCCAGCTGGCGGCTGCGTCACTAACCTGACCAGGCTTTAGCTTGCTCTTATCTCCGGTGAATGGATCCTTGTCCTCCCGGAGCTTCTGTTGCGTCCAACCGGGCTTGTATTCCTTAGCTAACTGACGGTCCGTCCTCCTGCGGTCGTCAGCGGGTGTTTTACAATTGTTCAGCTCTCCCTCTAGTTAGCTGAATGGTGAATTTTCTGCTTGCTCCGGCAGTACGGGTGAAATGATGAGACTGACACAATTCGGTTTGATTTCCTTCTTCCTCTATTAAACAGATTGTAAAACTGAACACAATACATTGATATTAGTACATGTAAATAAACAACAGTGAACAAACTAACAGAAAAGATTTAACAAACTACACAATCATACAGAACTCAACTTACCAACTCCCATCTCTCTATACAACTGATCTCCCTTCTCCCCTGTCTCTCAGATCACACTCATTTAAGCCCGCCCCCATTTCTATCTAACCAATCACTCCACTCATGCATACTTTTAACCAATCACAAACAACAAATAAAATAACCCCCAAATGAACCCTCCCATGGATTAGCCAAACAGTATTTATAGGCAGTATATTGGCTCCCATAATATTTATATATACATATAATATATATATATATATACATACATACATACATAGCATTGGATGCTTGTCTTTCATCTTTTGTGTCGTGTAAACAACTGTAATGAATATGCACATGAAAAATATAAACAACTCCACCAGTAAGCCATCACACACAAGCAGCCATTTACAAAAAGCATACAGATGCAGAGCTGTGTACCTGCATCAATGAGGATTTGCAGGCATTCCTGCTGTCCGTACTGTGCAGCTACAAACAAGGGTGTGATCTTGTAGTCGTCATACACTTCAAGAATACACTTGCCCGCCAGGATACACACAATCTCCCTGTAACCCTGAGGAGAGAGTGGGAGTGAATTGCTGTGTGTGTGTGTGTGTGTGTGTGTGTGTGTGTGTGTGTGTGTGTGTGTGCCCGACTGGCCCCACCTCCTCTACACAGCAGTCGGGCTGCCCGATCACGTCTCTTCACAACACTGGCTCCCCGCTGGTGGAATGAGCTCCCCACGCCGCGGCTGTCAGAACGGCAGAGTCACTACCCATCTTCCGTCGTAGACTGAAGACCTATCTCTTCAGGTTACATCTTAACTGCTCACAATGAGTTATGAATAGTCACAATGACCGCGGGAGGAACCTGCTGCTCAGAGTCAATGGAGAGAGGGAATCTTAGGTGAGAGTGCACAAGGTCTACAGTCACAACAATAGGGAAGATTGAGAGGGGGAGTACATATCGTGGCATGTTTCAACTACCTAATTTGGCACCGTCCCCTTCATCCTCTCTTTTTCACCAGAGCATAAATGGCTAAAGTGACAATGTAAATATTCATTTTTAACACCAAGCATGCAGACAGCCATCATCGCAAAGCTCTCCCACTCGTTTCTCACCTGCAGCCCTGAGGAGCACACGTACACACGCCGTGGCACCGAGCGCCGCAGCTTCGTGGAGCGCGTTCCAGCCACGGTTGTCTCTGCTGTCCACGCTGAGGCCCCTCTGGGTCAGAGAACGCACCAGCCCCCGGTCGCAGAACCTAGGATGGTAGGGGAAGGTAGGGCAATACCGCTACCTGATTGGTTGGCGAAGCACTCGTGAAGAGCCCCCTCATCGTGAAGAGCCCCCTCACTCGCCAGCCAATGAGGGGGCTCTTCATGAGTGCTTCGCCAACCAATCAGGTAGCGGTATTGCCCTACCTTCCCTGCTTCGCCAACCAATCAGGTAGCGCCGGCAGGCCCGGATTAACCCCCTAGGGTGCCCTTGGGTGACCAGACTTGATGTGTGTGCCCCCCCCCCCCCCACACACACACACACACACACCCTCCTACTTTGCAAGTGAAAGTGTGATATTTACTATGGTTACAAAACCCATAGATTTACAAGAGCATATAACTACAGTACAGGCTCATCACAGTTGGGCCTAATGCCGTAGTATAGCCTTTACACTGATGCTCAAATCTGAATGCAACTCACATCACAATGCAACACGACTTTCTATATATAGGCTAATTATTTCCATCATAAATGGCCTGAGACTACATGCTAAACCATAACAAAGGGGGAAAATGCACATACTGTATACTACAATAAAACAAGCTCAATACCAACCAAGTCCAATAACGACTGTTGCAGGCATATAAGAATAAGAACATATTGTCTGTCAGCATTAATGAAGCGTACTACAGGTATTATGGAAATAAACAGCGCCTCTCTCTTTGCCGCTCTGCTCACCTTCGTGATGCTGTATCAGACGTAGGCTATAGCCCTGTGATGCTGTATCAGACGTAGGCTATAGCCCTGTGATGCTGTATCAGACGTAGGCTATAGCCCTGTGATGCTGTATCAGACGTAGGCTATAGCCCTGTGCATCACACAGCCTGCCCAAATCAGCCACAGCCTCATATTAGCCCCAAATAATCATAAATAAGCCTTACCTTTAGCAGAACTTATTTTTTCTTGATTTTACGCAGGCAAAGTCGTTTACTAAATCCTCAAAGTCCATCTCTTTGACCAACTCGGATTCAATTGCCAGCAGGGAATCTTATTATTATCAGGCCTCTCTTATTGCACTATAGTTCTCTCTCAACGCTTTGGTAGAGTCAGTCCTACAACTCCATCTAGTACTGGACAGTGGTTTTAGAGTCCTGCTGATGTTCACATCCTTCTTTTTAAATATCCGGCTCCATCGGTGAGGGGATGCTGCACAAAACGCATACAATGACTGAAGTAGGTCAAAGAAATCACTCGCATCCTTACAGCTATTAATGCTGTTTACACCGACAACATGAAGGGAATGTCCAGCACAGGGCACGTAATGAATCAGGGGGTTTGCTTTTTTAAGATGCGCCTGGAGGCCGTTATATTTACCCGACATGTCTAACCCCAGGTCATGACATGAACCATTCTTACTCCACATTCAGGTCATGACATGAACCATTCTTACTCCACATTCAGGTCATGACATGAACCATTCTTACTCCACATTCAGGTCATGACATGAACCATTCTTACTCCACATTCAGGTCATGACATGAACCATTCTTACTCCACATTCAGGTCATGACATGAACCATTCTTACTACACATTCAGGTCATGACATGAACCATTCTTACTCCACATTCAGCAAGACTTGCTCCAGTGTGGCTGTGAATGGGCTCGCTCGCTCTGCTACACACACACTGTTAACTTCGGTGCTAATTTTAGGCCTAGGTGAAATAAATAAAAAAGTCCAATTTTTAAGTGTGGCCGTATGTCTTGAGTCTTTGCCTTGCTTAGTTTTTCGCTTGGCAGAGCCACTCAGTTGTCGCCTGGACATTTGGATTTCTTCGTTGATAGTTTGGCGGCACTGCGTCATCGCGCACTTGTCTGTGACTGGGGGGGGGCACTTACACCGAAATCGCAATTATTTACCATGTTTGCGTTCCATTATAATGAGCCCATCCTCCTGTTTGTATCTCCACCAGTCTCCCCTGGTATATAGCAAAAATTAAAATATATATCTCTTAGTAGTGGGAGATGAAGGTAACTAAGGGTTCTGATAGATAGATAGATAGATAGATAGATAGATAGATAGATAGCAGTGGCGGCTGGCCGATAGAGGGCGCTGGGGCGCTGCCCCCACCTTCACTTCCTAGTTCCCCACCTTCACTTCCTAGTTGCGATTTGTAAACGTTTTTTTTTTAAATAAACATTGTTTATTCACAAAATGCGGCTGATATTCTGTCGGCGCCTATCAGCATTCATTAAAAATCCTCCAATACAATAAACATTTTATCTGTGTGTGTGTAAAATTCACTGTTAAAATACATAGGGGGAGGCGTCGGGGCGCCGGTCAATGCAAGTCTATGGCAGGCCGAATACTTTTCGCTTACACGTGAGCTGTAGCAGCGCTCCAATTGGCTGTCTCCTATTTCTAGGCCGGGGCGCAAAAATGTGCGTCCTGAATATCCGGTTGTTAAGTCTGACGTCAAACGTGACGTTTTGCAATTTCCGGCTTTTACAAAAAAAGAAAACAATGTGGTGGTCTGTAAACTGTGCAGAAATGAAATGGCCTATCACAGGAGTACATCTGCAATGAACGAGCACCTCAAGCGAAAGCATCCTGGAGCTCTTTGTGAAGACAGATACCACCGTAAGTCAGCGTTGTATTTCTGTTCACTTTTCCGGCCGTGTATGAGTGAAAAATGGATAGCTACTAGCTAATGTTACACAAGCAATGTAGCTCACCACAGTTTGTATGTCTTGTCTTCTGGTGTTAGTAACGTTAGCTATGTAGCTGGCTAGCTACGGTAGCCTATTGTCATTGTGGTGCTCGCACCTACTGTACGTTATCTAGCTCGTAGCTCGCATGCTACGTTAGCATCAATTTAGCTAATCATAACATAGCAGCGAGAGTATTAAGGCTGATCTGTGCATGATATTGCTGCATTCTGACATATTTCATGTCGCATCTCCCCCCTTTGATGGTATATGACGCTATAGTCAGTCGCAATGGTCCAAAATTCAAGTGCTTCGTAACACAGACGGGTGAATTTCATGAATGAAAGTGAAAGTTCTGTCACAAAACGCCGTTACGTATCCTCACACATGTTTAAGTGGGTATTGCGTGGGTAAAGTGAAATTACGTCTTTGTTTTGAGCGCCAGTGCGCGTTTTATGCGCGTGCACGCGGAAAAAAAAATCGTGCACGCTGCGCGCGCGAAAGAGGACCCCCCCCGCCACTGATGTGAAAAATCCTGGAGGAAACACTGCTGTGCCCCACCAAAAATGTTTAGCACCAGCCGCCACTGATAGATAGATAGATAGATAGATCGATACTTTATTGATCCCTGAGAGAAATTCACGAGTTACAGAAGCTCTGACCACAAAAACAACAACAAAATAAAGTGACAATTGAATAATAATCCAAATAAAATATATAAAAATACAAAATAAAGATAGACCAATAGACACGTGGGACCTTATCTACAGTAGAGAACTTGTTTACCTTCATCAGTTGGTTCTTGTTGTAGTTGTGGAAGTCGTACTTCCTCTGGCAGTCTTCCTTCAGCAGCAGGTTGTACAGAGCGATCCACACATGGCCGTCCAGCTTCGTCATCTTCACACGGTCCTCCGATGGAATCTTCTGCCATTTGCCACCTGCCATGTACTTCTCCACCTCGCCTGTAGGGGGAGACAGAGTACGGCTATAATGATATGTAGGGTAAGGGCCATGCAAGCTTAATTCATTGTTTAATGGAAATGAAAAAACGGTATCAAAGTGTATCAGTTGTTTCTGTAGTGGCTATAAAGATCATGTTTATGTTAACTTCATGTTATCAAACCAAAAATTGTCTTTTGATCTATTTTCCAGATTGATGTGACGTGTGTGTGTGTGTGTGTGTGTGTGTGTGTGTGTGTGTGTGTGTGTGTGTGTGTGTGTGTGTGTGTGTGCGTGTGTGTGCGTGTGTCTGAGCGTGTGCATGCACTTAGACTATCCACAGATTTAAGTACGTTAACATGTGACCATGTGCATGCATTTGTGTGTGTGTGTGACAAACCTGCAGTGTAGCGACTCCAGGGGCAGTTCTCTACCAGCTGCACCAGGACACAGGGCAGGTTATGAGTGCACAGCATCCTACTGATCACACTGATACTGTAAAACAACAAGGGCAACCATTTTCATCAGCAACATTACTATTATCACAAGAATCTATATATCTAAAGATTAGTTTTTTTTGTATTTTTTTTTTCAATGTAACCTTTATTTTGGCAGGGAGTCCCACTGAGATCAAGGTCTCTTTTACAAGGGAGCATACATACAATTTAAACAAGAAAAAGGACCACATTGTTCAATGAATGTGCTGTCAAGCGGTGGGTGAAATCTGGTGAGACCATTAAGTCTGTTCACCAGATCAGTATCACCAATCACTTTTGTTTGTTAATATTTGTATTAATACTCCCAAAAAGATAGTTTTGATTAATCTACTGAACATCTACATGAACTACATAGTTGAGTTTTCTACAACAGCATGTTTGGATACTGGATTCTGATTGGCTAGCAACAGTGGTAAATATCCCAACAACCTTCAGTTCAGACTGCATTTCCAGTATCAATGCGCCTCCCAATCTGATTAAGTACACCTGTGCTGACCTACAATGCAATCGTTGATCTTAGTGCTTCAAGTCCCACGATGTAACACATTATCTAAGTCACATTCTCAAAGTCACATTATCTAAGTCACATTATCTAAGTCCCTAACGGACCCGTCCCAGTGAATCCCATACCTGTCAGTATGGTCTGTGATGTAGCGCAGGACAGACAGAGCCTTGAGGGAGATGTCAAACTCCAGTGTAGTATTCTGCCCCTGCAACTCCTGCATCAGACACACACAGCACAGTAGAGCTCTTACAACCAAAGCACCTCCTCTATCCTGGGTTAAACAACGCTCTACTTGCCTGGAATCCAGACGGCAGATTTTTCAGTGTTGTGTTCATGTTTTTATGTTGCGTTTCCCTCAGATGTTTTCTTAAGCAGGGTACATTTACATTTGACATTCTTACGATTTAGCAGACGCTTTTATCCAAAAGTGACTTATAGTTAGATAGATTACAGGGACAGTCTCCCTGGTGTAACTTAGGGCTAAGTGCCTTACTCAAGGGCACACTAGTGGTGGTGTTCCCAGGTTGGGATTTGAAATCAAGACCTTCTGATTACCAGTCCAACGTGGAGGGGGTGGGGTTAGGGTTAATAGTAGGAGAAACGCTGGTGTTGTGTACTATTTAAATATTTTCATGTGATTATTGTTATATCTGATTCTGTATAATAATAATATATGATTATATCATGTGTGATTTGCTCCTCTGGGATGAATACAGTTCTGTTCAACTGAATTGAAGTCAACACTGCTACACTCTTCACCTGTATGGAGGAGAGGTCTGCACTCGGTGTTCCATTAAGTCTGTCCTGCTTGGGGGTGTCGTCCTTGGAGGCTCGGCCAACCAGCAGGGTTAGTTTGCGGTGACAGTAATCAACCAGGTCCAGGACCGAGTCACCAGCTGCCTCACAGGAATCCTGTAACCATGGCACCACACACAAACTGTATTCAGTGGCATCCTATAATACACACGTGTGTTTGATACCATTCCTCATTCCGTCCCATGCATTAGAATGAGCCCATCCTCCAATTTCTACCTCCACCGGCCAACCCTGCACCTCACTGATGGTTCGATTGTAATTTACACAGTTAAAGTACACATATAAAATATACATAGAGCTTCACAATGATCTCGAGATGTAAAAAAAAAAAAAAGCAAACTGCAAACATTGCTAGTGTTGTGCTGAGGCGTATGTAAACTACTGCTCACCTTATGATACATAACTGTTTCCAGAAGGTTTATGATTGAAACCTCGTGGCGAATCTGAATGTCAGACAATAGAGCAGAAGAAACAATGGAATGAACTGTCAGTATAACAACGACATCAGCATGTGAATACAGAATGTCAGTGGAGGTAGGAGGTGGTGCATTCCTTGCATTACACTGAGCCCCGTCCTCCGATTTCTACCTCCACCAGCCTCCACTGTAATATGATCACAGCAGAGGTCAAACACGGTTTCTCCTCTCACCACCATATACAGAGGAAACGTGCTCTTCGGATCGAAGTCCCGAAGCTGACAAAGAATAGGAAACACTTTTTGTTTCCAAACCTCCACCAGAATCATCTCATGGACCAAGGT
Source organism: Nansenia antarctica (assembly GCF_963989245.1). Classification (NCBI taxonomy): domain Eukaryota; kingdom Metazoa; phylum Chordata; class Actinopteri; order Argentiniformes; family Microstomatidae; genus Nansenia; species Nansenia antarctica. Next base: position 14,609,613 of record NC_137685.1, on the reverse strand, counting down.
GGGGATCTGAGGAAGAGGGAAGAGGAGAATGAATGTTGTCAATGGAACCAGGGCACTGAGTGGTCTTAAAATTGATCCTTCCTTCCTTTCTAGACTGAATGAAATCACTGATCTGATATGACTCGATGGGTGAAGGCAATGCATGGTGTGCAAAGCGTGTTTAAACCAAACCCAATCCAAGCTAATTGAGTATGTTACTTCAAGGGGGAGGAAGGAAGGACGCATCGTTAGAGTATTCGAACGGGCCCCATCATTGGAAGCACACTACTAGTGTTATTATCATTATTATACTTGAATTATTCCAATTGGAACAAGATCGCCTGACTGTCTTAAGACATTGATATTCAGTGTCTTAAGACACCTCAAGATGTTCTGTGTCTTCAAGACACAGAAAATATGGCTCTTATGCTCCATGTCTTAAGTGAGTGCATGTGTGCATGTCTTCAGGTTAGGTCTTAAGACGACTTAAGACAATCTTGACAGACAAAATGTCTTATTTTGGTTAATTAAGACATCTTAAGACATCTCAAGACAAGGTGATGGCTGGGTGTGTAGCTCTAACAGAGAGACGTTGACCTCTCACCTTCCCGTGCGACACCAGGAGCTCCTTGATGAACTCGTCCTGCGTGAATGAAGCGGTTACTATCGCCTGCATGTAGAGTTTTTCTATATACTCGTGTTGTCTGAACCACCTGGCGATCAAGAAACACAACAGAATGAGCTACAAACAGAACATCATATTGCTGACAAATCGTGAGGTTCTATCTCCATTTTTGTCAAAATTTAGTTTTTCACATAATCTGATCCATTAGGTGTTTATTAATGCCTGTGTGGTGTTATTTTTAAAATGTTGACATTTTTGAGTTAGTAATTCATAAAATACAAAGGTTCCATCTCACAAAACATAATGGAATGTAAAAACTTTGACGCTCAATATCTCTGAACTGCCCTAAACGGAGATAGAACCTTATCATTCTAAACGGAGATAGAACCTTATCATTCTAAACTCACGAAATTCAAAATGTAAAGTTCAGTTAGACTAGATAGTCCAGTCAATCTGTGGTTTAACCCAGGGGAAATTGCAATAGTAATCATTCAAGTTTTTTTGTGATCCCTAGGGACAACCAAATAACTTATTAAAAGTCTTAGTCTTAATATTTATTGGATCAAGGTAAATTCAGGGGTCGAAAATGTGTTTTTTTTGTGCCAGGCGCAACACAGCCAGTTAATAGGATAAAAAAAATTAACTAATAGATATCACCATGAAACTTCCCCAGTTAATCACTTACATTAAGACTACTATTTTTTGTATTACAAGTTTTCTGAAATATTATGTTTAAATATGCAAATTAGGCATTATCTAATGAAATATGTGCTAATTTGCATAACATTCAAGATCAGAAATCTGAACATTGGATAAAGCCAGGTTAAAAATTCTTGTTTCATCTTGTTGTCATATTAGAGTCACGGTCCTCTATAACAGGGAATTTGGAATTTGGAACGTTCCATGGCCATCAATTGTTCGGATATTATGGTCAGCATTATCAGCAACATATTGTATGAAGTGCCCAGGTGTGAGTCCACGTACCTCAAGTTTCTCAGCTACTGCAGCACTTCTTTCATACATCTGTACCTCTACATATGATATGAACGGCCAAACCCAAGGTGACAGACTGTCAACTAGAAATGTTGATGCAAAGTGGTGATGCATTTGTACACCAACCCCAAGCTGAAGTGGTGGAAGTATGAATGAATGAATGAATGAATGGTCTTTATTGTCATTGCTATAGTACAGGTACCAAACAACGACATTTAGGAGGGGTGGCTCCCCTGGTGTTAGGAAAGAAAAGAAAAAAAAACAAGAAGGGAAGGAGCTGGTTTACATAAATAAAGGCTATGTACACTATCCACTATACTATACTGTACAGATAGACGACTAGGGTTGTCATATTGCACATAGTGTTATTGCACATTCATTTAAAGTGTCGCAGTTTGTAGGCTTGAAATGTACATATTTGTGCCTCAGCACTACATCTGATTTTTTCAATCCAGCAGCTGCCATCAATCCGTCCAGACTGTCCAGGGCCCAGAACCTAGGTCTTTGCTGTGTTCAGGGCCTGGATGGCCCTGGGGTAGAAGCTGTGCTTCAGTCTGTTTGTCCTTGCGGCCATGGTCCTGTACCGCCTTTTCGAGGGCAGCCGGGCAAAGTGTTCGTACCCAGGGTGGGTTGGGTCTCTGGAGATCTTGGAGGCCTTCCTGAGACAGCGTGTGTTGTACAGCTCTTCCAGAGAGGGGAGGGGGGCGCCGGTGATCTTCTGGGCTGTTCTCACGACTCTCTGTAGCGCATTTCTCTCCGCGGTTGTGCAGCTGGAGAACCAGTTGCAGATGCCGTAGGTGAGGATGCTCTCCACTGCGCCGCGGTAGAACACCATTATCTCCTGCTTGATGTGTTCCTTCCTGAGGACTCTCAGGAAGTAGAGCCGCTGTTGTGCCTTCTTGATGGTGGCTGCTGTGTTGTTCTTCCAGGACAGGTCATCCTGTATGTGCACCCCCAGGAATCGGAGGGCTGAGACTCTCTCCACGCTCTCTCCGTCGATGAGCAGGGGCTGGACCTCAGACTTTTTCCTCCTGAAGTCCACGATGATTTCCTGGGTCTTTGACTTGTTCAGCAGCAGGTTGTTAACCTTGCACAGCTTGCTCAGCTGCTCTACCTCATCCCTGTACGCCGCCTCGTCCCCCCCGAGATGCAGCCCACCACAGTGGTGTCGTCTGCAAACTTTACGATGGAGTTGCTGGGGTGGACGGGGGTGAAGTCGTAGGTGTAGAGGTTGTAGAGGATGGGGCTTAGCACGCAGCCCTGGGGGGACCCAGTGCTGAGTCTGAGGGCTGTGGAGGTGTGGGAGCCCACCCGCACCCTCTGGGGGCGGTCGGACAGGAAGTCCTTGATCCATGCACATATAGAGTGTGATAGTCCCAGGTCTAGTAGTTTGGTCACTAGCCTGTCTGGAAGGATGGTGTTGAAGGCAGAGCTGAAGTCCACAAAGAGCAGTCTCGCGTAGCTGTTTCCCCTCTCCAGGTGGGATAGAGTGGCGTGGAGAGTCGTCGCGATGGCGTCCTCTGTGGACCTGTGGGCTCTGTAGGCGAACTGGTATGGATCCAGGTTGGGCGGGAGGCGTGTGAGTAAGTGGGCCCGGACTAGTTTCTCGAAGCACTTCATGATGATTGGTGTGAGTGCCACCGGGCGGTAGTCGTTTGGGCAGCTCACCGTGCTTTTCTTCGGGACTGGGATGATAGTTGAGGTTTTCAGGCAGGGTCGGATGGTGGCCTGGGACAGGGACTGGTTGAAGATGTTGGTGAAAACCCCGGCCAGCTGGTCGGCGCACTCCCTCAGCACCCGTCCCAGGACGCCATCCGGCCCCGAGGCTTTCCTGGGGTCCACCGCCTTCAGCACGCGTCTCACTTCATGCTCTGTGAGGGTGAGGCTGCTGAGAGCTGGAGAGAGTGGTGTTTGTGTTGTGGTTACCTCCGTTCGCCCCTCGTCGAACCGGGCGTAGGAGTTCAGCTTTTCCGCCAGCAGGGGGTTGTCCTCTGCGGCTGTGAGCCTGTTGGCTCTGAAGTTTGTCATGTGCTGAACCCCCTGCCACATCCGCCTGGAGTCGTTGCTCAGGAAGCATTCCTCAATCTTCTCCCTGTGGTCTGCCTTGGCCTCTCGGATGCGCTTTAGGTTAGCCCTGGTGGTGCTGTACAGCAGTGTGCCCTTCCCTGCGAAGAAGGCGTTGTCCCTCTCATTGATCAGTTTTTGGACCTTCCCAGTCATCCATGGCTTCGTGTTGGGGTAGACCCGGACCCGTTTGTCCACGGTGACTGAGTTGGTGCAGTTCACTATGTGGTTCAGAACCGACGACGTGAACTGTTCCAGGTCCTCATGCTCATATTCCTGCCATGAGGTGTCATTTAGGCAGATCTGCAGTGGAGCGGACCCTTCTGGCCAGGTTCTGACAGTCTTAGTGGTGATGGGAGCACTTTTCCTCATGGTAGTGTAGGCTGGGATCAGGAGGATTGACACATGGTCAGACATGCCTAGATGAGCTAGCGGTCTAGCCTTGTAAGCACGCTTGATGTTGGTGTATACCTTATCCAGTGTTTTTTCTCCTCTTGTTGCACATTTAACATGCTGATAGAACTTGGGTAGTACTGCCTTCAGGTCGGCATGATTAAAATCTCCGGCGATAATGTGGACTGCCTGTGGGTAGAGCTCTTGGTCTGGTAGCTTGCATCATGGCTTGGCCGATGGAACAAACTTTTAATTCCTTTTCTTTCCCAACAAATAGTGTGCGCAGGAAGAGTTGCAGAGACTGTGGAACATATAGCAATGTCTTCATCACTGATGACATTTCTAGACTTGTTGGATAGGAACTATTTCCCTGCACAACAGACCTCATGTCAGATTTCAAGACTTCTGCTGCAGCCATAATAAGCCTCTCCTTGTCATTATCATTGCTCTTGGATCCTTCAAAAAAGTCATGGAGAATTGCTGAAGCCGTCCTTCGGAATGTCACCACATTCTGTTTTCCTTTTACCTCACTGAGCAAAATGTCACAACCAAAGTGACTCTGAAGTTGTTCTTTCATGTGGCGAAAGCTGTATGGCTCCTCATCATCTCCTAAGTAGTCCTTCATCCTGATGATGAGGTCATTTATTGTCGTCTGCTCCTCATCACTATGGCGCAGATAGTCTGCCACTTTCAAAAAAGCATCACCACGAGAAAGGGACCGGGGCCTCCCAGATTTACGCCTTTTTGAGCCATCTTGAAAACACTTGGGAACTTGTCTTCCAGTTCTGAAGCTGCCGTTGCAAGACTTGTGGTATACTGTGTCAGCAGCGTGAAGGTCATTCACATATAGCAATCTTCCTCTCACTATATCAGACCAATGGTCCGAACGCTTAGTGCAACATTCAAGTAATTTGGTCTGGAAGTCTTTGGTTCAATCAGTTTGAACTCTTTTAACTTGCCTGAATATCTGTCATGCACCCCACAAAACAAACAGTGATCTTTGTATGAAAATGAGGGGCCAGATGATCTGCGCTTACAACCAACTACCCCTGCTTCAATATCTTGCTGCTGTTTCTTCTGTTTTTCTATGTCCTGTGGGTTGGTAAATTTCCTCCGGCATTCTACATGAACCACTTGGCCAGGGACTACGGTTATGCCTACATTGCATTGTTCATTGGCTCTGACAAAACCATCACATCCCTTCTGGGTTAACTTGACAGTCGGCACGTCATCAGATGTTTGGTTCCCACAGAATACACACTCATCCGTCTCCATCTGGAACAAAGTTATTAAACAAGGCACACTTTTAAACTTCTGATATATTTTGCTCTGCTAACGAACACTATCACCCTGCCAGCTGTGGCTAGCTAGCAAATGTCAGCTTTATTTACAAGGTAATATTAATTGAGCTGCCTTTTCAGTAAAAAAACAAAACTTAAAGGTGTAGGCCTACATACAACATTGGTTACATGGTTACACTACACACTTACACGCGGTTTTGTGTGGATGGTGTTTTTTTACAACTGTGATTGTGTGGACGCGTTACAAAAAAAACGGTGTAGTGTGGACAAGGCCTAGCTAGCAGCGTTTGTTGTGGTTTCATCAGTGACTTTTCTCCCATTCTGTGTTTGAGGTGCACCAACATTCAAATACTCGTGTCGTCTTCAATTTCTGTCCGATTTCAATGTGTGACACATCATTTGAAAGCTTACAATCTGTATTTTCAGAATATGTAAAAAACTGAAAGTGTATGTTGGCAACTGATTGATGAAAACATTGTCTGGCGTCACATTTGGCAAATAAGTGGGTGTTGGGGTAGTTGTACCCCTAATACAGGTATAAGACTTAAGAATATCCTCTGAAAAAGTATTTTATTGGAAAGATTGACCCCCAAAACATAGGAAAAGACACCAAATATGTTGGATAGGTATACATAGGCCCTCCAATATTAACACCATTTTACCCAGATGGCGTCACTCAAAAACATTGTTTAACCTCTTTTGACCTTGAAAAAAGTATGATCCAATAAATTAATTAATTAAGACTTTTAGTATATGATGCAGGAGGGTATTAGGAACAATAAAAACTATGAAACATTACTATTGCAATTTCTCCTGGGTTGGGCCTTTTTTTAGTTAGATTGACTGGACTAAGAGGCGAACCAGCTAGCCGCTAGCTAGTGTGTGTCCCTGCGATGCTGAGCAGCTTTCCACACCTGGGAGAGCCCATCTCCTTCAGAGAGAACGTTTGCAGACTTCGGACGAATCCTTCTGCCTCTCCAGGCGAAAGTAACAAAGTAACTGACTCCATATCTCAGACTTGTTAAATAACAAAGCGATGTAAAACAACGTGTGACGTTTAGAAATAAAAGGAGCGAGTTACGATAACTGCCAAGGAAGGTGTTCACTTCTTCATCAGAGCAACACATCCGGGTACTTTGCTCTCCCGTAATGTCCACGCCCCTTTTTGGGTGATAGAAGTGTAGTTTGACTGGCGGTCAATGGACATTTCTGGTCTTCCCTACTTTAATCCGATAAAATAAGAAAACCGTAGTGCTTTTTAGATATTAGGAGCCCAAATCCGATGGCCAGTTAGGCAAACTATTATATAGTGTCATTGCCGATCAATGATCGACGTCGTTATATAGAGAAAATGAATGAAATAGGGGTTGATTCATTAGAGTAGTCATACGTCATCTCCCTGTCATCAGGGATTTGTAGTTCTTCAGTTGATACTGCATAGCGCCTAAATAGGTTAAAAGGGGTACCAGAGTGCAGACCAATCCCCCCCAAGCTCCCCATGTCCTTAAGTGATTACTTAAATGCTGCGTTTACATTCCCATATCAGAGCCCAGAAAGAGCTTAGCTATTACACGGCAAATCAAATGAAGAACTACAAATCCCTGATGACAGGGAGATGACGTATGACTACTCTGATGAATCAACCCCTATTTCATTAATTTTCTCTATATAACGACGTCGATCATTGATCGGCAACGACACTATATAATAGTTTGCCTAACTGGCCATCGGATTTGGGCTCCTAATATCTAAAAAGCACTACGGTTTTCTTATTGTATCGGATTAAAGTAGCGAAGACCAGAAATTCCCATTGACCACCATTCAAACTTCTACACTTCTATCACCCAAAAAGGGGCGTGATCATTCTGATGACAGGGTGATGACGCGCAATTGCTCTGATGAATTCAGTTGTCGTCGTTGGTTGTCATGGTTACTGTACACTCACACTTACACCTTGCCGCCAGAGGGGGGCAGCAGAACCCCACTTTATTCAGCAGGCAGGTACATAAGAGGACACTATTATCTTTGCTACCTGTATTACCTTTGGTACTGTAAGTTAATAACTTTAACAAAGAGGCGAGGACTGCATAAGAGGATTGAGGACAAACAAACAGGGTCAAGTGGGTCACTCAACCCCAAATAAGTCAGTTTATTTTCACTGCAACATTGCATACAGACAGTAGTTGTGATAAAATCACATACGTATCATTTACATTTACATTTTTGGCATTTAGCAGACGCCTTATTCCAAAGCGACTTACAATCAATCATATCGTATCATCAGATCATACTCCACTTCTGTAAGGCTTGTATAAATTCATTAGCATTTAGTTTCCTAATGAAGCCATGTGATGTAACATTCTCAGTCTGGACCGGATGGCAAAAACCTGATGCATAGATAAGAAGCGAAATGGCCGACATAACAGGATACAAATCCCCCAAAGTCTCTGCCTTTGAATACAGATTTCCTGTTACGTGTCTCCCAGTCAGAGTGAAGGAGGTGGCGTCTTTGGTTAAGAATCGGCCGGAATCTAACCGGGGACCCTGCGGTTACAGCGGGGTAACCCGCTACGCCACCTAAGCGCCCCCCTAGAACCTCCATTCCTTTACTCAGTACTCAAGTTGTAAAAGACAATCAGGGGAGAGGTGGATTTTATCAGGGACAATTTGAGCATCCCCACAGCATCAGTGACTTCAGCGTCAGTGACTTCAGCGTCAGTGACTTGGTAAAAATGTCATTGCATGTGTGCGTGCCCCCCCCCCCCCCCCCCCCGCCCACAATATTTTACTCAATATGCGCAAAACTAAATGTTGAAATAGCCAGTAATACCACGTTCACTGATAAAATGACATAAGGGATAGAAAGGGGGGAGGGCAGTTTTAGAAGGGGGATGATTTTGACTGTTTTTATTTCAGGGGGGGATGCCACCCCCCCTCATCTTGAGTGCTGCCTTTACTTCTCTCTTTGTCTCCTACTGTTCTTCTGCATTATAGACCTGAACAGATGAAACCATCAGCTGAAAGTCGTCCTCCCTCTTGTCTTCTTCTGTCCTGTGTTTCCAGGTCAGTATCGTGTGCTTAGAATGATACGGTTCTATCTCCGTTTAGGGTCGTTCAGAGATATTGAGCGTCAAAGTTTTTACATTCCATTATGTTTTGTGAGATGGAACCTTTGTATTTAGGATATGTAGATAGAGAGAGGAGGATGCCACTGCTTTAGATCATTGGGACACACCTGGACTGGCTGTTGATACACAGGATATATTGAGGTCCATGAGCTATAAATAACAAATAAATGGCCCAAAAGGACATTCTGAAAGTAAGTGAAATGTGTTCAAAAACAATGAAAACTAACTTGCCCTCATAGCTGGTATTGCACTTTTTGGCTGAAATAACCTAAATTAAATCTCTGACACAGTTTTTCCCATTCCTCCATGCAGAATTATTCCAGATGTGTTTGTGTTTGAGGGGTGTCTTGTCTTGCATGCACAGCCAGTTTCAAATCACCCCACAGCATCTCAATAGGATTCAGATCCGGGCTTTCACTTGGCCTTTCCAGAACTCTCCATTTCTTTCTTTTGAGCCGTTCGTTGGTGGATTTACTGGCATGTTTTGGGTCATTGTCATGTTGCATGGTCCACATCTGCTTTAGCTTCAGTTTTGCATGGTCTCACATTTTCCTTAAGCACCCTGTGATACAATATAGAATTCATAGTGGATTCTATGATGGTGAGCAATGACTTCTCCAACAGCATGTTTGGATACTGGATTCGGATTGGCTAGCAACAGTGGTAAATACCCCCAACTCCCTTCAGTTCAGCTCCGACCGCATTTCCAGTATCAATGCGCCTCCCAATCAATCTGATTAAGAACACCTGTGCTGACTCCGCCCACTGTTTAGCCAATAGCAGTCTACCAATCTGGAGTGGCATTCCAAGGCACCAATCACGAACAAGTTGGCTCAAAGGCCAGTGAATTGTGGCCTAGCCTACAATGCAATCGTTAATGTTGTTTATGGAACTATATTCTGTGGCGGAAGGATATATATATATATATACACGGGTGTCAAACGAAGAAGTGAGAAAACGTGCTGGTATAGAGATGGTAAGTAAGCACGCAGATCAGAAAGAGAAGATTTAAGTACATCGGCCACGTGTTGAGGAAAAGCCCGGATGACCATCAACGCATATAATATAATATATAATATATAATAGCCCTCAGATGGACCCTGAATGATGGACGGAGAACAATGGGGGGGACGCCCCAAAGAAACCTGGAGGAGAACCGTCGAGAGGGAGCGGGACATGCTGGGCCTAAGATCCTGGGGGGTATTCCATCAACGTCGCTAAAGGAAAATCTAGGCTTATTTTGACAAGTCTCGCGAGATCTATCAAGATATGCCTGGATCTTTTTAAGAGTCTCGCGAGAATAGGCCTAGATTTTCCTTTAGCAACGTTGATGGAACACCCCCCCTGGCAGGCGGCGGCCGCTGTGGCGAGGGACAGAGACCGGTGGCGTAAACTCGTTGGAGGCCCTACTCTTCACACCCGAAGAAAAAGGACCTAAGTCAAGTAAGTCATTAAGAAATTATTAATGATTGTAAATAAATGAATTTAATGTTACAACTTACAACTGTGTATTTTTTAATAATGTTACATCTGTGTATTTTTTATATTATGTGGTAGCTTTTGTAGAAAAGCAATTAACCATTCGAGGGCAGGGGGTTGTGGAGACATTTACCACTAGTCACTGGCGGACTCAGAGGGGGGGCAGGGCAGTGGATTGATATGGATCAATTTATACCTCTTATTAGATTATACATATTCTGGTTGTTATGTTTGCCTTTCGGTGGACAGCAAAAGAGGGAGAGAGGAGGAGAGAGAGCAGGATGGAGTCAGCACACCAAAGAGACAGCAAGAACCAGGTGAGAAAGTGGACAGGTAGTCAAGACCACAAGTAGCCTTGAGAACCTATGGTTCTGGTGCAGCACCCTCAGCACCCCCCTTCATTACTTGTAATAGGATGTAATAAACGTTTGACACACATGGCAATAAAAAAACATGAATCTTGAATTAGCAAAACATTTTTGCTATTTAAACATGTCAGCATGTCATCACTGACAGATGACAGGTAGATAATGAAAGGTAGTAAAAAAACTGGAAAATGATGTTGCCAGACTTGCAGACTTTTTAACCAGACCCTGTCATATATGTTTGTGTGTGATTGTCAGTAGAGAGAGAGAGAGAGAGAGAGAGAGAGAGAGAGAGAGAGAGAGAGAGAGAGAGAGAGAGAGAGAGAGAGAGAGAGAAGAACCAGGTGAGAAAGTGGACAGATAGTGAAGTCAAGATTGTTATAGTGTCAAAACAGTAAAACAATTAATAAAAAATAAGTGATGGCTTTGTGGCTCAACAATAAAGTCTATAAATTATCATATTTGTTCTAGTCACATAATTGATATTATGATATTACAGAGATAACTTGTTCTGTTACTAATCTGTTACACTAATTGTACAAACACTGATGACTATATGATAATATGTCATTATTCTCTTAGGTCATCCTTCTTCCTCTGTGTCCCACCATCGTCTGAGAGACACTCATGTATCGTCTCCTGGCTTCAGCGACAGATCACCCCTGAGAGTGATCCCCTGGACAACCAGAGGGAATGAAGTAGGGAGGGAGTTTGTGTTCTACGCTCCTCCTCCACTGATCGTATTATCGGACGATGATGATGATGATGATGATGATGATGATGATGATGATGATGTGCCAGAACACATACTAGTATTGGACAGTGAGGATGAAGAGGAGCAGAGCCAGGGGAGCAATTCCTCATGTCCAAGTGTGGTGCTGGACAGTGACAGTGACACTGTGGTGCTTGACAGTGACAGTGACAATGACTTTGTTCACTATATTGATGACTTTGAGGAGGAGGAGGAGGAGAACGAGGAAGACAATGACTTTGTTCACTATATTGATGACTTTTGGGGCTTTTCCACTAGAGGGCTGACCCGGGTCAGCCCGGGCTGGCCTGCTTCTTTGGCGCTTTTCCATTTGTCGGCCTGGGTCGGGTCGCTTCTTTAGCTACCCATCGTGAGCAGGAACCATAGGGCCGAAGGGTACCTTTTTGCCAGGCTGCGTGTGACGTGTGACGTTGTTCACTATATTGATGACTTTGAGGAGGAGGAGGAGAACGAGGAAGACAATGACTTTGTTCACTATATTGATGACTTTTGGGGCTTTTCCACTAGAGGGCTGACCCGGGTCCCTGGGTCGGCGCACGGAGACGGAGGCCCCCCTGGTGGGGCTGCCGCAGCAGCAGCAGCAGAAGCCTCCGGGTCTGGGCGGGTCACTCTCCTCCAGCCACAGCCAGTACACCATCCTCCTGGAGGAACCCCCACCACCACCCCACTCCTCCTCCTCCTCCTCCTCCTCCTTCTCTTCCACCCGGCCAGGCTGCTCCACACCGCCTCCTCCTCCTCCTCCTCCTCCTTCTCTTCCACCCGGCCAGGCTGCCACCACCACCACCACTGCCAGGGCAGGCCTAAGCTCCGTTCCCTCAGTGTGCAGTATGGCTGGGAGAGAGAGAGAGGCCCCAGAGCTCTGTCCGCGGTCGCTCTCGCAGCATCCAGTACTGCAGCGAGGAGGCCTCCAAGGTAATGCTTGGATGCTGGTTCAGGACCCCAGTTTAGAGGTGTGCGTGTGTGTGTGCGTGTGTGTGTGTGTGTGTGTGTGTGTGTGTTAGGGCTGGGACGACGCGTCGACGTAATCGACTACGTCAATACGTCGACTTGCGTAATGTGCGTCGGTGCGTCGCAAAAAATGTCTAACTGCAATTGCGGCACTGCGCCGACGTGGTGGCGGGGGCGCTGTTTCGCAAATAAGTTAGCTTTCGTTTTTGCTAGCGAAATAGCTGATAGTATGTTGACTGCTCAAGGAGAATACATATTTGAAAGTACAGAATGCCTGAGAGCCTTATATTGCATTATATTACATTATATTTTGAATGGTCATCTGGTGCCTGAATATTGTGTTTTCCTTTACATAAATAATGACATTTCCACCATAAATTGATGCAGAAAGGGCACAAATTGGTGCATATCAATTCCCCAGAATGCAAGAAATTAAGTGTTTGATGTTTAAGGACCCCCAGACAGCCCTGCTTCATGGGTCCCCCCCGATGTCAAACAGGAAAAACCCTGATGGCCATGTTGGCATTCAAGTTGGCTAAACATAGCAGTGCAGTGTTTCCTCCAGGAATTTTTACATTAGTGGCGGAGAGCCCTCGTATACACGCATGAAACGCGCATGCGCGCTCAAAACAACGACCTAATTTCAACCAAAACTAGAGGGAGGATGAAAAAATAAATAAAAAGAATATACAGAATATAAACTTGTGATACCGGTTTCCATCCATCAGCTCTGAAGGTTTACGTTACTCACGGATCCAATGTCCTTCCAAACGAGCAGTCTTGGCTCCGTCTCAAACACAACAGGAAAAGTATGTCCAACTTGGCGAAAGTTTCCAAGTATTTCCAACTTGCGCGAGTTCTCCAACTTGCGACAGTTTTTCAGCAGGGATGGTTGAGTCTGCACGGTTCTCATGCCGGTTCACATTTAGACCAATCAGGAGTAGCCCTTGTGTCACGTCGTCAACTGAATGTTTAATGTCATTAATCTGATTTTGGATCAGCGGTTAGAGAGAGATGGGCGTGGATTTAGGTGCACTTTTAAGCGGGGTACACACATAAGGAATTTCAAAATCTTAACAGAAATCTTATCTGAGACAGACCCCACACATGAAGAAACAAAATCTTGGATTTGAACAGCCTTGATCGTGTTGTGTCTGGTGTGCGCCAATTTCCCCATTTCAGCACCCCACAGACATAAAGATGTTCGTTACGACAGACTCCAAACTCTCTAGTCTCGTTCCCCAAGCCATGTCAATAAGAGAAAATAAACCACAAACAAAATCATATCCATAAAGGATAAAAAACGATGGGTTCACGCGAGATTGCTCTCTAAAACCGCTAATTTCACCAAACAATCTGGCAACCCTATGGTTTCTGGTCGGAAGTATTGAACGCATTTCACATTTACGATTGCCGGCCACGCCCATTTTCCGAGCAGGTTGCCGGGAGAGTTGATTGCACAATTAAAGAGAAGTGACTCTTAACACACCTCACACTCCAGGATTTTGTTATTGGAAAATGTTAAGATCCATCTGATAACCGGGCGTTTTCTGTCGTTTTCAGACATCCGAAAATCGCATTAGTCAACATCCATTATAGCGCTGATCTAGGATCAGATATATTTTAATCAGCTAAAATGTTCAGAGGTGGATTTTTTATTTTTTATTTTAATTTTAAGTGGACTGAATCAATTAGTGGCAGAGGAAATTCATTCGTGGCGGCCCGCCACCAATAAATGCATATAGAGGAAACACTGGTATTGGCATCTGTGATATCTACTCCGCTAGGTGTAATTCGGAAATCTGTTCATTGTTATTACACGTTTATTATATTCAACAATGCAAGACAGATGGGTAAATGTAACTTAATAGAGGAATTGAAGGGGATTGTTGTTATCCCAACATGATAATCAGTTGACAGCCCATACCATTGTCTTCCGACGGGTTCTTCAACAGACAGTTGGGAAGCCAGAGAGATCTTGGTTGCGCTGACATGAGACAATTGTGTCCATTCGGTACTCTAAGTGGCCTCTCTCATATAAGCCAGAGTGTGTTATGTTCACTCTGCATACACGTTAAATTCCACAACACTCTGGTCTGGTCCTTGTCCCCCTGCCCGGTCACCGCCACGATGACTCAGCAGACACTAAACCTTGTCCCTTCTTCTTCTCTCCTCTCCCCTTCCCCTTCCCCCCCCCCCCCCCCACCACCGCCTCTCTCCCAGGTGTGCACCCTGACGAAAGAAGAAAACCGCAAGGTGGGGGAGATCCCCGAGGACGAGCAGCTCCATGTGCTGCCCCTCTACAAGGTCTCGCTCACCGACGAGCACGGCAGCGAGGAGGGCCAGCGGCAGAAGATGAAGTCCGGCACCATCCAGGTGCTGGACAACTTCTGCCGCGCCGTCCGCAAGCTCCCCGAGCCGGAGAAGAAAACCGCGGTCGTCAAAACACACAACTTCCTGGACCCCAACATCAGCGGCGTGGCGGTGGCCCCGGCCCACGGCTCCATCCTGATTGGGTGCGCCCGGCGCGAGCTGCATGCCACCACGCCGCTGAAGAGGCCCGACCGCTCCCACCCCACGCGCATCTCCCTGGTCTTCTACATGCACAAGAACCTGTGGTACATTGGTTTATGTAATTGACCCGTCGCCGCTAGAGGGCGCCACTTCCACCCCAATTCCCCACGTCTATCTGCACGGCTGACATTGAGACTTTTCTAGGAAATAAGACACTAAATATATTGCACCGTTTTTTTTTTTTAAATCTTGAGATCTGATTAACGAGAAGGCGGGAATGAGGCAATATGAGTCATGTGACTTCCTATAGAGGCGATATGAGTCATGTGACTTCCTATAGAGGCGATATGAGTCATGTGACTTCCTATAGAGGCCATATGAGTCATGTGACTTCCTGTAAGAGGACGATATGAGTCATGTGACTTCCTATAGAGGCGATATGAGTCAATTGACTTCCTATAGAGGCCATAGAGTCATGTGACTTCCTGTAAGAGGCGATATGAGTCATGTGACTTCCTATAAGAGGCGATATGAGTCATGTGACTTCCTGTAAGAGGCGATATGAGTCATGTGACTTCCTATAAGAGGCGCTGAGTCATGTGACTTCCTATAGAGGCGTTATGAGTCATGTGACTTCCTATAAGAGGCGATGAGTCATGTGACTTCCTATAAGAGGCGATATGAGTCATGTGACTTCCTATAAGAGGCGATATGAGTCATGTGACTTCCTATAAGAGGCGATATGAGTCATGTGACTTCCTATAAGAGGTGATATGAGTCATGTGACTTCCTATAGAGGCGATATGAAACTCTGTCCGCGGTTTTAAAAAGACGAGACCGCTCCCGACAGAGACGATCTGCCTAGCGTTCAGAGAGGAAGTTGTCATGGTTTCATCTCCACTCCTCCAGGCTAAAACATAACGTGATGTTAGAATTATAAGGTTCTTTCTCCATTTTTGTCAAAATTGAGTTTTTTTTTACATAATCTGATCCATTAGGTGTTTATTAATGCCTGTGTGGTGTTATTTTTAAAATTTTGACATTTTTTAGTTAGTAATTAATAAAATACAAAGGTTCCATCTCACAAAACATAATGGAATGTAAAAACGTTGACGCTCAATATCTCTGAACTCCCCTAAACGGAGATAGAACCTTATGATTCTAAACGGAGATAGAACCTTATAATTCTAAGATCACGATTTAACACATTAAACAAATATGACAGAATAAGATGAAAAAGAAAAAAAAGCAAATTGTATATATCAGTCTTCACAACTGAATTTATTTCAGACATTTATTCCAGAGTTAGAATTTTTTTTCCTGGAGACACATTGTGTACATAGCGATCGCCCGCAGTTTGAATCATTTCACGCAGATACGAAGTTATTATTCACCAAACAGGTACTGAAGGTTTTCATTTGTACATTGATAACGGAGCCCATTCCTCTAAGTCAGCGGTTCCCAACCTTTTTGGACTCAAGGCCCACTTAAAAATCTCAAAAATATTCGCGGCCCACACAGGCATTTTATGCATGCGTAAAAAAATGTTGGGTGTCTGTAATGTTTCTTATTATTAAGAAATAAGACTTTGTCATTTAACTCGTTAGTCACATGACTCGTAGCATCGAGTGGAGAAAACAATTATCTATATACAATCAGTACAATTGTTAGCCAACATAAACCCTGTATTATAACAAAGTAATACTGAACGTATTCCTGACATACAGCAAAATAAAACCCAAACTGGACAGTATATTCAATATATACAAGATAAACAGCAAGCAGAGAAGGACACTTAAATCAAGGATGCTGATTGTGTTGGGTGTTCCTCAGCGTGTGTCTGGTGATCTGAAGCTTCTTACTGTCTAAGACTATCTACAAAACATCAACATGAAACTTTTCTTGTAATATTAACATGGAAATCCCAGCAATAAAATAAATTGTGTAAGACCGTCGATCGAAGAACCAAACCTAGATATGCTATCCTTTATCAAGTCATTTATCATTTGTGTAACTTTTTTTTCTTCTTTCTTTTCTTTTCGTGATTAGGAAAGGTATGAACGCTTACAACTGAATACTGAGCAGGTTAAACACGTTAAATATGTTTCCCACAACCAAATAAAAAAAGGTGTTAGTATTTTACAAATATTTTTAAAAAGTAAACCTTTTATTTATTTAGGCATTTCAAAATATATTCCATCAAAAATAGTCTGACATTTTGCTGGTAGAAAATAAATGTTATATAAATGATGAGGTTTGAAGCTAAATGTTTACTGTAGAATCGTGTCATGTTAGATTTACCCTAACCTTTCTAAAGACTTCTTTTCCATCCTGTCAGAACATCTTACATATATGTTTTTTTTTCTTTTTCTTCCAGTGGATGGTGTTTAAAAGACATTTTCAAACATGCAATAAACTGTCTGTCCTCACATAAAGTGCCTGTAGGGCCCAGTGACCTGGGTGAAGGCGTAGGGGGTGAACTGGGTAGACTGCCAGTCACCAGCATAGCCATGTGGGTTATTCTGCCACTGAATGCACTAAACCTTACCCTTGGGTTCACTAGTCCACGGTATAGTCTCTCAGGTGTGCTGGTCTGACCCGGGCACGGGCCGGACGAGCCTCTGGGCGAACCCCGGCCTCCACCAGTTCAGGTGGGAACTCAGCTGGACTAGCCCCTGCCGCCGCCCCGTACTTGCGGCCCCGCCGCCCCGTACTTGTACTTTGCTGGTACTTGCGCTTCTTGCCCCTGCCGCCGCCCCGTACTTGCGCTTCTTGCTTCATTTTGGCCTCCCACACGGCCAACATAAACCCTGTATTATAACCAGGGGTGCACATAACTGGTGCGCCAGTGCGCATGCGTCGCCAAAATTTATGATGCGCGGCAGATCAGCCGCTGGAAGGCGCTCTTGCGCACCAACAGCTGGAAGCAATCAAGCTGTCAAAATCCATGCTGACTGCTGCATCACTGAGGCACCCGACGAGCCGTCAAAATGTCCAAGAAGCAAGCCCCACTAAGTAATTATTTTGGTGTTCCGCCACCTCCTAAAAAAAAACACCAGACTGAGCCATTACCTGAGCCGCACAGAAAACGTGGATTTGTTGAAAAGTGGCTGCAGGATGTCGGCTGGCTAATGGCTAATGATGAGCGCACCGTGATGTGGTGCAAAATATGCCGTGAGCATCCCAATCTGGCCGATAAAAGCAACGCTTTTTATTTGGGGACAAAGAATTTCAGTCATCCACCGTTTGATAAGCATGAGAAAAGCAAAGAGCACGTTAAGATAGTTGAAACTATTGATAACAGGAGCAGCCAGGATCGCAGTCGCCCGCTTGACAGGTGGCAGGACAAGATTAGTGAAGAACAGCGTTAAGGACTGTGTAATATATTTCTCCTGGCCTTTCACAAAGCGAAACATGCACGCCCAATGCGTTCATTTGAAGAGGACATTCCTCTATTCGAGAGGCTTGGAGTTAATGTCGGGAGTGCATATCATACACGAGAAGCAGGGTCCCGCATCGTGCAGACTATCGCACAGACAATCAGCTCGGAACTGTTTAAGAAATTAAAAGCAGCAGAATTCTGGGGTCTGCTCTTTGACGGATCAGAAGACATCAACAAAACCGAGCGGGAAATCGTGTACATTGTGTCGGTGTCGAGCAACGGAGAGGTTAGCTCAGATTTCCTTGGATTAATTAATCTGGGGGTGAAGCGATCAGCACAGGACATAGTGGATGGACTTGTGCAACTATTCCAGGAATGTGGTCTCGCGGAGGAGTGGCAGACGAAGTTAGTCTCTGTGTGCACCGACGGAGCGGCTGTCAACGTGGGAGTATACAACGGCGTCATTCCCAAATTACGTCAGAAGGTGGTCATCGGGGATTCGCACGGCCCACACCCTGGAGAACACCGCGAAGTCAGCTGATCGCATGGTACCATACTGTGAGTCATTCAATCGTTCTGTTGTCAAGTTGCTTAGCTTTTATTTGCAGAAGGGGGGTGCAAAAAGAACAGCACAACTACAGAAACTGTGTGATGAGAATGGCATTGCCTTCCTAAAACTAGGAAAGTTTCACAATATTAGATGGTCTGCATGGAGACAGAAGACTCTCTTGAAAATATGGAGACTATTACCTGCCATCAAAATTCAACTGTCTACAAGTGATGACAGTGACCTGAAACATGTCTGCACTCAGCACTTTCACTGTTTCCTAGCCAACATGCTCGACACTGGAGGAATCTTACAGTTCCTCTCCCTCAAGTTCCAGCAAAATAAGTTGAGTATTGGTGAATGCAAAGATGAGCTCATGGTAGCTATTGGACAGCTGACACTTCTGCTTGACAGTGATGGCAAGTACAGGAAAGAGGCTGTTGCAAATGCAGATGCTGACAGGGACAAGATTCATGTACTGAGAGGTCTAATTGAAGAGTTTGAAACCCGATATGAATCCCTCAAGTCATGTGATCAATTTCTAATTTTTGATCCTTCAACTTGGCCTCAGGAAATGAAAGGCCTCCACAGTTTTGGCAACACCACACTTGATGGCATCCTCCAGAATTATGAGGCCAGCATGTCTGTTGACAAAGACTCCACTCTAAGAGAATGGATGAGGTTAAAGCAGTCAGCAAAACAGCCTCCTCAGTGTATGACTTGGTCAACATAGTGAATACAAGCAACCAAGAGACTTACTCCAACATTTGGAAAGTCATTCTGTTGTCCCTTACACTGCCCTTGAGCAGTGCTGCATGTGAGAGGGGATTTTCACACCTCAATATCATAAAAAACAAGTACAGATCCCGCCTGTCAGACTCTCGCCTCTCATCCCTGATGCACATCCACCTGTCTGAGATGACAACAGAGATGTTTGACCCAAAGCCAGCTGTTGACCTTTGGATGCAAACAGCTGATCGCAGGCTCAACCAGGGGGGGGGGAGTAAGCCTACAACATCCTCTACCATGGTACAGGTAGAGGACAGTGATGATGACAGCAGTCAAGGGAGCAGTGATGATGATGAGCTTGTAGCTGCAGCATAAATAAATGCTTAGGCTGTAACTTTTTGTTGAAAAGTTTAATTGTGTTCATTGTGTTTAAAGGAGTCTGACAGACTTTCATGCTTAAAGAGCAGTCATTTGATTTTGCATTTGTTTCTTTTGTTTTGCACACAATCATTTGTTCGTTCATCTTTATTTATGAATAAATGTCGTTTTGCTAATATAAGTTATCCATGTATCCCTTTTTTATCCATCCTGTGGGACGGGTCGTGACTCGCGAGCTCGGGGAGCACCAAGCAGCATCCCTAGGTGCTCCTCTGAGCACTGGCCCCAAAAAGTTATGTGCACCCCTGACTATAACAAAGTAATACTGAACGTATTCCTAACATACAGCAAAATAAAACCCTAACTGGACAGTATATTCAATATATACAAGATAAACAGCAAGCAGAGAAGGACACTTAAATCAAGGATGCTGATTGTGTTGGGTGTTCCTCAGCGTGTGTCTGGTGATCTGAAGCTTCTTACTGTCTAAGACTATCTACAAAACATCAACATGAAACTTTTCTTGTAATATTAACATGGAAATCCCAGCAATAAAATAAATTGTGTAAGACCGTCGATCGAAGAACCAAACCTAGATATGCTATCCTTTATCAAGTCATTTATCATTTGTGTAACTTTTTTTTCTTCTTTCTTTTCTTTTCGTAATCAGGAAAGGTATGAACGCTTACAACTGAATACTGAGCAGGTTAAACACGTTAAATATGTTTCCCACAACCAAATAAAAAAAGGTGTTAGTATTTTACAAATATTTTTAAAAAGTAAACCTTTTATCTATTTAGGCATTTCAAAATATATTCCATCAAAAATAGTCTGACATTTTGCTGGTAGAAAATAAATGTTATATAAATGATGAGGTTTGAAGCTAAATGTTTACTGTAGAATCGTGTCATGTTAGATTTACCCTAACCTTTCTAAAGACTTCTTTTCCATCCTGTCAGAACATCTTACATATATGTTTTTTTTTCTTTTTCTTCCAGTGGATGGTGTTTAAAAGACATTTTCAAACATGCAATAAACTGTCTGTCCTCACATAAAGTGCCTGTAGGGCCCAGTGACCTGGGTGAAGGCGTAGGGGGTGAACTGGGTAGACTGCCAGTCACCAGCATAGCCATGTGGGTTATTCTGCCACTGAACAGGCTATGCACTAAACCTTACCCTTGGGTTCACTAGTCCACGGTATAGTCTCTCAGGTGTGCTGGTCTGACCCGGGCACGGGCCGGACGAGCCTCTGGGCGAACCCCGGCCTCCACCAGTTCAGGTGGGAACTCAGCTGGACTAGCCCCTGCCGCCGCCCCGTACTTGCGGCCCCGCCGCCCCGTACTTGTACTTTGCTGGTACTTGCGCTTCTTGCCCCTGCCGCCGCCCCGTACTTGTACTTTGCTGGTACTTGCGCTTCTTGCCCCTGCCGCCGCCCCCGCCGCCCCGTACTTGTACTTTGCTGGTACTTGCGCTTCTTGCCCCTGCCCCCGCCCCGTACTTGTACTTTGCTGGTACTTGCGCTTCTTGCCCCTGCCGCCGCCCCCGCGCTTCTTGCTTCATTTTGGCCTCCCACACGGCCAGGCCGTGGACGGGCTGGTTCAGGTTCACGCGGTGCTAGCTGTTTATTCGTGCTTCCCCGAGCATCCACAACTCTCTCTCTCTTACTCGTTCTAATAATAACTCTGACCTCTATTGATTGATTGATTGATTGATTGATTGAAAACCTTTATTGTCCCCAATGGGGAAATTTTGTTGTCAAACAGCTCAGTTAGGGCAGAAAACATTCAGTACAGAAAACAGAAAAACATTCAATAAAATACATAAAACAGTGCAGGCTCAATAAGTAAAAAGTTCCAAAAGTTCCATCTCCAGGTCTCCCCCACCCTGCCGGGCCTGGTTGTAGAGTCGGAGTGCAGCTGGAATAAAGGACTGTCCAAATCTTTTTGTACTTTGACGGGGGAGAACAAATCTGTGGCTGAACTTGCTCCTCATCCCTGCCAGCTCGCAGTACATCGGGTGGGAGGGATTGGCCAGCATGGCCGCCAGTTTTTTCCCCATCCTCTGTTCTGCCACCACCTCTAGGCTGTCCAGCCCGGTCCCCACCACAGAGCTGGCCTTCTTCACCAGTTTGTTTAGCTTCGCAGCATCCCTGGCACAGATGTTTCCACCCCAGCAGGCCACGGCGAAGAACAGAACGCTGGCAACCACCGACTGATAAAACATTTGCAGCAGCTTGTTGCAGACACCGAAAGACCTCAGCCTTCTCAGGAAAAACAGTCTGCTCTGCCCTTTCCTGAGAAGAGCCTCGGTGTTGTCAGTCCAGTCCAGTTTGTTATTAATTTGTACTCCCAGGTACCTGTAGGAGTCCACCCTCTCGACTTCCACCCCCTTGATGGTGATGGGGGCTGGGGTCCTTCTCTTCCTCCTAAAATCCACCACCAACTCCTTTGTTTTGCTGGTGTTAAGCAAAAGGTAGTTGGTGTCGCACCACTGCACGAAGCTCTCCACCAGGGCCCTGTACTCCTCATCCCTGTCGTCTGTGATGTAACCGACGATAGAGGAGTCATCCGAAAACTTCTGCAGGTGGCACTGGTCGGAGCTAAACTGGAAGTCGGAGGTATAGAGGGTGAAGAGAAAGGGTGACAGAACAGTTCCCTGGGGGGCACCGGTGTTGCACACCACCACCTCAGACTGACAGCCCTGCAGTCTCACATACTGACGCCTGTCTGTGAGGTAGTTGTGGATCCAAGCCGTCAGGGAGTCCTCCACACACATCACTGCTAGTTTGTCAGCCAGCAGTGATGGCTTGATAGTGTTAAATGCACTGGAGAAGTCGAAGAACATGGTCCTCACCATGCTCTGTGGCCTCTCCAGGTGTGTGTAGGCCCTGTGCAGCATGTAAATGATGGCGTCCTCCACCCCCATGCTCTCCTGGTATGCAAACTGCCGGGGGTCCAGGAAGTCCTTCACCTGGGGCTTAAGGTGTTGCAGCACTAGCCTCTCCAGGATCTTCATGACCTGTGGTGTCAGGGCGACAGGTCTATAGTCATTTGGGGTGCTGGGCCGTCCCTTCTTTGGCACTGGGACGATGCAAGAGGTCTTCCAGAGCTGTGGCACCCTCCTCAGTCTTAGAGATAGACTGAAGAGATGTTGGAATGTGTCCGCCAGCTCTCCAGCACACACCTTCAGAACCCTGGGGTTGATGTTGTCTGGACCTCTGGACTTGTTCACATTCACCCTGGAAAGCTGCCTTCTCACCTGCTCAGATGTTATAAAGCTGTGAGTACCGGTGTCTCCAGGTGTGAAGCATGCTCCCTGGCTCCTGGTGTTGGTAAGGGGAGGCAGTTGCTGCTGGGGTGCTGCTGGGGTGTCAGGGGGAGTGGGGGCTACTGTTGCCAGGGGTGCGGTACATTGGAGAGGGGAGGAGAGGGTCGGGGGCTGTGGGGGGTGACAGGGGGATGGGGGGTGACAGGGGGATGGGGGGGGTGACAGGGTCGGGGGATGACAGGGGGATGGGGGGGGTGGCAGGGTCGGGGGATGTGACAGGGTCGGGGGCTGTGGGGGGTGACAGGGGGATGGTTGGTCAAACCTGTTAAAGAAGCAGTTCAGGTCATCTGCCTGCTCTCGGGTCCCCTCCACCACAGTATGTGGCTGCTTGTGGCCCGTGATCTTCTTGAAGCCCTTCCACACCTCCTTGGAGCTGTGGGCCTCTAGCCCGCCCTCCAATTTCCTCCTGTATTCCTCTTTGGCTGCTCTCAGCTCCTTCTTCACCTCCTTCTGAGTGGCCCTGGCTCCCTCAGTGTCCCCTGCCTTAAACAGCCTCCTCTTCCTTTTCAGGAGGTTCTTGATGTTCCCATTTATCCACGGCTTGTTGTTAGGAAAGCACCGTACCTTTTTAATGGGGACGATGCTCTCCTCGCAGAACTTGATATAGTCTGTGACACAGTCTAGCAGACCATCTATGTCCTCCCCGTGGACTCTCTGGAACATCCCCCAGTCGGTTGTTTCAAAACACGCCCTCAGCTCCTCCTCCACGTCTTCTGACCATTGCTGGACAGTCCTGGTGGTGATAGGCAGCCTTTTTATGACAGGGGTGTATGTTGGTTCCATCCAGACCATATTGTGATCGGATGCCCCTAGTGGCGGGAGGGCAGTGGATGTGTAGGCTCCCTTCACATTGGCATATAGTTTGTCTAGTATTTTGTTCTCCCTTGTTTTACATGTGACATACTGGGTAAAATCCGTCAATGTCTTTTCCATATTTACATGGTTGAAGTCCCCATTCACAATGATAAATGCGTTTGGGTGAGCGGTCTGTATCCCCGCGATACAGGAATGGATGACGTCATTTGCGCGCGCCGGGTTCGCGCTTGGTGGAATGTAAATAGTCACAGCCACCACATGTGAAAACTCTCTCGGACAGAGATCTGGCCTCAAACCTAGCGCCAACAGTTCTATGTCTGGAGTGCAGACTTGCTCTTTGATAGTGATATGACCTGGCTTGCACCATTTGGAATTAACAAACACAGCGATCCCGCCTCCTTTTATCTTACCGCTGTTTCTCGTTCTGTCCGCGCGGACCATTGTGAAACCATCTTGTTCCATCGCCCCGTCTGGGATACCAGGATTCAGCCAGGATTCAGTCAGGAATAGCAGGCTGCATTTCCCATATTCCCCCTGTCCCTTCATCAGAGCAGAGAGCTCATCAGAGCTCATCAGCCTCTACAGGTCGATGATATATATAGCCGTGCTATAATAGACACATCATTACATCTCCTTTCCTCAATATACATCAACTTTCAATATAAAACAATTGTCGAACACACAACCTTTCAATTAAACTCAAATATATTCTTAGCTTTACATTCTTTACAAATATATTCTCACTTTAACATAAATACATAAAAGATAAATAAAGACAGCTTTAAAGGTTTTCAACATTTACGTTTTTTTTTCTTTTTCTTCCAGTGGATGGTGTTTAAAAGACATTTTCAAACATGCAATAAACTGTCTGTCCTCACATAAAGTGCCTGTAGGGCCCACTGACCTGGGTGAAGGCGTAGGGGGTGAACTGGGTAGACTGCCAGTCACCAGCATAGCCATGTGGGTTATTCTGCCACTGAACAGGCTATGCACTAAACCTTACCCTTGGGTTCACTAGTCCACGGTATAGTCTCTCAGGTGTGCTGGTCTGACCCGGGCACGGGCCGGACGAGCCTCTGGGCGAACCCCGGCCTCCACCAGTTCAGGTGGGAACTCAGCTGGACTAGCCCCTGCCGCCGCCCCGTACTTGCGGCCCCTCCGCCCCGTACTTGTACTTTGCTGGTACTTGCGCTTCTTGCCCCTGCCGCCGCCCCGTACTTGTACTTTGCTGGTACTTGCGCTTCTTGCCCCTGCCGCCGCCCCGTACTTGTACTTTGCTGGTACTTGCGCTTCTTGCCCCTGCCGCCGCCCCCGCGCTTCTTGCTTCATTTTGGCCTCCCACACGGCCAGGCCGTGGACGGGCTGGTTCAGGTTCACGCGGTGCTAGCTGTTTATTCGTGCTTCCCCGAGCATCCACAACTCTCTCTCTCTTACTCGTTCAATAATAACTCTGACCTCTACAGGTCGATGATATATATAGCCGTGCTATAATAGACACATCATTACATCTCCTTTCCTCAATATACATCAACTTTCAATATAAAACAATTGTCGAACACACAACCTTTCAATTAAACTCAAATATATTCTTAGCTTTACATTCTTTACAAATATATTCTCACTTTAACATAAATACATAAAAGATAAATAAAGACAGCTTTCAAGGTTTTCAACATGTACGTTTTTTTTTCTTTTTCTTCCAGTGGATGGTGTTTAAAAGACATTTTCAAACATGCAATAAACTGTCTGTCCTCACATAAAGTGCCTGTAGGGCCCAGTGACCTGGGTGAAGGCGTAGGGGGTGAACTGGGTAGACTGCCAGTCACCAGCATAGCCATGTGGGTTATTCTGCCACTGAACAGGCTATGCACTAAACCTTACCCTTGGGTTCACTAGTCCACGGTATAGTCTCTCAGGTGTGCTGGTCTGACCCGGGCACGGGCCGGACGAGCCTCTGGGCGAACCCCGGCCTCCACCAGTTCAGGTGGGAACTCAGCTGGACTAGCCCCTGCCGCCGCCCCGTACTTGCGGCCCCGCCGCCCCGTACTTGTACTTTGCTGGTACTTGCGCTTCTTGCCCTTGCCAGGTTCACGCGGTGCTAGCTGTTTATTCGTGCTTCCCCGAGCATCCACAACTCTCTCTCTCTTACTCGTTCAATAATAACTCTGACCTCTACAGGTCGATGATATATATAGCCGTGCTATAATAGACACATCATTACATCTCCTTTCCTCAATATACATCAACTTTCAATATAAAACAATTGTCGAACACACAACCTTTCAAATAAACTCAAATATATTCTTAGCTTTACATTCTTTACAAATATATTCTCACTTTAACATAAATACATAAAAGATAAATAAAGACAGCTTTCAAGGTTTTCAACATTTAACACACCTTTCAATTAAACTCAAATATTTAATATCATTCTTCTTTCTCTTATTCTTTTAGAAAACAAAAAAATACATATCAGTCTCTCTGGTGGTGTGTCAGTCTTTGGTTGGTGGAGGAGAATCATCAGTCAGAAACTGAAGAGTCCTAAGCAAAAAAATATATAATTATCTTATTCTTTCATATGCATCATCATACATACAGTGCAGTAGGCCTAGTAATAACAATAAAACCAACAATAAGCACACATTAATGTTGACTCACCTAATGAGAAGGCTGATGTTGCATGGCAGACACCAAATGCTTGATGTCTGGCTTAAGGGATGACAGCCTCAGTCGAAGATCTGGCTCAACATTCAGTTTATTCCTGTATTTTGTCTTTAATGCCACAAGCGCCGAAAAGCCAGTCTCACAGAGATTTGTCGTCGGGAAAGGCATCAGAAAGCGCACAGCTCTGTTGGACAGCTCAGGATACTCCGAGGCAACGTGAAGCCAGAAGTGTGTCAGGTGCTTCTGTGAGAAAGTCAGTTTCAACGCGCTGTCGCAGGAGAGATCAGTAAGATTGTCCTGCTCTTTTGCGCTCAGGCCTGCGAGGACCTCGTCACTGTGGCTGGCGAAGGGGTTTTCAATCCAGCTGCACTGCACGTCTGGGATGGGGAAGTATTCGCGCATCTTGGTCCTCAAACCATGCAGGTGTTCTTTCATGTGATTGATCATGGTGACGGGAACCTGCATTTCTTCCTTTGTCAAAAAATCTGTCAGATTCTCAAAAGAGTCAAAGTTTGACTGCTCAACTCGTCTGGCCCACACATACATTTTTCTTATGGTCGCTTCTTTTTTATTCTGAACATTGAAAATGGTTACTGCTTTTCCTTGGAGACTGAGGTTGAGTCCATTTAAGTGGTTGAAAATATCGGCCAGATATCCCAATTTAGCCAACCATTCAAAATCCCTGAAACGATGTGCGAGTTCAAACTTTGTGTCGATGAAAAACACCCTGACCTCATCGCGCAATTCAAAAAGTCGCGTCAGTACCTTCCCTCTTGAGAGCCACCGGACTTCGGTATGTAACAGAAGCTTGTTATGGTCACTGCCCATCTCGTCACATAAAACTGAAAATAAACGTGATTGCAGTGGGCGGCTTTTGATAAAGTTGACTGCTCTGACTGCCTCGTCTAGAACAGTCTTGAGATCTGCAGGCATTTTCTTCGTAGCCAGCGCTTCTCTGTGTATGCTGCAGTGGACAGATGTTACGAGTGAAGCCACTGCTTTCACCCGGGTGATGACTCCACTGTGTCGGCCTAGCATCGCACGGGCCCCATCAGTGCTCACTCCCACACATTTAGACCAATCAATCGCGTTTGAAACAATGAACTCGTTCAGAATGTCAAAAATGGCCTCAGCAGTAGAACGCATTGGCAAAGGTTTGCAAAACAGGAACTCTTCTTTTATTTCTCCGTTGTTTTCATACCTTACATAGGCAAGCAGCTGTGACATATTTGCGATATCTGTCGATTCATCCAGTTGGAGGGCATAAAATGCCCGTTATCAGCTGTTCTGACACATTCTCGGCCATGTCGTAAATCCTGCGGGCGACTGAGTTATCAGACAATGAGATGAGGTTGATAGACTTACGTGCCTTCTCTCCCAACATCACCTCCACTATCTCTTTTGTGGCGGGGAGAATTAAATTCTCACCTATTGTGTGTGGTTTACCAGCTTTGGCTATCAGTCGTGCGACCCGATAAGATGCTTCCACTGCGTTTGCGTTCTCAGTGCCCATACACACTGTTTCAATTACTTTCTTCTTGGCCTGATAATCCTTGAGTTTGTTTTTGAAAAAATCTAGTGGTTTGGACATATACTGTTGATGTTTTGTCTCAAGGTGACGACGTAGTTTACTTGGCTTTAGAGCTTCATTCGATAACACCTCAGAGCACACCATGCACAGCGGTAACGGCTGGTCTTCTGTGCCTGTCCCAAATAAATCCCAAGGCTAAATATTCAGCACTGTACTTTCTATGAAGTCTTCTTTTTTGCTTGACAGGCGGGACATCACTTGTGGACGGGACAGATGTACCATCTATTTTTCTTTTTAGTGTGCCAGATGCTAGCCAACTATCCATTTTGATTAGCCTCAAGTTCAACTGAAAATGAATAAACCTTCCGGTTGGCGCTGGGGCAATCAACGGATGTAGTTCCTAGTCCTACCATAAGTTCCTATCTATCGATATCACACTGATGATGCATTTGAAGGTTTTAAAGAAAAAAAATACAGTACCATGATTTTTTTCTTTTTCATTAAAACGTTTTTGTAAAACACTTAAATAAACATACAAATTGATGATGATTTGGCGGCCCACTTGCAGTACCCGGCCCACAGGTTGGGAATCGCTGCTCTAAGTGCCTTCTACCATCACCTCATCAGCTCACCAACAGTCACGTCATCAAACACATTTGTACAGTTCAAAGGGATTCTCTTCGATCTCAATTCCGCAAGATAACATAAAAACTTGAATTGCATTTCAAGAACAGCGTTAAAGAAATAAAAACGATGACTCTGTTGCCCGTTCTTAAGCCAAGAATAGTGTAACCTTCCGCCCCCACTCAAAACACTTAACATATCTGCTATTTTGTAAATATCTTTATTTTTTAATTCATTCGAAGCGTTCAACTTTCTTTTCTTTTTTCTTCTTCATTGGAGTAGAAATAGAGATTTGTTATGTATTTAGTGCCTAATTATAGTGGGAATTATGTTTGGTAAAGACATAGCATTAATATGCAAAGAGATGAAGATATACACGACGTTTGTTAACAGATTAAATAGATTGAGTAACACAGCATGGAGCCTTGAAGCTACACTGAAGCTACACTGAAGCTACACTGAAGCTACACTGAAGCTGCACTGAAGCTGCACTGAAGCTGCACTGAAGCTGCACTGAAGCTACACTGAAGCTACACTGAAGCTGCACTGAAGCTACACTGAAGCTACACTGAAGCTGCACACACCACCAGGCCAGAGAGAGCCTCGCATTCTGGTGCAGGGCGTTGGAGACAGGTCCTATATTTACCCCCGTTAGAAACATCAGAGTCGTTTAAAATAAGCAGTGACCAACAGGATCATGTAAATGTTCATGTAACTTTATTTCCAAATATACAAATATAGCAAATAAATTGGCAACCCCCCCCCCCCCCCCCACAACAACCATCCTAATAATAATTCAGAACAAAACTAAAGTAAACACACAGTAAGTATCTGGGCAAAATGTAAAAGTATAAGGTTGTCACTTTGTTTTGTTGAGAAGATGATTTCCTGATGTAACATCCGTTGGGGGCTTGGTACAGGGATGACTGATGTACTGACAATTCCTGAACAACATGTTTGTGATTAATAAAACTCACTTCCAATATCCTAACGTGTGGTCTCCGTTTCTCTACAACACCAAACAAACACAACTGACTCCATCTTGTAGATACAGTAAGGCTTTGGAAACACAGCCCCGTTTAAAACATCAGTGTAGTTAATAAGCAGTGACACATAGGATCAAGTAAATGTTCATGCAAACGTTATTTTAAAATACACACAAATACATAAATCTAGTACTCCTATGGGGCTTTTCCACTACGGTGCTGACCCGGGTCAGCCCGCTTCGGTCTGCTTCTTTTCCCCTTTTCCATTAGTCGTCCCAGGTCGGTTCGGTTCGCTTCGGCTCGCTTCTTTAGCTCCACATCGACCCCAGGGTCTACAATTTCATATCCGGATCTTTTTGCCAGGCTGCGTGTGACGTGTGACGCTGCACACCGTTGATTGGTCAATGGAAATCGTCATCCCATCCCATAGATTTCTTCACTAACCGCCATCTTGAAATACCACATTCACTCTTGGAAAATGTCACTACAGTTTCTATAATAGCTTATTAATAAAGATTCGAAAAATTATGCTGACCATCGTATTATCTTAGTTTAATGTCATTTCAATGAATCATAGAACTTTTATTTACAACAAGCACAACACAAAAATCGCTATTATGCACCGTCTCTGTCCGTGAATAACACCGGCTGTGGAGGTGGTACAAACACAATACTCCTTTGCTAACTTCACCATCTGTCTACGGTCATTTTGAGCCCTTAACCACCGCGCTGACACCCCGAGAAGTTATGCTTTTAACCGTAAACTCGATGAACCGGGAGTTCGCCCGCTGCCGTCCAGCCATTTTCGCCGTTCACTCATGAGTCAAATGCCGGTTTTAACAGGGAATTCGCTCCGCGCTGTGTCCACGGTGATAGGAGTGGAGGATCGACTCCATTCAAAAACTTTTGGATTCCCTGGCTTGTCCTCTTTCCGGACACGTTTGAATTGTTATCCTAACCCCCGGTAAACCGAAGTTATTAACCCGCAAACGGCACCGTGTTTGTCTGTGAATAACACCGGCTGTGGAGGTGGTACAAACACAATACTCCTTTGCTAACTTCACCATCTGTCTACGGTCATTTTGAGCCCTTAACCACCGCGCTGACACCCCGAGAAGTTATGCTTTTAACCGTAAACTCGATGAACCGGGAGTTCACCCGGCCGCTGCTGCTGTGCTGTCCAGCCATTTTCGCCGTTCACTCATGAGTCAAATGCCGGTAGATTCGCGTCTTGTCGGCGTTTCCCGATGATGATACTACAGTTCATAAAGCAGACAAGTGAAGGCAGTGGTTTTAAGGGTTCAAAAAACATGACTTTATTATGTGTACATAGCTTCCTCTCTCTCTTTCTCTTTCTCTCCAAAAAAATCACGGCTGTTGTTGCTGTGTACACCCGGAAGCTTTTTGCCAGGCTGCGTGTGACGCGTAACTCCGCCTACTATCGTCTACTCCTCCTACTAGTCCGGGTCGGTTTGTGTATAATGGAAAACCAGAACTGATCTAAACCGAACTGGGCCGACCTGACGCGAACCGAACTGGGCCGACCTGGGCTGCTGATGGAAAAGCCCCACTAGAACATCAGAATGGACAGTAGAGACAGACAGGAGAGACAGACAGGAGAGACAGACAGTAGAGACAGACAGTAGAGACAGACAGTAGAGACAGACAGGAGAGACAGACAGTAAGACAGACAGGAGAGACAGACAGACAGCTACATCCGTCGACGTGTTCTCTTCTAGTTGAAAGCAGACTCCACTTTGGCACTGAAGTCCTGAAACACAAGATGACCCCCTGGATGAATGCTGTCCACCACCTCACCCTAACACTGACCCTAACCCTGGAGTCCTGCAACACAAGACGACCCTCGGATGAGACCTGCCCACCCAGCTCGTGGCTGACATGGATGGTTCATCCACTAGTCACAACTAGTCATACTGGGGATCACAAAACAAGTTGGACTGAAGCATCTGTGAGGTGGTTTGGTGTCCCTTCAAAAGCTAGAATTGATACAATTGATACCAACGGACATCTGCCTAGCAAGCTTGTAAAGATGTCAAGCGTCTGTTTACATTACGTAAATGTACATATCATTAGACCTTTTGCTAGCATATCAGCCCAATAGAGCTCTCAGGTCTTCTGACGCTGGTTTTATGTACAAAAGAAGAGATTTGGTGATTCATTTTATCGTCAGAATGGTCGTTCCCTCCCTCCCTCCCTCTCCCCCTCCCTCCATCCCTCCCTCTCCCCCTCCCTCCCTCCCTCTCCCCCTCCCTCCCTCCCTCTCCCCCTCCCTCCCTCTCCCCCCCTCTCCTCCTCCCTCCCTCCCTCCTCCCTCCCTCCCTCTCCCTCCCTCCTTCCCTCTCCCTCCCTCCCTCCTTCCCTCTCCCTCCCTCCTTCCCCCTCTTGCTCCTCCCTCCCTCCAGGAGCAGTTCCTGAAGAACTCTCAGGGTTACGCCCAGGAGTCGGAGTTGTTGCGGCGGGTGAAGACGTGGGAGGACATGATGAGGCCTGAGCTGCTGCTCCTGGCCCCACCAGGCCACCGTAACCGGGGTAACACCCCCCCCCCCCCCACACTTTGGCCTGACTCACATTTCACATTTACCGTCCTTTCGAGAGGAGGCTCCCAGTGACACAGAAAAGACACAGTCACAGAACCAACCCCCCCCCCCCCCTATGCTCTGCTGGCTATTAGCTAACCTCTAGTCCCCCTGACCCCTCCCTCCCCCCCCCCCCCCTCTCTCCAGGAGGAGCGTCCCACCTTTGACATCCATGACTACGGAGACCGGGTCGTAGCAGCCCTGAGTGAGGTCGGGAACAGGAAGTCATTCGCTTCCATAGTCCACGGCCTGGACAACTTTGAGGCCTGCAAGTACATGCTTGCTTCCCTGCAGCTGGTGAGTGTGTGTGAGTGTGAGTGTGTGAGTGTGTGAGTGTGTGAGTGAGTGTGTTTTCTAAGGGGCTTTATACACCAACAGGGCCGAGCCCAACCATACTGTGCTGGCGCTCTGGTAGTTTCCGTTCACATTGTCCTTTCCACAACTGTTGGATGTGTAGGACAGCTCAGCTCAGCACAGCTCAGCACAGTTCGGCTCAGGACTGGGACTGAGGAGATGAGTGTGTAACCAGGGTGGTAAAGCCTTGCCTTCCTTCCCCCCCCCCCCAGGCCAACGACTACACAGTGGAGGTAGACAGGAAGGACGGTCTGGAGGAGACCGTGGACAGCATGGGGCTCACGCTGCTCAGCAAGACCAGGGCCCACGACCGCTTCAAACACGCCCCCACGGCAGCACCCGCTGACCCCGTCTGACCTCTCCTGAGACTGTGTGTGTGTGTGCGCTTTAAACACACACTTTTTACATGTCCTGTTCTGCTGGCTCTGTCCTAGGTTCTAATAACTATACGTCAATGGAAAGATGCCCGGCTCTTATTAATATATTTTTTTAAAAAAGAAAGCCATGACCAAATGTATTTAGTATAATGTTGTATGTCTGTAGGAAATTGTATTGTTTTGTAAAGAACAAAAGTCTTTATAAGGTGGCCAGATGACTGTATATAATTAAAATGACAATTTATATACATACGGCAAGGATGCCAAGTAAATGAACATACACCACACAATCATTATTCACGACGGTAGTTAAGTACCCTAAGAGTAGGCTGATGGTACAAAGATAGAATCGATTGCCACAGACGTATCGAGAAGTATCCATCCACGTTGTGGTTCAGTCTGATCAGTGAATAACTTAACAGGCCCTCGTTTTCACATTGAGAATATCTCTAGAAGGTCTTCAGTTTAGCCAGTTTAGCCACATTGTCAGTGTTGCTACAGAATTGGCTGTGTTTCATTCCAGAAGGTACTACCTTCCCGCCTCTGGTTCACTCCCCTTCACAGATCTGACAGGCCTGGACGGGTGTAAGCAATGTAGGATAAGCTAGGTACAGCTGCTTTAGCCCAGAGATGCCCAATCTATCAGATCTGTGAAACGGATCAAACGGTGGGTGTGGGGAGCATGCAGCACCTGGCCTGTAGAGGGAGCTACAGGACCGGGGTGGAGGAGAGTGGACGAGGGGTCATCCCATCATCATCCACTCTCCACCCCCAGTCCTGTAGCTCCCTCTAATAGTCCAGACGCCTCCTTCCCTCTTGCTCTCTCCCTCCTTCCCCCTCTCGCTTTCTCCCTCCCTTCCTCTCTCGCTCCCTCCCTCCCTCCCTCCCCCACAGTTAGGGCAGAAGTTTCTAGAACGAAGAGCAACCTCGCTCTCGGGTCGCCAAACCGTTCAGTCCGGTGAGTCCGTGACTCCTCGACACACGTCGTCGTCGTCGTCATAGCAACTTGACGTAGGTCTTCATGTGGTTCCGGATGCTCTCGGCAACCTCTTTGCAGAGGCAGCACTGCTCATCCAAGGCTCAACATGTATTTACAGCAAGAAGGTGAGTCCTAGAACAGTCCAACATGGGACCCACAGACCCAGAGACAGAGGACATCCTCGTGGTGTGACGACTGTATATCTGGGCTATCAGAAGTCACAGACAGGGCTACGTCATCATGACAGCGTGATTTAAAATGACCTCCGCTACATAATAATAATAATAAGGCGTGCACATAACTTTTTGGGGCCAGTGCTCAGAGGAGCACCTAGGGATGCTGCTTGGTGCTCCCCGAGCTCGCGAGTCACGACCCGTCCCACAGGATGGATAAAAAAGGGATACATGGATAACTTATATTAGCAAAACGACATTTATTCATAAATGAAGATGAACAAACAAATGATTGTGTGCAAAACAATAGAAACAAATGCAAAATCAAATGACTGCATGAAAGTCTGTCAGACTCCTTTAAACACAATGAAATCAACTGACATCTCTTTAAGCACTAACTGAATGTCTGTTCTTTAAACACACTGAAATAAACGGACATCTCTTTAAGCACTGCTCTGTTCTGTAAACACTGAAATCAACTTTTCAACAAAAAGTTACAGCCTAAGCATTTATTTATGCTATGATCATCATCACTGCTCTCTTGACTGCTTTTATCACTGTCCTCAATTTCAACCATGGTAGAGGATGTTGTAGGCTAGGGGTCTCCAACCTTTTTTCATCCGAGAGCTACTTTGAAAAAATGTAAGTGGCCGAGAGCTACTCATATCTTATTACTTACATTCATTCACATAACGTATCAAAAGTTAAACACTGAAATTCTTCACTAGCATGCTCTGTTTCAAATGTCAATGTGTAAGCTCACTATAGTAGTAGCAGTATATTCTGTATCCATATATCAATGTATCACATCACCTCCATTCACATATCAAAAGCTTATAATTGTATGGTCCACATGTGTGTAATAAGTGCATTCACCTTTTCTAGTTTTTTCAGTCAGAAAACATTAGTATTTGTTTCTCTTCTTTTGTCTCTTTCAAAAAAAAAAATGCATGTGTGTAATAATGCATTCACTCATTCCTACACTTGAGATGAATGTCACTGCATGGAGTCTACAAGAGTTGTGTATGCTGGAGTGTATCCACTTAGGTTCACTCTTATGGAGTCATTTAGATGCTCATCTGTCAGTCTTGTTCAGAAGTAGTAGTAGTATTTCATTACATTCATATCAGAAAAATCAGATTCTCAAAGGTATGTAGAGCCAAATACAACAAATACTTTCAGGGCTGCTTGGTGAATATTCTTATAGTTTTCTGGGTCTACCAGGCTCCAGAAATGTTGTGAATGTTGTTGCGATTGTAGCTGGACATTATTCTGGAGCTTTATAACCTCCATCTCCATTTCTCCAGGCTTGACACTGAACAGTTCAGCTATCTGCTCTCAGTGTTTCCCCTAGGTTTGCTGCCTTGGGGAGGGGGTGGCATGGACTGTGGCATATGTGGTCTTGACTACCTGTCCACTTTCACCTGGTTCTTGCTCTCTCTCTTTGGTGTGCCGACACCATCCTGCTCTCTCTCCTTCTCTATCCTCCTCTTTTGCTGTCAACCAAAAGGCAAACATAACAACCAGAGTATTTATAATTTAATAAGAGGTATAAATTGATCCATATCAATTCATAACATAATTCGAATTGAATATTGGTTTGCTGAAAAATAAATGGTATATCCATCTATAGAAAACAGACATTTCCAATGAGTGAGGGTTGTGCCAATGCTTCAATCCACTGTCCATGTACTGTAAATATACCATTGTAGGAGTTGGAGCGTACAAACGAAACGGAGACTTGGTGCCAGTATAAAGCCGACCGTGTCGGCATTTATTGAACTGATGACATAGCGCCCATAGCAACATACAACACTTCCTTAAATGTTACCTGGAACCCCCATACGTCACACCCAAGTGACCGGCTTTAAGGTGCCCGCACACAATTCCCCATAACCAAACACACAGGTGAATTATGTACATCCTACATCATAGTATTTCCGCTACAGACCTCCCCCCAGAATTCACCATAATTGAGAACAGTCACCATTGCGGGGCCCGGATCACCCGTCCAAAACGGCTCCGTAAAACCGGAGCAGGGACTGACAGTTCAACAGGGGTCTGCTTATGAGGGACAGCAGGTGGTCTTTTAGAGGCTTTGCGGTGGCGTGGGGGCATAGCTGGAGGGCCGAGCCAACCCCACGGGCTGGTCCAGATCCACGTGAGCTGGTTTAAGTCTGTCCACTGAAATGTAATCTGGCTTACCCCCGATGTCCACCAGAAAAGCCTTGTCTCCAGCCTCCAGAACCCGAAACGGTCCGTCATAGGGTGGTTGAAATGGCCCTCGGTGGGCGTCATGGCGGATGAACACGTACTCCGCCGTTCGCAGGCAGGGTGGCATATATGACTGGGGTAGCCCATGCTGTGAGGTGGGTACAGGTGCGAATGCCTTGGCATTATCCAAAAACTCGGCTCGCTGTTTGAGCGCCGACCAAGGGATCGTGGCGTTAGGGACGAAATCCCCAGGAACCCGTAGCGGCTGTCCGTAGACAAGCTCGGCGGATGACGACCGAAGGTCTTCTTTAGGGGCGGTCCTAAGGCCCAACATGACCCACGGCAGCCTGTCGACCCAACCACCGTCCTTGAGGCTAGCCCGAAGGCGTCCTAGCGATTCCCACCCGAGTTGGGGTAGACCACGCCAACTTCTGGAATATGTAGGGGTGTTTTTTAGTTTTTTTCGCAAACACAAACACAATCACTGACACACAAGAATAGGCGCGCGTTCCAGGGCCCACAGGGCAATGCCCGCGGCGAACATTGACCGTTGGCCCGCGGCACACTCAGCGCCGCCGAGTTGTATACAGAGATGGGTAACCTATATCTAATCGTGCACCCCGTGTTACGTCACAAGCTAAAATCCAATGGGGTTGCGGAACGACCTGCGGGGCGGAAGAACAAGATACAGAGAACACCCCTACATATTCCAGAAGTTGGCGTGGTCTACCCCAACTCGGGGCGTGGTCTACCCCAACTCGGGTGGGAATCGTTAGGACGCAGCCCGAAGTGCAGCTTTCATAGAACTATGAAACCGATGATATGATAAAGACTGATAAGAAGCAGACAAACAATAGATTGGGGGTAGCCAATATTTTAAATGTATTTCTCATTAAATTGGAAAAGTAAATGGTTTTCTAATTGCAATACGGGAGTGTATTTCTTAAACATGTATTCACTGGACTGAAATAACTTATTAAAACATTGCAACAAAATGTGCATTTTTGGTACAATAATACAATTTCTGCATTTGTATGACATCACTTGATAACGGTCCCTGAGGTGACTTGTTGAGAGCTTGGTAGAGCTCGCAGCATCTGTACAGGCTACTGCAGAGTCAAAGGCGCGTGCGTGTCCCCCTCCTCCTCCTGAACCCGTGCGGGCTG